>NC_142874.1:40564189-40884939 GCF_051225735.1 Oryctolagus cuniculus | reverse complement strand
ACAGCAAAATTATAATTTATTCTTGTAACAAATAATTATTAACCAAAGTATTTATAGTTATTTACAAGGACCACAATGGCAGGCTATATTTTCTTTAGTACTGCATAAAATTTGCATCTTATCTTTTGCCTCATTAATTCTTTCTACATAATAGTCAGATGCTTCCCATTAAATAACTGTTCTAATCTCCAATACAGATAGTGATCCTTGCTAATCAAATCTGGTATAATCATTTTCTTCCAGTGTTGTAGTATGTGTATAATGCTACCTCGTGAAGTTATTATGCAAGAAATTAACATAAACCACTTTGGGCCCAACTTCCCACTCAGGAATTAGAAGCAAATCCCAAAAGTTTAAAAAGAACAGCAGTTTGCTGTACCTTTATTAAGGGAAACCACTGAATAACTTTTTAAACTTTGCATTTTTATAAATGCTATAATTCTGTCATTCAGAGTTATAGCTGATGTTTAGTATGCTGGAATAAATATTACCTTTGTAAAACCAAATGTGCAAACCCGATTCTAAAATAAAACAGTATTTTAATTTGCATGCTTTATACAGAGATATTTTCATACTAATGTTTACAATATTTTCTTCAGAAGAATGAGGCCTGATTGGAGATAAATAGTCGCTGTCCAACATGGCTGCCATTAGCAAGTGATACTGTTGGTGACAAGGGATAGCTTGGATAAGAATAAGGCCTTGAAGTATAAGGAAGCACGCTGGGAGTCCCAGAAGAGAGGGTAGCACTAACAGGGGAAAGACTATTTACTGAGCTGCGACGGAAATTGTAGTCTGTAAATAAATACATGAACAATTATGGTGCACATCTTCATGGACACAAATTTAATTCAAAGACACAAAGCATTAAAACTATAATCACATTTAACATAATGTTCAAACATTCAAAATACTGATATATACTGGTGGTAAGACTATTTCAGCATTCACTGCAAGGCAAATCCTGATAGTTTGGTCAGTATCATGTTTCCTTCACTCACGCAATGCTTCAGAGATCTTACTAGAATGAATTCTGGGATATTATTATTTTGATCACAGAAAAAGAGAACCTCTGATTCCTCTTGCTCTTCAAAGAAGCTTATTTTAAAATTGGTACTGACACTAAGGGGTAGTCCACGAAGGAATGATAAAAATCAGCGAATTCATGTTTGCTTCTTTTTTGTTTTGAAACTGTTAGGCATCAAACCAGCAAAAAACATTTATCCCTTTACTGCAGAAAACATTTGGTAAACTAACTGCCTAATATTTCATTATTTAAATACTAACATAGACATATATTTGTAACTCAACACATCAATTTAACATTAGATTCCTACTGGTACCACAAAACAGTAAAATGAATCATCTCCATAAAATAAACTTCAAGAAACCATTATCAACTTACAGTATAGAAAAATATCCAAAAATTAAACCAAATTATTTAAAAAATTATACCTCAAATATTACTGTTCCACAATAAACATTCATCTAATGCAATAATAATTTTCTGCTTCATTAATTAGAATTTTATATAAGTTGGTATAAAGACCAAATCTTTAAATCCTGTACTTTCCAAAAACTCAACTACGTTCTTTAGTGTAGAATAAACCCAGGGTATAACAAAGACTATAAAATGATTATTTATAAAAGTTATGGTGTTTTGGGGAATAGAAGAAAAGAAATTAGGTCATCTAATGTACAGGTGAAACGTTTCTTCTTCTGTAACACTGTCCTGGTACTATAAATGAGGCCTAAAACACAGAGCACTAACTTAATGTTGTCATGGGACTTAATGTTTAGCCAACAGGAATGAGATCAACTGCAGGAGAGTAAGCTCAAGCAACATCAGAAAGGACCTAGTTAAGAAAAACAAATGAAAAAAATAAAAATCAGTTAAATATAGGTTTCATTTCTAGCATCGCAAAACTCTTCATTAAAATATTCACCTTTTAAATTTTTATCCATGATACCATAAAAGCAATAAAGCAGTTTATTTTTAAAGTATCTAGTTCAAGTTATTTTCAGTATTTTAGAACTGGAGAACTTACTTTGATATTTGATATCATTTGCTTTTCTAACATACAAGGTAGAATGCCTCCAAATATTACATATTTTTTTCTTCTTTGAAAAGATGCACTTTGCTTAAAGGGTACAGTATTGAGAATACACTGAAGCATCAGTGTTTCTTTGTATTCCCAAATAACTACTTTAAAGGAAGTTCTTTCCTATTCAAGAGTATTATGCAAACACAGTCAATTCCATATTAGCCACATGTACTTACAGTAAATCTATGCTCTTTGAATTTTAATGTGATCATTGATAAGATGATTTAGAACAGAACACTTTGGCAGGCAGAGAAATACAGTTTTAAAAGAGAAATTATTTTTGCTTTGAGTTGATATCCATTTGAGAGGTAATAAGGTAATACAGCTTGTTCAGAAAATGTACAGACAAGAAGTGTCTTCAGCAGATTTTAAAAAGTGAGCTGAACAATTTGAGTACTAGCACAGTATTTAGTAAACCTTCATTTCTCATAGGCCTCTGTTATAAACCTTTAAGTTTTTAAATTAAAAATACACTAATGAAGTATTGTCTTCCTATATCTTTAAGGGGACTAAATTACTCATAACAATTAAAAGCTGACTCTGATGACTTGGTTCATGTAGTATATTGACAAGACAAAAGAATTTCCCCCTAAAACTGCAAGATTAAAAACAAGCTGTATTTAGATGCTCACAAAATTTCATAACCATTTCAAAATAAATTTTAGCACAAAGACAATCTACATTCAGAAAACATTTAAGGGGTTAGAAACACAAAAATACCAAACTTAAGACAGACAAACTGCAAATACTTAACTAGTCGGCTAAACCTAAAAACAGAATGTTTTCCTTAGATCTAACATAGAATTTATATATCATGGAAAATGAAAAACAGAAATTTTCATTAATTTTTAGCAAATAATAAATTAATGAGTAAGTTACAATTCCTAGCATGCACTCACTTGCCTACCCCTGGTTTTGCTTCCCAATCTTCACTCCTGAGGTTTATGCCTTGGACTGATTCTGAACTGCCCTGTTCCCTTCTTAAGGAATGACACAGAGCCAGGTTCAGAATTTAAGTTTTACAGTAGGTGTTAAATCAGCTGTCTTAATGGTTTAAAAACTGAAGTATAATTTGCCTACCAAAAATGATTATTTCCTATAGTGTTCATCAACGAGTTTTGATAACTGTACAAATCCATGTAACCTGCACCTGAACAAAGTGTAAAACACATCCCCCAATCCAGAAGATTCTGCTGCCCTCCCCAGTCAGCCTTTCTTTTGCAGGCAACTAGTATCTACTACTGCCAGAGGTTAGTTCTGCTCCTCTTGGCATTCACAGAATGCATTTTTAAGTTATGTGTTATGTTATTTTTATCTGATTTCTCAATATAATTTCTAAATGTGGTATGTTCTGTGTTTCAGTAGTTGTTCCTTTTTATTATTATTCTATTGTATGATTTAGTTTAGGTCAAGATTTGGGAATGGGACTGCTGGGTTGTAGGGCAGATAGATACTGCTTAAGCCTCCTCCACTGTGATCATTTTATAGTCCCACCAGTAAAATAAAAGAGATCAACAGTGTTCTACATCCTCACGAACATTTGATATTCCCAGTGTGATTCCAGTTTTGATCAACAATGTGTTTACCATCCACTAGAACATCTTTGGTAAAGTATTCAAGTGTCATGTTCATTTTTATTGGCTTTGCCTTTTTATAGTTGACACTAATGAAGTTTCTGAATAATTAAATTCTCTAGTTCAAACATCACACACCAGAAGTTGAGACTCTGGAAGTCTCTATTCCAGGATCTATTTCAGTGATTAAGAGACTGATCTGAACTCCCACAGCTGAACAAGGAAAGAGTAAGTTAAGAAGTAGGCCTCCTGTTTCCTAGAAAAGCATTATTTCCATTTGACCCAGTGTTTTCACTTTGTCAGTCTCCTTCTCAAACATAGCTGAGAAAAGGACCTCAAGCAGTTATGGGCAGGCAGACAGAAGTGAAGTAGATGGCGACGCTTTCAGCTACCTGGCCTTTGTGTGCACCTACCCAGCCCTGCACCTCTATTTCAGTCCACGTAGCTCCTCACCCACCCTGTTTTACATGCTAAACTTTTATGCAGTACTTCCTAAATTTGAAGAAAAGGCCATTTATTAAAAGTAAAAAAGCGTGAGAACAACTGTTCTAATATAGGTAGCATTTTAAACAAATTATCTGGAATTTAAATTTATATCCTAAATGATAATAAATATTTGTATAGAACAAAGTTGATTTACATAAAGAATGCCATATAGGCTTAATTCTAAGTGTCAATTCTAACCAAGAAGTAATGACCAACTAGGAACCCAGGACTCATGTGGATTCGGAAAATATCTGGAAAGAGCAGATAAGTGGGTAATAACTGGAAACACATCACACACAGTTAAGTGTACAGGCTGGCAGTACATGGTCGAGGTAACTACTTGTCCTGTTACACAGCCACTATGGTGTGGCCCACTACCTATCCCTGACCAACGCACAACCTGGTAGTGAATACCACCAGTAAGTTTCTTAGAGAAAATATAAACAATAGATACACTGATATACCTAATTTCTTTCTAACTTTGTTTCTAATTCTATCTTACATATCTCAACCAAACCTCACTAATTATATCTAGCTGTATTCTGTCTTAAGTGAGACATAAATAAAGATGGGGAAAACCCTTAAGCAAAGAGACTTAAGAGTCAGCTCAAAGTATCTGCTTGGATGAATTCTAGCCAACTCTTTTTTTTTCCAACTTTTATTTAATAAATATAAATTTCCAAAGTACAACTCTTGAATTATAGCAGCTTTTCCCCCCATAACATCCCTCCCACCCGCAACCATCCCATCTCCCACTCCCTCTCCCATCCCGTTCTTCATCAAGATTCATTTTCAATTATCTTTATATACAGAAGATCAACTTAGTATATACTAAGTAAAGATTTCAACAGACTGCACCCACACAGACACACACAAAGTATAAAGTATTGTCTGAGTACTAGTAATACCATTAATTCACATAGTACAACACATTAAGGACAGAGTTCCTACATGGGGAGTAAGTGAACAGTGACTCCTGTTGTTGATTTAACAATTGACACTCTTATTTATGTTGTCAGTAATCTCTCATGGCTTTTTAGCCAGATCTGAATGCCTTAAGGGCTGATTCTGAGGCCAGAGTGCTGTTTAGGGCATTTGCCATTCTATGAGTCTGCTGTGTATCCTGCTTCCCATGTAGGATCATTCTTTCCTTTTTCATTCTATCAATTATTATTTGCAGACACTGGTCTTATTTATGTAATCCCTTTGACACTTAATCCTATCATTGTGATCAATTATGAACTTAAACTGATCACCTTAACAAATCTATTCTTTAATTTTCCATCTCATAATTAGCTTTATTTCTCCTTATTAGCTATTTAAGTTCTGCTACTATATTCACCATCCTTTACTGTTATACCTTTATATTTAAAGTTACAAAATTATACAACTCAAACCACCTCGTATTAATTCCAGAACACTTGCATCATTACCCGGAACTCTTTTCCCATTAGCAGTAATTTTTTATTCCCTCCTACCCCAGCCCCAGCAACCATTAATCTTCTGTTTCCATAGACTTGCTTATAGGCTTTTCATATATATGGAAGTATATAATTTACATGGTCTTTCTGAACTGGCTTCTTAATATGTTTTCAAGGTACAACCATGTTGTAATATGTATCAGAACTGGATGCTTTTTATGACTGAATGATATTCCATTGTATGGATATACCATTTTTGTTCAACTGTTCCCTAGCTGATCCATATCTGAGTTGTTTCCCTCTTTTGGCTATCATGAATGATGCCACTAACAATGATGGTACGAGTCTCTGTATAGACATGTTTTCAATCCTCTTGAACTGTACAGAAATGGAACTGCTAAGTGATAGGATAACTCTATGTTTAACTTTCTCAAGATAGCTATATGATTAATTACTCCCACCACACCAAGATGATGAAACATCTGCTCTTAGTCTATGAAATACCCTTCCCAAGGCTTTTAACAAATATTTTAAGCATTTCTTTAGACTTCTGAAGAATATTCATAACAATTTTAAATGTCCTCCTCTCATCAATTTGTTTTAGTTTCTAAGATTCAATAACCACTATTGAAATAATAATTCAGTGTTTCAGTGACTAAAAATTAAAAACTAAAACTGAAAATTGACTAAAATTTTCACTAGAACACTGAATTTCATCTACAAAAAAACTACTGTACTCTTAATGGGATTTTTTAAACTGTACTGTATACCTGCAGAACATAAAATAGAGATTTAAAAATATGTATTTGAATATAAATAATATTTACAATTTATTATTTTCTGTTGCATCCTAGTTGAGAAAATCAAGCTAACTATAAAGCAGAGGAAATATTCTCAGAATCATTAGTGATTAAGCAACTTGGCACCAATAAAATATTTAAAATCATTAATTAGTGATACTTATTAAGTGATACTTCTGCCTAGAACACACATATGAAATTTACTGAATTTTTACCTTACTTTCCCTATAAAAATCAAATTTTGAAGAAAAAAATGGGGAAGCTTGGGATATTTTTACCTTCTAGTTAATTTTTCCTATTAAGCTACTGATAGCAAAAGGCAAGAATACTAGGAAATTTCAAGGGAAAAAAAATGTTTTCTCTAAGAGCAGGCCCACAACGTAGCTTACGTCTATCTGTTTTTGACTATTTATTTACTTATTTATTTGAAAGGCAGGAGAGACAGAGAAATCTTCCATCTGCTGGTTCACTCCCCAAATGGCTGCAACTGCCAGGCCTGGGCTAAACCAAAGCTAGCAGCCAGGAGCTTCTCCCAGGTCTCCCACATGGGTGTAGGCACCCAAGGATTTGAACTACCCTCCACTGCTTTCCCAGGGAGCTGTATCAGAAGTGGAGGAGCTGGGACACCAAGTGGCACCTAGAGGGGATGCTGGTGTCACAGGTGGTGACACAATGCCAATACCTATTTTAGACAATTTTCAAGGAGGCTTTGGATATGTTAATTTTAGTAGAGGATGGCTGAATAAGAAAGTTACTATAAAGCCTATGGCTTCTTCCAATTTTCACTAGAGTACTTAAATTTTTGAGATTCAAGTTTTAGTAAGAAAAAAAGCATCTTGCTTTTTTTTTAATTTGAGAGAGTCACAGACAGTGAGAGGGAGAGAGGGATATAGAGGTCTTTCATCTGCTGGTTCACTCCCTAAATGGCTGCAACAGCCAGTGCTAAGCCAATCTGAAGCCAGGAGCCAGGAGCTTCCTCTGGGTCTACCATGCAGGTGCAGGGGCCCAAGCACTTGGGCCATCTTCCACTGCCTTCTGAGGCCATAGCAGAGAGCTGGATTGGAAGAGGAGCAGCAGGGACTAGAACTAGAAAATAGTGCCCACGTGGGATACCAGCACCACAGACCAAGGATTAACCTACTGCACCACAGCACCAGCCCCACTTTTGATTTTAAACTCAATTTATTTTTTCAATTTATAATGTATTTTCTCTAAATAATTTTGATATTAAGATTTCAGTTGCAAATTCTTATGTGACACTTTTGACAATATAAAAGTACCATATACACACTATCAGACTTTGTACCTTTATTTTCCAGAAATTATATTATAAATTAAAGAATAAAATTTAAACCTTAAAAAACTAAAGAGTGAAATTCTAGAAGTTGCAAACTAATCTAGAATGGATGCCTGGGTAAGAGGTTAGAAGGAAGAACGGATTAGGAAGGGACATGAGGCAATTTTTTGGAATGACAGAAATGTTCATTTTTGTGACTGTGATGTAATTTCAAAGTTGTAAATCAAATGATCCAAAGTATATACTTCAAATATATGGCAATATATTTAATCATACCTCAATAAAATTAGGAATATACAAACTAAACCCAAATGTTTCTTGGGTTATTTTAGTGTTTCCCAAACAATATCCCATAAAATTTAAGGGTAAGAATCCCTAAAATCACTAATATCTTACCTAAACAATCTTGGGGAAAGTTTAGGAAAGATAGGTTTGTTTCTTCTTCAATTATTTAGTATGCTAATATGCACTATCATTTTCCCAAAGAAGTATATGGTCAAAAGTGTTTCCCAAAATTGTTAGACTTTAGAAACCATTATTTTAGTCAACACCTTAAAAATAATTTGAGGAAGAACATTCACACACTCATTCCATCTGTATCTAATTTATAAAAGTATTTACAATCTTAGGGTCCAAGGTACACTTGCATGTTAAAAGTTTTGAGAAGACCTGAAATACAGAAACTAATTTAACTTTCATTTTTTCAAATTTTGCTGAGTCTATAATTAATAAAATTATAATCAAGTAATTTGCAAAATTTCACTAGGTAATTTTAAGCATTTCTTCTATAGCCAGAAAAAGAATAACTTGTTTTTTTGAAACTACATATATCTTAAAATCCCCAAGAGGCTTTCTCTTACCTGCTTATTTTCTCCAAATTCTTCTACACAGGTCCAGGCTGAAGAGATTGTGTTCCCTGTCTGTAGGCAGTGAAGACAGAAAAGAATTGAGTCTTTAGATTGATGTTATCCCTACCGTGAAAGTGCATGGAATCCCTGATAACTTTACTTAAAAACGTTTTGACCAGTAAACAGGAAAAAAATTTAGAGGAAAAGAAACAAGTGGTAAATGATTATCATTTCTAAAGTTCTGCAAAGATGAATTAAAAAAATATTTTTATATCTGAATGAATATTATCAGCTAATATACCATCAGGGAAAAAAATTATCTGCCTAAACAAAGTTAGTTTTTTTAGTTGGTCTTTCTAGCTAACTATATATATGATAAGGAAAAGATTTTATAAACAAATGACACTGCAATTTCTGACAAGCAGAGTCAAAGAACCTAAGCAAATCTGGAAAACATACATGTTGTATAAGGTGCAGTTATTTTACACATGAAACATCATATCCTTCCTGTTTTAAGAGATATATACTCTAAAGTAATACTAAATTTAAAAAAACATGTTGTTTGCTAGAAAACTCTACCTAAAGTTAATTTAATCATACAGAGTACACTAGACCATCCATCCACCTTAGGGGTTCTGTCCAGATCCCTTAAAAGTTTCTGTTAATGATGGATGTCCAAATCCTTCCTATAAAGAAAATGTGCATAAAAGTGTGAACAAGTGAAAAATGTTTAATCTACAGAAAATTTTAAATGATCACCTAACAATTATAACTCAGGAAAAAGTCACAGTATCTTGTTTTCTATATGATGAACTCAACTGAGTAATATTATCAAGACTTCTGATAAGAATAAGAAAATGTAAACAAAAATATCAGAAATAAAACCATCTGTCTGAGATGTATTGAGAATAATCAAGACATGACAGCCTAAGGGCTGTGACCTCACACAAGAAGAAAACCAAGAGAGTTGTGTGGCTCTTTTAGGAGGTGCACACCATCTAAGAGTTTGCAAGTTCTCAATAAGTAGATGAGTAGCAAGGGAAGATGAGAAGAGACAGACAAGTTCTTGAGACAAGTAGGACAAGTACTAGAGCTGGGAGCCACTGATGCGACATGACTCAGACTGAATAAAACTGAATCAGAAGTAGATCAGCCTTACCAGGACTAAATTCAGCTTCAACCTTCATTGCTCCTGCCTGGATGAAAAACACTGCCAGTCCTTTGGTCATCTTGCTGAAGTCAAAATAAATCTTTTCTGAATAAGACAATATCATGCCCACCTTCATATTATCTTTATAATTTTTTCATATATCTGCCATTTAATAAAAAGTTATACAAAACAGTATCATACCTAAAATCAACAGAAACTACAGTCAACACAACAGATCTTAAGAGTATTTAGATAATGAAAGTTTCAGAACTAGGTATTAAAATTACTGTCTAAATTGATCAAGGAGATAAAAGTCAAAAGTTTTTTCAAGGAAATGAAAATCAAAAAGGTCAAGTGAAATCTCAGAACTGAGAAATAAACTCAGATGAATAGTTTTATCAACATGTTAGACACAGACCAAATAAAGAATCTATGAATCAAAACACAGGTAAGAAGAAAATACACAGATGGAACCTATAAAATAATAGAAAATATGGAAGGAATATAGTTGATATATATGATATAGTTAAAAGTTCTAACATATGTAAGCACAGTATCAGAAAGAAAAGAAAAAGAAATATGTTAAAAAGAAATATTTGAAAAGAGTAACTTAAAATGTTTTGCAACAAATGAAAGACATTGAAACAAAGATTTTACAAGTGGTGAAAGTCCCAGGCAAGACAAAAACTAGTAAGACTATATGAATCCATTATACAAAAATTCTGAAAATAAAAGAGAAAGCATTCAAAGCAGTTGATGGGGAAGGGAATGACTCAATTTATGTTCAAAGGAATAACAAGTTCACTGACAGTCAACTGCCCAACACAAGCAACAGAAGTCAGGGAGACGGGAAAGGGTTAAAGGAAAATAACGATCTAATAAGAACACCCTTTCAAATGGCAGGTGAATTAAAAACCCAAACAAAAAACTGAAATAATTTAGCACAAGCATACTCACACAAAAGGAAATGTAACTAAGCATCCCCTAGAAAGAATAATATAGATATGTATGATGAAATGATAAATATATAAACAAATATAAATGTACATATACTAAGTCTAAAAGCTATCATGGTGGGGCCAGCACTGTGGCGTAGTGGGTAAAGCCTCCACCTGCAGTGCTGGCATCCCATATGGGTGCTGGTTCAAAATCCTGCTGCTCTACTTCCAATCCAGCTCTCTTCTATGGCCTGGGAAAGTAGAAGATGGCCCTCCTCTCACATGGGAGACCCAAAAGAAGCTCTTAGTTGCTGGTATCGGCCTGGCCCAGGCTCAGCCCCCAGCCATTGTGGCTATCTGGGGAGTGAGCCAATGGGTGGAAGACATCTTTCTCTCTATAACTCTGAATTTCAAATAAATAAAATGAACCATATATAAATATATGTTTATATATCTATATAAAATTGATTTATGTTTATTAAAATATATATTAAAATTTATGTTTATATGTATCTATATATAAAATTATATAAACAAGCATAAAAAATGGAAGCAATAGCAAGATGAGAGACTCAATCCCAATTCTATCAGTACATGTATTTAATACAAGCTGGCCAAACACTTCAAAGACAAGAATTTGAACAAATACAAACTACAACAACAAACAACCTTGACTACAATACTGGGCTAATCTTAAGGCTAAGAAATGGCAAAACTAAAAGTAAAGATGGAAAAAATACACAAGTACAACATACAAACGTTAGCCAAAACAAAGCTTGTAAGTTTATATTAGTATCACAAAGCAGACTTTAAAGCCAAAGCGTGTTAAAAAGAGTGAGGGGCAGGCATTAGGGCACAGTGGTTAAATAGCCGCTTAGGATGTATGTGCCTAGGTTTTGAGTCCTGGTTCTCCTCCACATTCCAGCTTCGGGCTAACAATACCCTTCAAGGCAGCAGGCAATGGCTTGAGTCCCTGCCACCCACATGGGAGACTGAGATTGAGTGTCTGGCTTCTTGCTGCAGCCTGGCCCAGTCCCAGCTGTTATAGGCATTTGGGAAATGTACTAGCAGATGAGAGATGATCAGTTGGTCCCTGTCTCTTTCTTTTAAAAAATAAATAAATAAAACAGTGACACAGAATAATGGAAACAAGGTTAATCATTAGAAAAAATGTAATTCTAAATTCGAATGTACTTAATAACTCAAAATACAAGTATATCAAGCAAGAACTGACAACTGAAAGATAAATTTACAATCATAATATGTGATTTTCATAAACATCTCTAAGTAAATAGAACAAGCACACCAAAATTGTAAGAGATCAATCTGAACAATGATAACTTATTTTAAAAAAGATTTATTTATTTATTTGAAGGCAGAATGAGAGAGGGAGGCAGGGAGGGAGAGACAGATAGAAATCTTCTATCTCCCCAAATGGCCGCGACGGTCACAGCTGTGCCAGTTAGAAGCCAGAAGCTTCTTCTGGGCCTCCCACATGGGTGCAGGGTCCCAAGTACTTGGGCCATCTTCCACTGGTTCCCTGCTTCCCAGATGCATCAGCAGGGATAGCCCAATGCTCTATAATCTTACTAAATGAGGCTCAAGTATCATTAGTAAAGAGTGATATAAAGGTTCTTCCAAAAAGTTCACGGAAAATGTGCATATTATAAACAAACCGATGCATGCATTTCAAATTTTAAAAATCTTTTAAATGCATTTTCCACAAACTTTTTGAAGTACCTGCATCCTAACCAGAATATCCAAAATTAAAACTACTGACAACTAAGTGTTTGGAAGAAGGTGGAACAAGGTGAATTCCCATTTACTGCTAGTAAAGTATATACTGGCATAAGCACTGTGGAAAATTGTTTAGCTCTGTCTCCTAAAGTTTGAAAAGTATGACCCATAACTTTCAATCCTAGGTATTCAATGGAAGGGCACACAAATGACCACCAAATAATTTCCGTACAGGAATCTTTATAACATCATTATTCAGATACCTCCAAACTGCAAGCACCTCATATTTCCATCAACACCACAGCCAGTAAATGACAAAGTTTTGATGGGAAACTCACATCAGTGAGAGAATCAAGAGTCCAGCTACACAGAAACAACATACATCATTCTGACAAAGTGTAAATTTCAAAAGTACATAGAATAAGTAAGTCCAAAATGTGGTTTCTTCTAGGAGGGAGGAAAACGTGAAGCGAGAATGCAAGTGAGCCTTCCAGAGGGCTAGTATTTTATGCTTTCACCCAGGCAGAAGGTGACACAGATGTGGTTCTAGGCAATAAACCAATCGAAGCTTATATATTTGTATGAAAAGTTAGATAGCTTACAATGAAAAAGGAACAGAACACCTGCCAAAGATAGACATAAAGGAGAGGTTGGAATGCATAATTATGATAAAACATAAAAACACTAATTACAATACTGCTTCTACCAAAATACAACAATTATTATAAAATAAAAGCGATTCAGACTGAGAAACTATAATAGTGATTTTTCAATACAAATTTAACTGGAAATATGAAAATGGAATGACTTCTTTTCACAATGCCTTCACTACCTACCATTTGGAGTTTTACAGGGTTTTTTGTTGCTGTTGTTAATTTTTGAGTGACATCAAGTTTAAAGGGAAAAATGCTGAGATAAATAATTTACAACGATTAAATTTTTGTTAACATATAGCATGCAGTAATTCTCAGAATAAAGGCAAAAATTATCATCAGAGTTTGAATTTGGTGTAAAACACAAGGTTAATTATTACTCAGGCATTAATACAATTTGTCTTTTTATTGGTGTCATTCTTTAAAAAAAAAGAATATCAACTGTCACAAATACATGCTCAGAAGTTATTTAAAAAGGGATTATTCACTGGCGCTGTGGCTCAATAGGCTAATTCTCTGCCTGCGGCGCCAGCATCCTGGGTTCTAGTCCCGGTTGGGGTGCTGATTCTGTCCTGGCTGCTCCTCTCCCGGTCCAGCTCTCTGCTGTGGCCCAAGTTCTTGGGCCCTGCATCTGCATGGGAGACCAGGAAGAAGCACCTGGCTCCTGGCTTCAGATCAGCACAGTGCGCCGGCCGAGCGGCCATTTGGGGGGGTGAACCAACGGAAGAAAGACATTTCTCTCTGTCTCTTTCTCTGTCTACTCTGCCTGTCAAAAAAAATAAATAAATAAAGAGACTAAGGAAGAGAAAAGCCATGCTGAGAAGTCATGAATGAGAACAGAATAAATTAAAATTTAATGAGCAGGCTCAGGACCCTTCCCTGCTTTCTGTAAAATGGGAACCATTGTCTATGTGTTATTTTGGTTTTCTATTATATAGGAGTAAGAGTCAAAAGAAAGACAAACTAGGTAAAAATTCTACTAATCAGGATTTTAACTTTCATTAATTTCAGTAAGATTCACACATATACGAACTGCTCTACCTAAGATGGGATGAGGGGCCGGCACCATGGCTCATTTGGTTACTCCTCCGCCTACGGTGCCGGCATCCCATATGGGCACTGGGTTCTAGTCCTGGTTACTCCTCTTCCAGTCCAGCTCTCTGCTGTGGCCCGGGGAAGGCAGTGGAGGATGGCCCAAGTGCTTGGGCCCTGCACCCCTGTGGGAGACCAGGAGGATGCACCTGGCTCCTTCAGATCGGCGCGGTGCGCTGGCCGCAGCAGCCATTTGGGGAATGAACCAACAGAAGGAAGACCTTTCTCTCTGTCTCTCTCTCTCACTAACTCTACCTGTCAAATAAATTAAAAAAAAAAAAAAAAAAAAAAAAAAAGACGTGATGAAAAGTATAATCTGTCTTTGAAGAAGACTTTCCAAGGGAAGATTCTGTATAAATTTTAACATAACATGAAAAGTGAAGAACTGTTTTTCAGATACTGCAATTCAGATTCTGTTTCTTTGTTTTGAAGACAGAAAATAACTGAATTCACAGAACTGAATTTTAGCATCCTTAATTACCAGTGGTCTTTTCTGCCTTTGGGAGACTAAACTGAATGGAACACCACCATCTTTTCAGTCTTTACCTGTGTAGAAGAATAAAGAAGCAATGCAACACTAACATAAACTAAGATTAGTAATAACATTTAAGAGGTAGTGTCAATTACTTCGTGTTTGTGGACCCTTAATCAAATGTTAGAAATGACACTAGCTATAACTATGTATTATGTAATAAATGTGAAACTATAAAACTATATAACATGATTATTTTCTACACATTTTAATACCAATAAGAAACATAAGTTTTATCAGTTGACTTAAAAGAAAACTACTGTAATCTTAATCTCCTATCCCCCATTATACAAATTATACACATAATAATGCATATCCAACATAAAATAATCCATAGGCTTCAATGCATATTTCAAGGGTTTCTGTTGTTTTCAAACTCTGATTTCATGAAAATGGCCTTGTGTAAATAAGATCGAAGTTGGCAAACTCAAAAGGCTTCCATAGCCTTGGCAACTCATGACTAGAGCGTAAGGAGATTACTGATGCCATAAACAAGAGTGTCAAATTGTTAAGTCAACAACAGGAGTCACTGTGTACTTACTTCTCATGTGGCATCTGTCCTTAATGTGTTGTCCAATGTGAAGTAATGCTATAACTAGTACTGAAACAGTATTTTACACTTTGTGTTTCTGTGTGGGTGCAAACTGATGAAATCTTTACTTAATATATACTAAATCGATCTTGTGTATATAAAGATAATTGAAAATGAATCTTGATGTGAATGGAATGGGAGAGGGAGCGGGAGATGGGAGGGGTGCAAGTGGGAGGGAAGCCATTGTAATCCATAAACTGTACTTTGGAAATTTATATTTACTAAATAAAAGTTAAAAAAAAAAGTATTACATTTTACTAAAAAACAAAAAAAACCCTGTATATGGATTTTAAAATTGTTTTGAACCAGAATAAACTTACCATTCAACTCTTAAAAAAAAAAAGAAAATCCTCTCAGATATTTCAATAAAAGAAAAGAAAAGTTAACACAACCTTACAGCACATGGATCACTTTATCGGAAAAGCACACATGCAGAGTGCCAAAGGAGACAGTGAATATCTATGTAACACAGGGTTTAACAAGTAACAGTCATCTATACAGGTACAAAGACCTTTAGCTTTATAAATCCTGATGGATCAAAAATTGTATTACAGAAAATTGAGTGATTTAAAACCATTAAGCTACTGAATAATATTACAAAGAACAGTGATTTGGGTTACTATGTCCAATAAAAGCTTAGCAGAAGACACAGATGAGGGCAAAGAAAATATTCTAAGCAGAGTGGGCAGCACTTAGGAAGAGCCTACCACCAGTGAGTATGACAAGTTCAGATGATCAAAACAGGATTCATTCACAGCCAAATGACCCAGCATTCTGAACTGGAAAATGTGCTTTCAGTAATTTCTTGGTTCTAATTCTAGGTTCCTGAGCATGGAAATAACAATGAGAAAGCACCTAGTCTGATATATATGTATATATGTGTGTGGCTGAACTATGTATTGAGATGTTCTGAACATAATCAGAGTAAAGTGGGAGTAGTAATAGGATCAAGTAATAGACATAGGTTGAATAATACGTGTAATGTCTGGGGCCAGAAGTGGTTCAGATTTTGCAAAGTTGTATGTAAGATTCTACCAGTTAGATATCGCTAACTGAAAATTCAAAACCCAAAATTCTCAGTGTCAGGTCAGCACTCAAGAAGTTCTGGATTTTAGAGCAATCTGGATTTTAGGATAAGGGATGTTGAACCTTTATAAACAAACCTTGCCTGTCTAAAATTGTCTAGCCTCTGGATGCACAGAAAACCACATCTCACTACCTCCTTCACATATTATGCCTTCTGTTGGTAATGTTTATCCTAGAGTAGACTTAAAAATTCCAAAGCTACCTTATATAAAAAAAGATATGTTCTCAAGTTCTTTCTTAGAATGATCTCATTAAGATTCAGCCAGATGTTCCACACCCATACTACACTGGAGTGACAGGTCTGATGTATGGCCAAATAGGATTCAGAGACAAAACTGACTCTGAAAAGGAGGGAAAGCATGTGCCACAAGCCCATTTCATCATAATTTATTTTTCAGCAGAGTAACTTGCCAGTAATATCCATATGGCCATAGCCTGTTACCAAATGTTCAACAAAGGTCAGTCTTTTATTGGAATCTTTTGAAGTTACCAAGAACAGCAGTTCAGACCACAGACTCTCAGCTAACTGGGAACTCAAGCAAATTACTTAACCTTCTGAAGTATCAGTTTCCTCAGTGGTGTTAAAAAAATGTATGACACTGTCAGCATGAAAACAGTACCTACCTGAAAGAATTGTGAGATCAACATGTTATGTAAAATCACTTAGCACAATACCTAACATACAGTAAGTGCTCAGAGGACCATATGATTATTAATAATAATTACCATATATGATTGGAAACTCTAGTATCTTACATTTGTTTTGTGAATAATTATCATCCTTCAAAACTTAACATACAAAAGACACTGTTCTGAGCCCTTTACAACTTTAACTCATTCAATACTCTGTAAAATGGAAATGATGGTAAAATATTTATCTCCCAGAGGAGGAAACTGAAGTTCAAGTAATGAACCTCAATTGTGAGACCAGGAAATATGGCAATAGAAGTCATGCTCTTCTATTCTACAGTGCCTATATGCTATCTTAACTTCAAGGTATTATATTTCCTCTTACTGAAATCCCTTCTAAAACACAATGTCCCATTTTCCTGCTCTCTCACCTCAGATTAGGGCAGATCATCCAATCTTATGTTCTCATAATACTCTCTACTCTCCAGAGCATTTATCAGAACTATTAACTGGATAGCAGCCTCCTTCAACAGGAGTAAGCTGTTCAAAGGCAGCAACAGTGTCTAATTCACTTTAGGGATCTTTGGGACTTTATAAAAAGCATATTGGTTCAGTAAGTATTTGTTGAATGAATGTATTTTTACCAAGATTAACAACCAATCAACTGCCAATCAATAAACAGAAAATGAGAATGGAAAGCCCTTAGGAACAGATGATAATAAAAGAGAAGAATCGGACTTGTCCAAATCAAACTTTCATATATCACAGTTTGCAACGAGCAAATTTTTCAGAGGGCTTCAAAGATGGCAAGGAAAGTTAAAGGAAGGTAATTCCCCTTAGAACATTCCAGTAAAGCCTCTTTCCTTCTCCCATACATTTATTTAACAAATATAAACAAGCTTAAAATAAATATTAGAACAGTAAAGGTACATTTGACTCTTTTTTAGAACTGAGATACAGAGTTATTAGAATTTCAAAGGTTTAGATAGCTCTGGCTTATTTATATTAAGTCATAATCTACCTTTCCAAAACTTTCTAATGATTTAATTCCATTTTCTAAAGCATCAAAGTCTTTCATGTGCGAGCTTTTCAAACAGCTTAAGACAGCAATCACTTTCCCCCTACAGGTAGTAATTACATGTGTCGCAGATCCTAGCATTTCAGGTGCTCCTTCCCCCTCTTCACATTTTGAATTTCCAGGCCCTCCCAAGTTGCCAAGGTTTACTTGAACTGGGTACCCAAAAGCAAATGAAATTATTTAGCCTGAATACTAAAGAACTTTCCTATTTTGACTTGAATTATATTAATTTGTGAAATCTCTAGAGTAGAATGACATTTACAAATTCTTCCTCTTGGCTGGCTGGCTTCTTTCCCAGTTTACTTTTAATAAAAATATACAAACAGGTGTACAGATTACACAATTTAAAAATTAAAAACATGGAATCACTATCCAGGTTTAGAAACAGAAATTTATCAAAACCTTAGAAATCCCTTTGCATTCTTTCAAATTTCTCTTTCTAACCCTCAAGGTAAATACAATCCTAATTTTTAATTATTCCCTTGCTTTTCTTTATGGTTTTAGTACATATTTATATATTGCTAAACAATATAATGTTCTGATGTACTTGGAGTTATTTTCGTAATGATAATTTTCCATTGCTTGAATTCCTTCAACTTAAAAACTGCATCCATTTTGGTTTTCCTTGTTTTTAATAAGCCACCTCAAAACTTGTGTGGAATGAGACAGAGGTGAAAGTGGAAAACCTATCCATCATCACGTAAAAGAACAGAAGAGAGACAGAAGACAGGTTCACATTCTGTTTTGGTCAGTGCACTACATCAGTATCAGACCATGCATGCCTTATCTCCTCAATAATAAACCGGGCTGAGGGGAAACTGAACATCTTTCCATCATTTCCTAAGATTTATAACAGGAATTTGGAACTTATGTAAATTTCCTGTACATATTTAAGTGACAAATATTTATCTCAGTACACATAAGTAAATATAATTAAATAAGCCAATTATATTTTGATTATTTAGTGTCAGTGTATTCATGTCACATATATAAATATAAATATTGGGAGTTGACTATAGAAATTTTTCTTGTCATAGAAAATTCATAACATAGAATTTCAAATTAAAAGAACTGGAAATACGAAAATAAACCTTACATAAAAATTCAGATAAAGGGGAAGGCACTGTGGCACAGAGAGTTAAGCTGCAGCCTGTAATGCCAGCATACCACATCAGAACATCAGTCCGAGTTCCCGCTTCCAATCCAGCTCATTGCTAATGCACCTGGGAAAGCAGCAGAATATGGCCCACGTGCTTGATACACTACCAGCCATGTGGAGACCTGGACAGAGTTTCTGGCTTCAGCCTGGACCAGCCCTGCCCATCGTGGCCATTTGCGAAGTGAACCAAGGGATGAAAACTCTTTCTCTCTTCCCCTTCCCCTCTCCCTCCTCTGTCATTCTGCCTTTCAAATAAATAAACACTATACCTGATATCTAAATTTCATACTAACAAATCCCTTAAAGGATTTACCTCTCAATGTAACACATGTAGACATAAAACATAGGTGAGAGACTCCCTTAAATTAATAAACATTGTTTGCTTAATTTTTTTTTTTGCCTTTGTTGAAAACTATACCCTTATGGTGCAGAATGCGTTTTTAAACCTGCCTTCCAAAGATTCATAATGGTTCACCTGGAACTTATAAATTCTTTGCCCTAAACAAGTCAATATTTTCATAAATCCATATCTACAGATTCTGTCACTCTTTGACCAAAAACTGACAGAGCAGCAGAAGGGGAAAAAAGCCAACTGCATATATATGGCACACATGCTGCAAAGTTTATAGATACTCATTTACCCTGTTATCTGGCCAGTTAATAAGCAGACTGGAACATAGATTGCTGAAACAAAGTTAACAAGAAAAAAATTAAGTTAATGGCTTGCAGTCTTAAATAAAATCCACACACAAAATAGGACTTAAAAACAAAAGGCAACAAGAAAAGCATTTCTATCAATAATATCCTTAGAAAACAAAACTGAAGGAAAACCAAAATAAACAGGAAATGTGAAGTAAAGATCACCATAGGTAACTATTTTATAAAAGAAGCTAAAGTTCTACATCATAATTTACATTTTTTATTTATTCAAGTGTCAATCTCTTGAATTAATTTGTGTACAGAATTCATGTGATACAGTTTAAACCACACAACCAAAAAGTGACCCCAGGATACATTCAGCATATTAGTAGATAGTACAATTACAATAGATTAATGTTTCTAATAATGAGTATATTCCATATGCTTCTTAAGGTGATAGAATTATAGCAGAAATCATACTAACAGTATAGTAAAAAGACTATTTACTGAATCAAAGAAATGCAGCAATGAACTAAACTTATTTAGTTACCCAATCATATTATTTTCTTAAAACATTAACTACTGTGTATATAAAAATCCATGTTATAGTGCAAATGACTCCTGCAATCAGACAAGTCATGACCCACAAATAATTAATACAGTATTAATAAAATGTCATCACTTTAAGGAATAAGAAAATCCAGAAATTTATTAATATTCTGGTGATTTAAAACTTCTAATCCATCAGGGAGACCAAGGAGTTCAATGTTTTCTGTTTTAAATCCCCACAGGGGCGTGTAACATTCTTGTAGCTATGGTACTACCAGTTCTTGAACACAGGGTGCACTGCTCTGGGGGAGGACAAACTGATCTAGGACTGATGCTATAGGAGATATTAACCAGGAAGGGCAAATACTACATTTAAAAGTCTAGAGGCAACTGATGAATAATTTTAAAGTAATTAAAAGAACAAATTTATCATAATGAACCACTATTCTAAAACATCTTCTGTCTTCATTCACTAGAACTTTCACTAATTTATATTGCTACTACATAAACAATTACTATCTACTAACTATTAGAGAAGAGACAGAGGTATGACAGACTGAAGAAGACTAAGCATAGCTCCTCACACATATTTTCCTGATTCTAAACGAAAACAGTAATATTAAGTAAGCTCTAAAGGAGGTAAAAATCAATGGAACACTGAAATTCCTTTTGAAGTTCATTTTAACAATATATTTAGGCGACACCATGTGGCTTACTTATGAACTGCTGTAGACATTAAAGAATGGAACATACCCAGAAATTTTATCATGGTATTTGATATGTGGAAAATTTTTTAAATACTTTAAAATTTATAATAATTTAAAACTTTAGATATTAAATTGCTTAACACAGCAGTAACTACTGCTAAAACTAATGTATACTCTAATCCTATATTTTAGGATTATATTAATCAAAGATACTAAGAACTTAAAAGGTAAAGAATTATCAAGGTTAAATAGATGAATAAAGTAAATTAAAAAATCATAATAATCACTTTAACAATAAATATAAAGAGAGAATACTAACCTCATAATGTATTAATACACATTATTTTCCCAATCCTCTTATTTTTTAAAAAAACTAGTTTCTAACCTTTTAATTATTTTTTTATAACACTTTGGGTTTTTTACTTACTATAATCACTTGACAAATTTACATAATAACCAAAAAACCAGCTACTTGTCAAATAAAATTGATTTTTTAAATCCAGTTGTTTTGCTATTAAGTAGACAGACATAAGCTTTGACTTCTACAAAGGAAGGGATATTAAAATGAAGGGTTGATTCTGGTTTTAAGCTGTTTTAAGTCAAATACTCAAAATACAGTGGTACACGTAAAATATTTTAATTATTGATCCTGTGGTAAGGTTTCTGACCATACAGGGATAGAGAACCTTTTTTCTTTCAAGGGCCATTTGGGAATGCACAGCATCATTCATAGGCCAATACAAAATTATCAACTTAAAAATCAGCCTGCTACAGATAAGGTCCCCCCTATGGCTGCCTTGGCAGAACCAGGCCAAATGATTTTGCAGGCCTTCTACAGCCTGTGGGCCAGACATTCATCACACCTTCTAAGAGTCCTCAGAATTCACCAAATAAAATCTTTATATTTTAGAGGTGAAAACACAGAGGGTCCACTAGGATTACATAATTCATTTGCTATTACAAGGTCACACAGTTTGTTGGAGGCTAAGACTACATGATTCTTTTATTTTTATTCTAGTACTCATTAAACTATTAAAGTTGTTTCACAATTCCTTAATCATATTTAGGGACCATTTATACAAAGATACTTATGAATTATACTAGATGATATTTTAAAGGGCATTCAGGAAAAAATAGTAAATTTCAAAAATATAAATACATTTTCATGAGACTGTGCCCTCTCTGAGGGTCAAAGACACATAGTTGAGTTAATGGAATTTTGTTCGCACCACTGGTCATCTGAAGAAAAATAAATGTCTGATACACTGATACAGGTGCATACCTCTCACTCCTCTAGGTCATTCTAAAGCAAATTCAATTATTTCTGTTCTTTAAAATTACCAGTTTGAAACAGCATCACCAAAGTTAATCTGTAAGTAAAACTGGAAAGAACACCACTTAAGTATCATTTTTCTTCTGTAACAGGATGAGTATCCCTTATCCAAAATATGGGAGATCAGTTTTGGTTACAGATTATTTGGGAATTTCAGAATATTCACATACTCATAATGAGGTATCTTGGGGACAGTACACAAATCTAAACACAATTTATGTTTCATATATGCATTATATACAAAGGCTGAAGGTAATTTCATTCAAAAATTTTAGTGTACCTGTTTTGACTATGACCTGTCACATGAGGTCAGGTCTGGCATCATGATGGTATCCAAAAAGTTTTGGATTTTGGATCATTTTGGGTTTCAGATTTTTGGATTAGGGATGCTCAACTTGTATTTATAATAAAAACTTCTCTGTGATATGACATAACCATTATTTTCTTAAAATTATTTCTTAATTTTTAAAAACTGGCAAAAGTTTGTTTCAAAGCAACTTTTTGGCATATTTTTGAAATCTTAAATTCTATTTTAATTTTTGCATTGCTGCCCATCAATCTGGAAATAATAACTCATAAGAAAAAAAGCACCAACTATTTTTCAGATCAAAACTTCTCACAATTTATCTTCACCTGCAGTCTTTCTCATTTATACCTTCTGATCTTTTTTGCCTTTCTTATTTTTATTTTAAAATAGTTCAAATATAAAAAAGTATAAAGAAGGATTCAATCAGCACACAATTTAACACTTTTTAATCTTTTCATAACTTTCAAAAACGTTACATGTGGTAACACAAAACAAAACCTAGCTTAAATTATACTAATGGGGCATCAAACATAATATCATTTTAAAAATATATAAGTACTTTACCATTCAACTAGAAAAAATGAAAAAATGTAGTAATTTATGTCACTTCAGAGTCAAACATGAATATAAAAAGCAATAAACAAATTGGCCACAAAATGAGTACTTGGAAAAATAAAGTACAGGAGATTTTAAAAAGATAATTAGGTCATAAAACAGTCCACAGAAATTAGGATGTATTCATCTATTAAAAAAAAAAAAACACTGGCTCAGAATAAAATCAAGTTCAGCTAACCTAGCTGTAATAAAAACTACGAATTTTTACAAAGTAGTATTAATGAAATTTTGATGGATCTGATAAAATCCCCAAACACGACACAGACCTGCTTGCTACTAGCCCACCATCATGCTTTTTCTACAAGTTTGTTCAGATTGGCCCTTCTCTGCCCAAACTCTCCTCAAGGTTTGCAATTCAGATCAGGTGGGATGTATACGTTCCCTATTCATATAACAGTATTTGTGTATCTGCCTTCTTCACTACTTTGTGACTCCTTAAAGGAAAAAAAAAATAAAAAACAGTGTTTTATTCATCTTTGTCTTCCAAACATTTAGGAAGTATACTTAGCACAAAGAGGAATTCAGAAACAGATTTGCTCTTTAAACTTTATCAGTGGAGGTTAGAACAGTATACAAAAATCAGAGGAAATTAAATCAACAGCACAAGTTACTTTGTAACAGTTCACTTCTATCTTTAAAAGCTTTAAGTAATCACACCAGTAGGAAAAAACTACTACTTGTATCAGCATTTACATAAATATAGAAACAAGAACAGAGATGGCTTGCCTACAATTATCTGTTAAGAAATTATTTAACAATGTGAATTATCCACACTACATCCCCAAAACTACATCTCTCCTTCCACTCAGTATTCTCCAGGATTTTCTTCACAAGGACTTCATCTCCTTGACTGCTTATTCCACTGCTATGTGACAAAGGATCCTAGACAAATACAGTGCCAATAACAGAAGGCCCAGATTCAAAACAGTGTCTGTCATAGCAGAGGAAAAGTAGGGTTATTCATGTTGATAGTCTGCTCCATTACTAAACAGATATAAAATTATAAAATAGAAAATGCTTATTTAAAAGAGTAATACCGAATGACCCAAGATGTCTCCATATATCATTCTGTGTAACACCAATGTAACCCCCCAGTCTAAGTATCCTATCCAGATTACACTGCTTATTCACAAGTTTCTAAAGATAACCAGGTAAATATATGAATTTTTATCCTGAGTGATCAGTCTCCAATGAGATAAGGGAGACTATTCTCTTAAGATTATGAAGATGGAAATAGTTTTTAAATTTCAAATAAAAATAATTTAAAAATAGGGTTCAATTTTGGCATTGACCCCCACCACCTTTCAGCTTTTCATCTATCACAGTAATTTGCTTACAAAAGAAATAACTTTACAAGGACCAAATGGACCAAAAAAGAAAATTCTGATTTTGGGGTTATACACCAAGAAATTTTGGGATTCTGCTAAGAGTACTAAATAGCACCAGAAATAAATTCTCTGAATTCAGTACTCATGTAAGTGTCTCTCATTCAAAATAAATAAATAAATAAATAAATCACACTCATTTAAAGGAAACTCTAATGTTTTTTCTCTTTTTGCTTGGAAAATGGGACAGTAAGACCAAAACTATATGGATATTAAAAAGACAGTCTTAACGATATCTGAAATAAAAATGTAACTGCAGATCAAAACAGCATCAAATTGAAAATAAGGGTATCAAGGCAAAAATATTTAATTATTACACCCAAAGAAAGTATTTTAAAAATAGTTAAATACACTATATATGAAATTAGGTTTCTCAAATCCTTTAAGGAACTAGAGGATGATTTTAAACATGCAGAACTTGATTTGAAGAACTCTAAGAACCTGTAACAACCTTATGTTTATGAGTGTTCAATCCTTACAATATGAACATGTTTGGAACATTCAGCAGGCCATCCAGAACACTCCACTGCTGTCCCTAAGAACATTACTTTCAGATTTTATCAACCTTGCATTAGAGCTGCTTTTTTTAATAATAAAAGTTTGAATACGTGTGGTTTAAGACTAAATGCGGGGGAGGAGGGGGCATGTTTCTCTCTCTGATCACCCTGCAACAGCATCCTGTAACAAGCTAATAGAGAGCAAGCACCATTTTGGACATACGTAACAGCTGTGCCAGCTTGTGTCACGCCAGCAATCAGCCTCAAGTGGAGACTCCTGAGTCTGGTGGGGAGGACAGGAGGCTGGGTGCTTGTGACTGTGGGAGGCCTGTGTGCCAGGACTGAGGAAACACTGAGGCTGCATGGGAGGACTCAGGATGTGGCTGGGACATTGGGCAGCCCCTGTGGGAAGCTCCACATGATCAGGATTCCCAGGTTACCAGGAGAGGGACATTGCTGGGGAATCTGAGCTTACACTGGGGACCGCACAGATCCTTTGTGTGGTCCTTGTGGAAGTGAGAATGAATAATATACTCACTGGGGCTAGCACCCAGGCACTAGGCTCCTTTGAGGCGAGGAGCTCGGCTGAGTCTACACCAACAGACAAGAACAAACCTCCTCAATGATTTAAAAAAACAAAAACAAAAAACAAAAAAACAGGACATTTACCATGCCAAACCCAGGTATGTGTCACCTCAGCCCACACCCTTCACCCTGGAGAACTGAACAGAACTCCCTGGCCACACCCACCAGACACCTCTAGGTATTCCCTGAAAGCAGACACTCTACTAATCTGCAAAGGTGTAGTATAAAGATAAAAACCACCACAGCAAAAAACAAAACAAAACAAAAAAAAAAACAAAAACAAACAAACAAACAAAAAAAAAACAAAAAACAAAAACAACAATGAGGATCTCCACAAATTCTGAATAATAAACACACCATTCAAGAAACAAGAATAAGGAAAACAACATGATGATGAGATTGATGAAACACCAGAAATGGAATTTCAAAAAATTGGTCATAGGAACACTGAGAAGTAATCAAAAGTAAATGCACAAACTAATGAAATCCGTACATGACATGAAAGAAAATTTCTCCCACGATATTGGGATCTTAAAAGAGAAATCAAAAGGAAATCTTGGAAATGATGACTTCAACAGAACAAATAAACAATGCAATGGAAAGCCTTAACAACAGAATTGGTGAAGCA
Source organism: Oryctolagus cuniculus (assembly GCF_051225735.1). Lineage (NCBI taxonomy): Eukaryota > Metazoa > Chordata > Mammalia > Lagomorpha > Leporidae > Oryctolagus > Oryctolagus cuniculus. Next base: position 40,858,516 of record NC_142874.1, on the reverse strand, counting down.
GAGGAAAGAATATCTGACTTAGAAGACAAAGCACAGGAAATTATACAGTCAGACCAAACACAAGAAGAAGAAATTAGAAAACTAAAAAACACTGTTGGGAACCTATAAGATATTATAGAAAGACCCAACATACAGGATCTAGGAGTTCCTGAAATCATGGAAAGAGAGAAAGAATTGGAAGAACTTTTAAGTGAATTAATAACAGAAAATTTCCCCAATTTGGGAAAGGAACATCCAAGTACAAGCAGCACATAGAACTCCTAAAAGACAGGACCAAAAAAAATCTTCACCATGACACACTGTAGTCAAACTCGCCACATTAAAACTTAAAGATTCTAAAATGTGCATGAGAGAAATGCCAGATTACTTTCAGAAGATCTCAAAATTAAACACACAGTGGACTTCTCATCAGAAATCCTACAGGCTAGGAGAGAAAGGCAAGATACATTCCAAGTCTTAAAAGAACTGTGAACCCAGAAATAATATACCCTGCAAAGCTCTCATTTATGAATGAAGGTGAAATAGACCTTCCATGACAAACAAATTGAAATAATTTGTCACCACCTGCCCAGCCTTGCAAAAGCTGCTTAGCAATGTGCTGCACACAGAAACAACAGAAACTTCGAAAACAAAACTGTTACAAGAGAAAAAGAAGGGCACTATGTTATGATTAAGGGATCAATTCAACAGGAAGATGTAACTATTAGAAATGTATATGCACCTAATGACAGGGCACCTGGCTATTTAGAAGGAATGTTAAGGGACCTAAAGGGAGAATAGACTCAAATACAATAGTAATGAAGGACTTCTATATCCCACTTTCAGCAATGGACAGATCAACCAGACAGAAAATCAGCAAGGAAACAGAAGAACTAATTGACACTGTAGGCCAAATGGACCTAACAGGTATCTACCAAGGATGTCCAGGATTGTTGTTGTGGATTTGTTTCTGAGAGGAAGAGCGGTGGGGGCAAGAGGTGCGGAGTCACCACACAGACCTTGGGAGTCAGATGAAAGCGGGCCAAAGGCGAGCAGCCTGCAGACTCATTTATTTCATTTGCTATAGCAGCTTATATAGCCAAGGCAGCCAATCCAGTCAAGGGGTGGTCTATGCCCTAACCAATCACACCTTGTTGCCAAGCAGTTTCTGAAGCCATCCAATCACAGCCTGTTGCTAGGCAGGCTCCACTGTCACGTGGTTTCCAAAACCATCCAATCACAGCCTGCTGCCAGGCAGTTTCTGTTGCCACCGGCCATCTTGGCACGGCCTTCTCATTCCATGTTTCCCCCTTTTCATTTATTTTTGAGCAACGGGGGGCATGATTCTTGGCCATACCATTGTTGACCCCATTTCCATGTGGTCTCCGTATGCAGCTGTGCCTGTCTTAGGTTGTCCCCCAGGGGATCTTACCCGTCATTGACTAACCAGCGCTCAAAACCAGAGACCACAGGAGTGCTTGCTCAGATAGGGGTAGGAAGAAGGAACAATGGTAATCAGGAATGGCATGACCACACAAAGGCTGTGGGCCATTTGAGAGGCTGACCAGAGCCACTCAAGGGGTATAAAACAGTTACGGATGTGGCTAAGGGCAGTTTCTCAGGGTAGGATGATAGGGAAGGTGCACCGCTAACAAGGAGGACTCTCAGTCTTGTTCAGTTGGTTCTGGCTGGCTGTCAGCTGCAGGCTGGTTTGTTTCTGGCTGGTACCCAAATGGGCTGTCTTGCATTCTCTGGAAAGACACAAGCATATCCTCGACCCTTGGTTAGCAGAGGGTGTGCTCCCTTCCATTCTCCTGTTAAGGGGTCTTTCCACCTAACCATAGGGGCTGGAGTCTGGGATGGAAAGGATCCCTATTGTTTATAAGCTGGGCAGATCCCCTGGGAATCAAAAGTAAGAAAACTGATAGTGAAAAGGACCTCAGTCAAAGGACCTCTATGATGAGAATTACAAAACATTAAAGAAAGAAATAGAAGATACAAAGAAATGGAAAACCTTCCATGTTCATGGATTAGAGGAGTAAATATCAAAATGTCCATTCTTCCAAAAGCAATTTAGATTCAATGCAATACCAATCAAAATAGCAAAGACATTCTTCTCAGATCTAGAAAAAATGATGCTGAAATTCATATGGAAACACAGGAGCCCTCCAAAAGCTAAAACAATCTTACACAACAAAAACAAAGCTGGAGGTATCACAGTACCAGATTTCAAGGCATACTGCAATGCAGTTATAAGCAAGCAGCCTGGTACTGGTACAAAAAGAGATGGAAAGACCAATGGAACAGAATAGAAATGTCAAAAATCACTCCAAGTATCTACAACCAACTTATATTTGACCAAGGAGCTAAAAACAATTCCTGGAGCAAGGACAGTCCCTTCTACAAATGGTGCTGGGAAAACTGGATGTCCACATGCAGAAGTATAAAGCAAGACCAAAAATCCACTCAGAATGGATGAACGGCCTAAATCTATGACCTGATACCAGAAAATAGAGAACATTGGAGAAATCCCGCAAAACACTGGCACAGGCAGAGAGTTCTTGGAAAAGACCCTAGAGGCACAGGCAATCAAAGATGAAATTAACAACTGGTTTCCCCTTTGGTGGAAACTTGTTGAAGTGAAATGGACACTGTGAGAAACAGTGACTTGATCAGCTCTTGTCCTGATGGTTGATGTACAATGTAATACTTTATCCATTTTAGTATTTTTTTTTTTTGTTCTAGTACCTTTGGTTGAACTCTGTAATTAACACACAATTATTCTTAGGTGTTTAAATTTTAACTGAAAAGTGATCCCTGTTAGGAATTTGGAAAACATTATGCTGAGTGAAATAAGCCAATCCCAAAGGGACAAATACCACTTGTTCTCCTTGATAGGTGACAACTAAGCACCAAAAAGGAAACCTGTTAAAGTGAAATGAACACTATGAGAAACGGTGACTTGATCAGCCCTCACCCTGACTGTTGATGACCAGCTTAATATGTTATCCCTCTTAGTATTTTTTTGTTTGTTCTACTTAATACTTTTGGTTGAATACTGTAATCAATACACAATTCTTCTTAAGTGCTGAAACTTAACTGAAAAGTGATTGCTGTTAAATATAAGAGTGGGAATAAGAGAGGGAAGAGATGTGCAATTCGGGACATGCTCAAGCTGACTTACCTCAAACAGTAGAGTTAGAAACATACCAGGGGATTCGAATTCAATCCCATCAAGGTGGCATGTACCAATGCCATCTCACTAGTCCCAGTGATCAATTTCTGTTCACAATTGATCATAATGATAGGACTAAGAACCAAAGGGATCACATAAACAAGAATAGTGTCTGCAAATACTAGCTGATAGAATCAAAAAGGGAGAGAATGATCCAACATGGGAAGTGAGATACACAGCAGACCCATAGAATGGCAAATGTCCTAACAGCACTCTGGCCTCATAATCAGCCCTTAAGGCATGCGGATCTGGCTGAAATGCCCATGAGAGTATTTCAGGCATGGAAAACCAAGACACTCTGGGGGAAAAAAAAACCTAAATGAAAGATCTCCACGAGTGAGATCCCAGTGGAAAGAATGGGTCATCAAAGAAGGAGGTACCTTTCTCTGAAGGGAGGAGAGAACTTCCACTTTGACCATGGCCTTGTCTAAATATGATCAGAGTCAGTGAACTCAGGGGGCTTCCATAGCCTTGGCAGCTCATGACAAGAGCCTAGGGTGATTACTGATGCCATAAACAAGAGTGTCAATTTGTTAAGTCAACAACAGGAGTCACTGTGCACTTACTCCTCATGTAGGATCTTTGTCCTTAGTGTGCTGTACATTGAGATTTAATGCTATAACTAGTACTCAAACAGTATTTTTCACTTTATGTTTCTGTGTGGGAGCAAACTGTTGAAATCTTTACTTAACGTATGCTAAACTGATCTTCTGTATATAAAGAGAATCGAAAATGAATCTTGATGTGAATGGAAGGGGAGAGGGAGTGGATAAGGGGAGGGTTGTGGGTTGGAGGGACGTTATGGGGGGGAAGTCATTGTAATCAAGATTCTGTACTTTGGAAATTTATATTCATTAAATAAAAGTTAAAAAAAGAAAGAAATTAATAACTGGGATTACATCAAATTGAGAAGCTTCTGTATTGTAAAGAAACACTCATGAAAATGAAGAGGCAACCAACAGAATGGGAGAAATTATTTGCCAACTATGCAACTGTTAAAGGATTAATAACCAAAATATATAGAGAGACCAAGAAACTCCACAACAACAAAACAAATAACCCAGTTATGAAATGAACAGAAGACTTAGACATTTTTCAAAAGAGGAAATCCAAATGGCCAACAGACACATGAAAAAATGCTCAGAATCACTAGCCATCATGGAACTGTAAATCAAAATCACAATGAGATTTCACCTCACCCCAGTCAGAATGGCTTTCATACAGAAATCAACAAACAACAAATGCTGGTGAGGATGTGAAGCAAAATGTACCCTAATCCACTGTTAACGGGAATGTAAACTGGTAAAACCACTATGGAAGACAGTATGGAGATACCTCAAAAATCTGAATATAGACCTATCACATGACCCAGCCATCCCACTTCTGGGAATTTACCCAAGGGAAGTAAAATCAACAAATAATAGAGTTATATCACCCACATGTTTATTGCAGCTCAATGCACAATAGCTGAGACATGGAATCAACCTAAATGTCAACCATAGATTGGATAAAGAAACTATGGGACGTGTACACTATGGAATACTGCATAGCAGTTAAAAAAAAAATGAAATCTGGTCATTTGCAACAAAAATGGATGAATCTGGAAAAACATCATACTTAGTAAAATAGGCCAATCCCAAATGGAGAAATACCATATGGTCTCCCTGATCTGTGATAACTAATAGAGCACCTAAAAGAAAATCTGTAAAAGTAAAATTGACACTTTGAGAAGCAATGACTTGAATAGTCCTTGTCTCAACTGTCAAGGAACAGTTTTTTTTTTTCCCTTAATACTATTTGTTGAACTCTTTACTTAACAAAGAGTTAATCATATGTGTACGAAGTCAACTGAAGTTGATCTCTGTAAAAAATAAGAGTGGGAATAAGAGAGAGAATAGGAGGTTCGTAACTGTAAAGCTGTATAGTTCTGCATACATTCCTATGGACTTACTTCTAAGGGTACAGATTAAAAACTTGCCATGAGACCCCAAATCCCATTAAGCTAGATGGTAAAAATGCCATCTTAAGTATTTAAGGTATCATATCAAGTGTTAAAGTGATCATATAGATAGAATTAAGTATTAAAGTATATAAATAGGATCAAGTGTCTGACAATAATAGAGAGAATTAAAAAGAAGAGAATGTTCCAACATGGGAAGAAGTCCACACAGCAGACTCATAGAATGACAATTGCTTTAAATAGCACTCTGACCTCAGAATCAGCCCTAAGACATTCTAGTCTGGCTGAAAAGCCCATGAGAGCATTTCAGGCATGGAAAGCCAAGACACTGTGGCAAAAAATGTCCTACATGAAGAATCTCTCTAAGAACCCCAGTGGAAAGAAGGGGCTATCAAAGGATGTACTTTTCTGATGGAGGAACGAACTTCCACTTCACTTACAGCACTGTCTAAATACTGACAGAGATTGTGGATTCAAAAGTCCTCCACAGCCTTATCAAGAGCCTTGTGTGATCACTGACGTCATACGTAAGACTGTTAATTGGTTTTTTTTTAAAGATTTATTTATTTATTTGAAAGTCAGAGTTACACAGAGAGAAGGAGAGGCGGCGGGGGGGAGGGGGGTCTTTCATCCACTGGTTTACTCCCCAACTGTCCACTGCACCAATCTGAAGCCAGGAGCCAGGAGCTTCCTCTGGGTCTCCCACGTGGGTGCAGGGGCCCAAGGACTTGGATCATCTTCTACTGCTTTCCTGGGCCATAGCACAGAGCTGGATCGGAAGTGGAGCAGCAGGTACTTGAACCAACGCCCACATAGGATGCCAGAACTGCAGGCATCGGCTTTACCCGCTATGCCACAGTACTGGCCCCAAAAGTGTTAATTGTTAAATTAACAAAAGGAGTCACTGTGCACTTACTTCCCATGCAGGACCTCTGTTCAATGAATTGTATTATAAGAAATAACTGTAAAACTTGTTCTCAGTTTTGTGTGTTTGTGTGCAAATTGATGAAATCTTTAGTTATAGAGCTGGCTTTCTATGCATAAAGTTAACTGAAAATGAATCTTAAGGGAGAATGGAATGGGAAATGGGAGAGGGAGGAGGAGATGGGGTGGGAGTCAGGGTGGGAAGGCAGGTATAGAGGGAAGAATCACTAACTTCCTCAAGTTGTACTTATGAAATTTGTACTCCTTAAATAAAAGGTTTTATTGGAGGAAAAAAAGAAGTTTAAGTTACATTTATAAGGAAATGAGTAGGTATAGAAATAAAAAAATGTTTCAGTATTACCACAGTAGATCAGACACAAGTATCTGGGGAAAACTTTGCTCAGCAACTAATACTTAATCCATTCCAAAAGAATATTCTAATCTATTTTTCTCTGAGAACTCTAATTTAAATTACTTCCTATCCCCCTAGTTTAAATTTTAACTTAGATGGTCTTAGTAGAAGAAAAATGGAGCTTCTATTTTGTTCACTGACAGAAAACAAACCTTATAATTTCTTCATTTAGATGATTAAATTCCCAAATACCACCAATAAATAATTGAAGAACACAGTGAAAAGTTTCTTTGAAAGGGCCCTACCTTCATTCCTAAAATTTTGATGAGGTCTCCAAATTACAATCTCCTAAGAATATTCACGTTAACATATGAGTAGCTATGATAGATAGGAAGTCTATACAATGCATACAGATTATCCTCCCTTTTGATAACATCTTTCTTTTTTGATTGCCATCTCTTAAACAAAGGTGAGAATACCAATTTTAAATAGATTTTACAGTACCATGGTTCTACAACCATAGAAAAGATAAATTGCATGTTAGAAGTTTGACAATTAATATCGAGAAACAATATATTTATTAGTATAAGACAATTTCCCCTTTGTTGTCAAGTCTTAAGAAACCACTGCTCTTCTAATAAATTCATTTGGAACACAAGCTAGGGTAAGTATTTGGCCTAGCAGTTGAAATGCTAGTTAAGACACCTGCATCTCATGTCAGAGTATCTGGGTTCAATGTCTGCCTCCTGCTAATGCAGACCCCTGGAAAGGCAGTGGTGACAGCTCAAGTGGTTGAGTTCCTGTCACACACATGGGACACCTGGCTTCAACCTCAGTAAACCCAGGCTGTTTGGTAAAAGCAGCAGCAGATGAAACATGATCACTCTCTCTTGTTCTCTCAAATTACAGGAGTGGGGCAGAGAGAGAAAGAAAGTGACAGAGGGAAGGGAAAGGCTAACATACTCATAAAAAAGAGGAAGAAAATACCAGAGTGATGTACTTTATTTTCCTTTAAAATGTCTAATATCGGGGCAGGCATTTGCCCTATCAGCTAAGGTGCTCTTCAGGATGTCCTAGTCTCCTAGAGCAGCTGGTTGGGTTCCTGGCTCCTAGCTTTGGCCCCAGTTGAGCCAATGTAGGCATCTGGGAGTGAATCAGCAACTGGGAGCCACTCATGCTCTCTCACATGTGCTTTCTGCCTTTCAAATAAACAAACTTATCTTTTTAAAAGAGAGAAAAAAATAAAATGTCTAGTATTTAGTTAATATATTTTGATAGCCCAAAGCCTTTCTTAATTATTCAAATGTTTCAGAAAAAAACTTTTTTAAAAAGATGAAATTAGAGAAAGATCACAAACGTCTCCTAATGATGCTTTTTGTCTTTCAAGAGTAATAATGATAAATTTCCAGATTAGTGAGCATAAGGCTATGTCTACACATGACCCACCTGAAATGTCTTTGATTTCATCAACTCCCTATTTCTGCTTTAAAAAAAAAAAAACATTGTGTAGACTTCACCAAAGATGCAGAGACACAGTTAACTGGTTTAAGTAACAAAACCAGTGATTTACACAGAAAATTTTATTTTCAATCAAAGTCACTATAGAAACAATAAAATAGAATCATGTATTCTATAGTAAATCAAAACCAAATTAACCTTAGGTAAGTTATGCTTAAAAAAGCTAAATGTATAAGACTATGTAACAGGCAAGTTTCAAAAAAGTTTAACATGAATTCATAAAATTGAAATAAAAAATTGATACTTACCATTAACATTGGATTAAAAATAAATGAATGCATAAATAATCTCTAATAGTTCTTAATTTAATATTTTACAAGAATATTTAAAGTATTTTTGAACTTACCCAAATGAAGCAGTGTAAACTGGGCTGCCAGTTCCTTTGCATCTTCTAATGTAGTACACAGTTTGTCTGGCATGAAGTAACTCTGGGATCCATTTGCAATAGCAGGAATAACTATTTTATAAACCAAGAGTACTTTTCCATCCTGACTTGTTGTTGAATACAAATAATATTCCGGTGGTGCCCAATTATTTTTGTTGCAGTAATAATCCAAATGCATTACTGCAGAATTAAAATGATTGGATTTTAAAGAATACATACTAATTGGAGTAAGCTTTGTTCCAGGAAAGAAAGGGTAAGTGCATCTTTCAATTTCAGGTGGGCTTGGGCTATGCTGACCATTAAGACGAGTAGGAAGAGTCGGTGGCTTGCCTAGAGTTTTAGGGTGGCTTTCTTCTTTGTTAGCAAACACAATCAGGTTTTCAGAATTGGGGCTAATCTGACCATTAAGATGTTGTCTCCAAGTGTTTTCCTTATTTACTGGTTTTGCCAGTGTTACCTCAATGCTTGCTCCATCAATGCATTTGCCATTCATAACAGACATAGCAGCCACTGCATCTTCTCGGTTGAAAAAGTGAACAAAAGCATAATCTCTAAGTTTCTTTACTCGCTCAACAGCACCAGGCTTGAATTTATTGAATTCTGCTTTAATTGTTTCCTCTGTAGTTGAGATCATTAAATTTCTTACATAGAGAACTTTAACTCTCTGCATGGTTTCCTCATCAACCTCTTTCTCTGGATCAGCCCAGTCCACCTGAATGGTGTGGCCCCACAGCTGGAATGTTCCTGTGAAAAAGAATACAGTAATTTGAAAAGAAGTCAAACAGGGAATGAAAAGTAAAAATATTAAGTACAAAGAAGAAAGTTCTTATTAATAAGCAAATCTAATCAGAATTTGTGGTGGACTTTAAAAGTCAACAGATTCTTGTTAGAAGAATTAAGTTTTGCGCTTTGGATTTTTATTAAATTAATGGCCAAGTTAAAGTATATGCATTAAGTAAATGATCATAAATATAATTCATTTTATAGAAACAATTTGTTGTTTTAGAATTATGTGATTTACTTCCTTAAACCGTGCTTCTTTAGGAATATACCATGATAATACTGATTATAAAGTGTCATTTTTCCTTGGAAAAATACTTTTTAAAACAGTAAGTTTACCTGGAATTAGTTTTCTCCTAGCCATGGCAGCAGCTCTGTGAGATTCATATTCAACAAATGCAAAACCACGATTTTTGGTCTTATCAGTTGCACTTGGATATACAATGACATCTACAACTCCTTCTGTAACTTTCTTCATTTCATCCAAAATTTCTTCTTTCTTCTTTTCCTTGGGAATAGCTCCAATAAATAATCTGCAATTATCCAAACTTACACATACACCAATAAACTTCCCTGGTCTAATTTCATAATTATTAAGAATTCTAATGGCTAACTGGGCTTCTTCTTTTGTAGTGTACATCACAAAAGCATAACCTCGATTTTCACCACTAAATTCCATCATAAGTCGAAATTCATATATCTTTCCAGCTCTTTCAAATACAGGAACTAACTCATCTTCATACATATCACGAGGTATTTTTCCCACAAAAACTTCACAGCCCCTAGGTGGAGGTGGACCTTCCCAACCTGAAAGACAAAAATAACATGCATAATCATAAGATTTTTATATTCACTATTCAATCATTTATTCATTCAACAAATTTTCTGTGAGTTTCCTAAATGCCATGCAGTTTTCTATGTGTTGGGGACATAACAGTGAACAAAATAAAGCTTTCTTTCATGAAGCTTATAATCAATAGAGAAGGGAGAAAAGATGTGAGTGCTAAGCACTAAGAAGAAAAATCAAACTATACAGGGGTATTATCTTAAACAGGTAAAGCTTTGATCTCAAGCTCAAGCAAAGGAGGCCGGCCCTTTGGCTCACTTCGTTAATCCTCCACCTGAGGCGCCGGTATCCCATATGGGCGCCGGGTTCTAGTCCCGGTTGCTTCTCTTCCAGGCCAGCTCTCTGCTGTGGTCCAGGAAGGCAGTGGAGGATGGCCCAAGTGCTTGGGCTCCTGCACCTGCATGGGAGACCAGGAGGAAGCACCTGGCTCCTGGCTTCAGATCAGCAACAGCGCTGGCCATAGTGGCCATTTGGGGAGTGAACCAATAGAAGGAAGACCTTTCTCTCTCTCTGTCTATAACTCTACCTGTCAAATAAATTAAAAAAAAAAAAAAAAGGCTGAAGCAGAGACCTGAATTATGAGGGAATGAATATTGAGGGTTATTAGAACAAATGCATTCAGAAAACAAAAAGCAAAGGCTGTGTAAGTTAGATCAACATGGAGTATGAGTATACGGCAGAAGGATGTATTTGAGGATGAAAGTGATATAGCCATCAAGGTAACTAGAACCAAGAGCTGTATTTTAATAATTATAAAGGTAATTGGAGGGTTTTGAGCAAAGGAATTTTACTGGCTATTGGCAAAAAGGTAAAATACCATATGTATATGCTTACTGTTTGGATCTGGCTTATTAGTATAAACACTACTCTTTGATTCACCATTCTTTCAAATTCCTCCCCAAATGACCTTCTTTTTAATATCTAGATTATCCTTTTCCCCCCACTACCCCAATTTTGATTTCTTTCCCAACCCAACCCAATTTCTTTCTCAACTGCTTCTTAAATCAAAAGTGAAGCTGGGGCCGGCACTGTGGTGCAGTAGGTTAATTTTCTGTGGTGCTAGCATCCCATATGGGCACTGGTTCTAGTTCCAGCTGCTCCACTTCCAATCCAGCTCTCTGCTGTGGCCTGGGAAAGCAGTAGAAGATGGCCAAGTCCTTGGGCTCCTGCACCCACGTGGGAGACCAAGAAGAAGTACCTGGCTCCTGGCTTTGGACAGGCACAGCTTTGGCCGTTAGGGCCACTGGGGAGTGAATCAACAGAAGAAAAGACTTTTTTCTCTCTCTCTGCCACCCATTGTCTGTAACTTCTACCTCTCAAATGAATAAATAAAATCTTTAAAAACAAAAATGTGAAGCTGGGGGAGGCAGTACTGAGTGCAACAGGTTAAGCACCACCTATGACACCAGCATCTTGTATGAGCACTGGTTCAGATCCCGGCTGCTCCACTTCTGATCAGGCTCCCCATTAATGTGTGTCCAAGCACTTGGACCCCTGCTATCCACGTGAAAGACTCAGATGGAGTTCTTGGCTCCTAGCTTCAGCCTAGCCCAGCCTGGCCAGCCCCACCACTGCAAACATTTGAGGATTGAACCAGTAAATAGAAGACTGATCTCTCTCTCTCTCTCTCCCCCCCCCCAACTCTGCTTCTCAAATAAGTAAATATTGTTTTAAAAAAAAAGAGCAGGGTTGAGGGGCCGGCGCCATGGCGCACTAGGTTAATCCTCCGCCTGAGGTGCCGGCATCCCATATGGGCGCCGGGTTCTAGTCCCGGTTGCTCCTCTTCCAGGCCAGCTCTCTGCTGTGGTCCAGGAGGGCAGTGGAGGATGGCCCAAGTGCTTGGGCCCTGCACCCGCATGGGAGACCAGGAGGAAGCACCTGGCTCCTGGCTTCAGATTGGCACAGCGCCAGCCATAGCAGCCATTTGGGGAGTGAACCAATGGAAGGAAGACCTTTCTCTCTCTCTCTCTCTCTGTAACTCTTCCTGTCAAATAAATAAAATCTTTAAAAAAAAAAAAAGAGCAGAGTTGAAAAAATTTAAGGGTAAGACATGTATAATATTTACAATCTACCTCATGCCCTTCAAAACAGTAAAAATAATTGCTGAGATCTTAAAGCAGATAAAAGAGAAAAACTACTGTTTGGGATACTTTTGGGGAGATGCAACCAATCTACATCACTGCATTAAAGACTGAATTTAAAAGAGCACAAACAAATTCACACCTGGAGGAGGACCACCAAATTTCCTTTGCCCATTTTCTTGAACCATGTTGTAACCAGTCTTTTCCATCAAGGCAAGTAATGCTGCTTCATTCTGAGTACCAGTTCGAACTTTACTACATCCATTTGTTCCATCTATATTTTCTTCATTCATGGTTGTAGTTCCTACAACAAGGTTAACAGTGTTTGAAAGTTACAATCTGGAGCACTAGGAGTCTATGAAGCATTTCTCTTGAGTTGCAAGAAATCAAGAACAGTTGTGGTTGCCATGTTTGATTACCCTTCATGTCCTCCCCAAAATTTTTCCCCAAAGCACAAATTGGACTCCTAGTGTCACTGATCAATTAAGCAGGAGCTTTAGAAGACCTGGGCTACAATAAAGGAAGGCAAAAGTGAAAAAGAAAAAAGAACAAAGAATGGGAAAACAGAAGTAAATCAAAGAGAAGACAAAAGAAAGCAGAGAGAATATATATATATATGTAATACACACACACACACACACACACCACCATCAATGAATACAAGATCACTGCCAATCTCTGGACCCAAGGATTCAATCATTTTCCATACAGACAAACTGGATTTTCCTGTGACCTGTCAGATACATTTCGTCTATTGGTAGTACCACTCATAACCTAAGCAATCCTCAACAGTTTCACCAGTTATCAGATATCAAGCAGATGCTTGGAACAATTAGACAGAAATTCAAATCAGTCTGTTTCCATCTACTGAAAGAAGTTACCAAAGAGAGCAAGGAACATCTTCATCCTAGCAGAAAACAGGAGCTACTGTCATTTCCAACTAGCAGTAACTTAAGAAACTTCCATCAGTAGATTAGCAGGAACTCAGGGTGAGGAGCAGAGATCTCCTGTGACCACTGTATGCAAGTATAAATACGTAGTTTACAGGCCAGTGTTATGTATGGTACAGGAGGGTTAAAATGCCACTTGTGATGCCGGCATCCCGTATCTGAGTGCTAGCTGCAAGTCTTGTCCGTGTTTCCAGTTCAGCTCCCTGCTAACGTGCCTAGGAAGGCAAAAGATGTTTGGACCTCTGCCACTAATGTGGCAGACCAGGACAGAATTCCTGCCTTCTGACTTCAGCCTGGCTCAGACCTGGCTGTTGTGGTCTTTTGGGAAATGAACCAATAAATGAAAGATCTCCACCTTCATCTCTCTCTGCTTTTCAAATAAATAAATAAATTAATTAACCTTTTTAAAAACTATAGTTTAATTTTTTAAATGACCTTAATTACCGTATCTTTCAGGGTTTTTTCTTCTAAAGAGCAATGCAGTGATTCATCGCTTCCTCTCTCTCATTTAGTATTATCATGAATGAATATAAAAATTAAAATTCACAGTATAGAGAAAATACTAGGGAAGCTATTTGCCTTTCAATAGTCTTCTTATTGTAAATAAAAAACCAAGTCACTGTAGCCACTATTTTTAAAGGTATGATAATTTGAGCCACAATACTTCAATTTTAGACTTCCTGGCTAGGCAACCAATTGACATAATCAATTTCTTTACAGAGTAGCCTCTTCATTTGAAAATGGGTGTACCAATAGAATTTTATCACAGGATGCTGTCAAGATTAAATGAAAAGTGTGTGTGTAAAAGACTTGTTGACATTCCATAAGGATTAAATAAAGGCCAGTTTTGATAAATACCAGACACCAACACACACTCATTTTTTTCTGCAGCTACACTGGCCACGGGCAGCATGTCCTTTTCAGAAACATCTTGATACTCTCAAAGGTGGGATGATAGACACACGCCCAGGGAAGAGTATCAGCGTCTCTGCAGTGGGTTCTCTGTGGGAGTGGCAGCAGAAAGAATCACTGCTCCAGGCAAGTGAAATGGCACTGCAGTACCTGCCTGAGTTCTGAGTACAACATGGTGGCTCTGGAGCCAACTGCCTGGATTTAAATCCTTTCCTTTTACCTACCAACTTTGTATATATGAGCAAATTACATAGCTAACCTGTACCTCCAACTCCTCATCTATGATTTGCGCATAGTAACAAAGTCTATCTCAAAGAGATTTTATGAATCATAAATCACTTAACGGATAATAAAGATCTGTAAGATTCACTTTTTGGGCCTTCATATGGAATTTTTAGTCACATACACCAGTTTTTAGGCATACATTGTGACTTTTAGAATCATTAAACATCTGCAAGTAACTAACTGGAGCTCTAAATCCAGTTATTTAAATTTTTAAGAGTAATGGACTTTAAAAGAAAACTGACACCTTGAAGAATAATGATCATAAGAAGTTCACTTGCTTTACAGGTCTATTATAAATGGCAGGACAATTTTACCTATTATGTCTAAGCTCTATAACTACTGGAATACAGTATCAATCTTGCTTAAAAATATTATTCCCATTTTAGTGACCTAAAGAAACTTAATTTTATGAAGAGAAACTATGCCACCCAACATCACAGAGCCAGGAAGTGGCACAGACAGAACTGCTTGATCACAAATATCCCCTCCTGCCAAGAAATTTGCTTTGGCACATGTCTTCCGCCACTGTGTTTTTTTTTTTTTTTTTTTTTTTTAAATTTATTTTTTTTTTTTTTGACAGGCAGAGTGGACAGTGAGAGAGAGAGACAGAGAGAGAAAGGTCTTCCTTTGCCATTGGTTCACCCTCCAATGGCCGCCGCTGCAGCCGGCGCACCGCGCTGATCCGATGGCAGGAGCCAGGATCCAGGTGCTTTTCCTGGTCTCCCATGGGGTGCAGGGCCCAAGCACCTGGGGCATCCTCCACTGCACTCCCTGGCCACAGCAGAGAGCTGGCCTGGAAGAGGGGCAACCGGGACAGAATCCGGCGCCCCAACCGGGACTAGAACCCGGTGTGCCGGCGCCGCAAGGTGGAGGATTAGCCTATTGAGCCACGGCGCCGGCCCCGCCACTGTGTTATATGGAAGTCTCTAGAAAAGTAGGAATCTCCCAAGTTGACTTTCACATGAAGAAATTTTCAGAAAATATAAATTGATGCAGCTAAATGAAGGCACTTCCAAGTCCTTCCTGGTTTTGAAGATTTTGAATGTTTCTGAGATATAAATACCTATATCATCATATACCATACATAAACACACACTTTCAGTCTTTAAAGTGGCATCTGAGCCATATTATATTGAATACGATTGAGTAATAATGAAACAATCTTAGCTACCTCATGCACCCTGAGTTCCTACCTCCATCTACCTCACTTCCCTAAACCTAGCATCCCCTAGTTTTCTTTCTTACACCAAGATTCATTTACCAAACTTCCTAAGTGCTGAATGTTTGTTAGGCATCTTGAATTCAGCATATCAGAAATTCAGTCATTACCTTATCTCAATTCATCCATTCAACCCATAGATGGCACCCTAACAAACCTACTCCTTTTCTTCCAAAGTTACAAACCAGAAACCTGGGGAAGTATCCTGAGTCCTTGGACTCAGAGCTAGTCAGCCACAAAGTCCTACAAATTTTATCTAAATGTTTCTTGAAATCAGTCTTTTCCTGCCCACCCTCCACCCCCAGCCTGTGTCCCATGTCTTTCTTGACTCAGTCTAGGTTAGTAAATGTTTTACCTGTTTTTTTGGGGGGTTGGTTTGTTTGTTTTTTTGACAGGCAGAGTGGACAGTGAGAGAGAGACAGAGAGAAAGATCTTCCTTTTGCCTTTTTGCCGTTGTTTCACCCTCCAATGGCCGCCGGCGCACTGCGCTGATCCGAAGCCAGGAGCCAGGTGCTTCAGCCTGGTCTCCTGGGCCACAGCAGAGAGCTGGCCTGGAAGAGGGGCAACCAGGACAGAAATCCGGCACCCAGACTGAGACTAGAACTCGGTGTGCCGGCGCCGCAGGGGGGAGGATTAGCCTATTGAGCCATGGCGCCGGCCTGTACCTGCTTTTAATCTTGTCCCCTACAAAGAAAATCTCCATGATGCTATACAATATATACATCTTCTTACCTCAAAACTTCTACTTCCAATAAAATCTAAAGGAAAATGAGTACAGTTCTAAAATCTTAGAATCAAGAAGGCTCTTCTAAAACATACATCCCTCAAAAAACCTCAAAAAATATTAAAATATTCCATAAAAATAATTTAAAGGCAAAAAATACTGTAAAACTCAAAAAAATTTATAAAGAAGGAAAAGTGACCTGCAATACATATGATAAAAAACAAATTTTCCTTAAAATAAAAAAGAAAAAGGCAAGCACAGTGCTGTTTTTAAGAACAGATTCAGGCATCAGATTGTTTAAATCTGAACCTTTCTTCTTTCCTTTCCTAAGCTGTGACATTAGGCAAGCTATTTAACCTCTAAATGCCACCATTTGCTTGTCTATAGTAAGTGTTAAATAATACTTTATGTCTCACAGGGTAGAATGACTGAGAGAATTAAGGTTAAGGTGCTAAAAATAGTCCTTTGAATATTAGCACTATAAATATATTTATCAGTGCTATTATATGGTAAAACTGTAAAAAAAAATCAAACTGAAGACCAGTGACAGCAAATTCAAATTCATTCATTTGTTCAAAAGTTATTTATTGAGTACCAACTGTCTGGGAGACATGAGTAAGTAAAAAAAATATATAAAATTTATCTCTGGCATTGCATATACTCAATGAAGGAAATAATGTATTTTAAACTCAAGTAAATAAGCCAATACATAAGAAGATAAGAGTAACATGGCAGGGGGAGGAATAGCAATAGGGCACATAGGGAGGTGGGAGGTTGGCAGGAGACCATACAGTGCGATTTTAAATGGGACTGCCAGCATATCTCTCCATTGAGAAAGGAGTCGAGAATTAGGCAATCTACCCTTGTAGCCATCTGGGATGAACCTTCCACATAAATGTAAACAGCAGGACGAAGTCCTTTAGACAGAAGTGTGCCTGGCATATACCAGGCACAGCAAAGGAGCCAGCGGGGTCAATCCAGGGGAAACTACAACAGTAGAAGATTCAGTCAGCGAGGGAACAAGCAGTCGTATCCTGTAGGCCCTGTTAAATCAGCTTATGGACTTTCGCTGTTACTCTGAGTTATAGAAGAGTTACTGTAGATGCTAAACACAAGCCTAATATAATTATTATAAAAAGGATCATCTGGGGCTGTGTGGAGAAGTTAGTAGTAGTGGTGCAAAGGTAGATGCAGGGAGGAGTTGGTGTTGTGGCATACAGGTTAAGCAACAATGTACGTCGCCAGCATCCCATTATGAGCACTGGTTGGAGTCCCAGCTGCTCCACTTCCGATCCTGCTCCCTGCTTATACAACCAGGAAAGCAGTGAAGATGACCCAAATTCTTGGGCCCCTGCACCCACGTGGGAGACCTTGATGAAGCTCCTGGCTTCGGCTTGGCCCAGCCCTGGCTGCTGTGGCTATTCGGGGAGTGAACCAGCAGATGGAAGCTCTCTCCCTCGATCTCACTGTTAACTATGACTTATCAAATAAATAAATAAATCTTTAAAAAAAGAAAAAAAAAAAAGTGCCAAGCAGGGAGACCACCTGGAAGACTACTACTAAAATCGCAATGAGGGCCTGGTGTTGTGGCACAGCAGGTTGAGCCACTGCTCGAAACACCAACATCCCATTTTGGTAGTACAGTTTCAAATTTCAGCTGCTCCAATTCAGATCAAGCCTCCTGCAGGTGCACATGAAAAGGCAACAGAAGATGGCCCAAGACCCAAGTTACTGGGTCCCCCTGCCACCCATGTGGGAGACCAAGGTAGAGTTTCCAGCTCCTAATACTGGTAGAACCCGGCTACTGTGGAGTGAACTTGTGGATGGGAAGTGGATCTCTCTTTCTACCCACCTCTCTGCTATCTGTCTGCCTTTCAAATTAGTAAATAAATCTTTTTAAAACAAATAAAATCCAGGTTAGAGATGATGGTGGCATGTACCAGAAAAGCAGAGATGGAGGCATAGGAAGTGGTCTGATTTGAAATATGTTTTTTAAGGTATAGCTACCAAAATTTTCTGACATACTGAAAATGGATTGTGAGATAAACAGAAATGAAGGGTGACACCAAAGTTTTGGTTATGCAGTAAGACGGGGTAAACTGAGTAGAACCAACTTTAAGGGTAAGATCAAAATTTCATTTTGGACATGATAAATTTTAAAATCTACTAAAAAACCAACTTATACACTTTGCAAGGTTTGGCAATAAATGGTTAGGGGCCAAGTATAAGACCCTAAAAGTGATATGAGTGGTATAAACTGTAGTCAACTAGAAATGCCACATACCATCTGAAAAGGGCAGTTGGCTACTCCCCTTTAGCAAATGGTTACCATAAGGAAACCTAGCCTGCCCAGTTATGTCATGTGTTCCCATTTTTCAAGATTAGTCAGAAATCTAGATATTTTTATGTAAATCTCTCAATATTGATAATCTAGAAATTCAACTGTAAAAAAAAATCTCAAAATCGTACAGACCAAACAAAGCACCTGGAGATTTCCTACAGTGCAAACTCTGTAGACACCACTTCTGCTTTGAATAGCACCCCTACTAGTCACTACAGTGCCTGGCACACAGTAGGTACTCAATAATTGTTAGAGGAAACCACAACAATTTGGAAAAAAAAAAAAAACTCCATCCACTGTTGTCAGACATTCATTAAATTGGATTATCTCTTTAAATGAAAACTTGAGAATATTTATAAAAATCTAAAATATACATCCTCTGATTAATTACTAAGAATTTAACCTTTAGATATAGTTGCACAAGTATACAAAGATAGATGTACAAGTACTTTCACTGAATTATTGTATATAAGAGCAACAATCTCGAAAGTAACTAGTTACCCATCAACAGAGGACTAATTAGAAAATCATTATATAGGGGCCAGCATTGGGCATAACGTGTTAAGCCATCACCTGCAATGTCGGCATCCCATATGGGAGCCAGTTCGAGTACCAGCTACTCCATGTCCAATCCAACTCCCTGCTAATGTGGCTGGGAAAGCAGCAGAAGGTGGCCCAAGTACTTGGGCCCCTCCACCTATGAGGGAGATCTGGCTGAAGCTCCTGGCTTCAGCCTGGCCCAGCCCTGGCCATTGCAGCCATTTGGAGAGTGAAGCAGTGAATGGAAGGTCACTCTATCTCTTCCTCTAACTCACTCTGCCTTTCAAATAAATAAAATAAATCTTTAAAAAAGAAAATTATTACATAATTATACAACGGAATATTTTACAACTATTAACATCAGAGATTTATGTGTACTGATAGGGAAAATATTCAAGAAATAAGTAAGAACAAGTTGAAACACAATATATTTACTATCATACCCATAGTGTGTGCATTTTTAAAAGATAATACACATGCATATTCATAGAGGCTTATATAGGAATACAAAAATCAGGAAATTTAACAGTAATTATTACTAATGAGTAGGAGTAAGAAGTCAAAGGATCCTTTACTTCGCACTTTTCTGTGAATTGCAAAAATATGTGCTACTTGTATTAAATATAGAAAAGCCCTTTACCTTTCAGAGGTCTTCCACTGTTCCTTAAATATGAATTCAGACTCTACAAAGCTTCTCTCTCCAATTCACTTCTTATCATATGCCAACAACAATGCCTTCCTATCTGCAAATTGTCAAATGTGCCATTTTCTCGTAGACCAGCCTTTACACGGACTTTTCTCACAGTCCCTCCCTACTTTCTTGATCTTTCCCAGAAATATTCTCGCGAAAACTGCGCTATACTCCACTTACAGAGGCATTCCTCTGTAAGTACCACTATCACAGAAGCCCTCTCAGAGTGCTGTGACTATCCAACACCTCCAGCTCCACCTCATCCTCAAGTCCCACAAGAAGGGTCCAGTCTTTGATTTCCCTGGCACCAGGTAGACAACTTGACATGAATGCTGCATGAAACACACACACATCATGACTTAACTAAAAATAATGGGTCTGGCCGAGAGAAGACCTGAATTTCAGTTCTCAATCCAAAGATCTTTGACAAATCACTTAACAACTCTGGTATTTAGTTTCCTAATGCTAGACACTCAATTTTGTTTACTTCTGCACTTATTAAATACATTAAACACCATGCACGATAGGCATTTTATACACAAAATATCACTTAGCCTTTACAACAACCCTACAAGTATTATTATTTTCCATTTTAAAAACAAAGACTAAGACAGACAAAGTCATAGCACTAATAAATTGTTAAGGCAGATACTCAAATCAGAGATCTGTCAGCTCAAATGCGGGGTTCCTAACCCCTACTTTATATTACCCTTCTTCTGTGCATTTTGAAAATTGAGATCTCTAAAAAGTAAAGCAAGTTGCTGGAAGTCATACAACTTTAAATAGCAACACCAGTACCTGAATCCAGATTTTTTCATTAAAACAGCTTTTTATATAAGCTTGTAACACCTAATCAATTATTCATGCCTTTAGAAAATTATGCCATTATTTAAAACAAACCAAAAATCCTATTACATTGGAAAAGCCTAACAACTTCTGGGAAAACTTGCATTAAAATGAGTAATTTCAGATTTGAGACCTTGAAAATCATCTGATTCACCCCCTACCAAATATCTGCATCAGCTTTATGACTGCAGAGCAGACCTCCATCTTATACTCTTCAAGAAACTATTATCTAGAATTTAACTTTAGATAAGCCTTAAAATTTCTCCTTAGAATGGACTACATTCTGGCTCCCTCTAACTTTCACATATTGACCCTGACTTTATCCTTCTGGCTAAAATAAACCTACCTCTCATATAACTGCACTGCATTAAAAAGATAGCTCTCCTCTTCTCCAGGTAAACAAGATCAGTTTCTTAACCTAACATTTCCTAAACTGCTATCCCTTAGAACATTGTTCCAGGAGCTATTAATAAATAGGTCTCAAAAATCTGTTTCATGTCTAATGCACCTGAAAAAAAAAATCATTATACTTCCCTCTTAAAAGCATTACATTGATAATCACATTTTGATCATCTCAACATCCCACAGACCATCAAACTGACCCTCTACACAAAAGATCAAATATGACAAACAAAAAGTGTGAGATTTATATTTTTCAAATGTGCTGCATCGAGAAGAGAAATGGAGACTCTACTATGCTGCCTTATAAACGCTAGCTCCTGACTACAAAAGCAGTAGATAAGTATGGCAACTGCCCCCATTTCATGGAGAATGTAGAATTCAATGAATAAGACTTTTCAAACTATAACTTATAGCTATCTCCAAATATATAATTGTTGCAACTCAACTTATCCTCACAATTACCTTACACGTATTTTGTGCTAATTATTTTCTCTGGGGTTGTATTTTTAAAGATTCCATAGTGTATAATGTTGAAATAGGCCACGCTGCACAGTAAAGATTCTTCACACTACAGAACAACTAGACAGAAGCAGATGCTAGGCTTTGTACATTTCAAGAAAACCCAAATCAAATTACTATAAAAACTGGAAATCAGAGGACAGTGCTGTGGTGTGGTGGGTAAAGCTGCCCCTGCAGTGCCAGCACCCTACATGGGCACCAGTTCAAGTCTCAGCTGCACCATTTCCAATACAGCTCCTTGCTAATGTGCCTGGGAAAGTAGCAGAAGACAGTTCCAGTGCTTGAGCCCCTGCCCCCGCATGGATGCAGCTCCAGGCTCCTGGCTAAGGCCTGGCCCAGCCCCAGCCATTGTGGTCACTTGGGGAGTGAACCAGCAGATGTAAGATACCTCTCTCTCTCTCTGTCTCTGCCTCTCCCTCTCTGTAACTCTGCCTTTCAAATAAATAAATCTCTAAAAAACAAAAACCTGGAAATTAAAGAAGTATAATACACACTGGAGAGTCACCAATCCCATCCTGTCTTTAGAAAAGAATGTTTCTTAAAGGCTCCAAAACAAAGCTAAAGCATATACACGTTTAATTCACAGTGAAAAGCTTCAAAATATCTTGTTTAACACCATATTAATTTAACCAATGTATAACCGTAAAAGAACCACAATTCAAAAACTTGAGCCAGAGAGTTATAATCAAATCTAACACAAGTTTACAGTATCTTTTTCTATATTCTGAAATATGAGTAGTCCAGAGTCAATCTGAATTAACTAAATGTGCAAGGAAGCACAGCAGTTCTGTAAGTTATGAGAGCTGACTTATCAACTGAGGCTTCCAGGCTCAATCAGGCCTCTACCACTTTTAGTGGGGGATTTATATTCCAAAGTGTCCTTCAAGTGTTTTTTCTTCCCTGCTGAGGAAGAGAAGGAGGGGTCTTGAGGTGGAGAATGATATAAATTGCTTATGTTGGGGCCAGCACTGTGGCACAGCAGGTGAAGTTGCTTCCTGCAGTGCCAGCATTCCATATGGGCACCAATTCGAGTCCCAGCTGCTCCATTTCTGATCCAGCTCTCTGCTGTGGCCTGGGAAAGCAGTGGAAGAAGGCCCAAGTTCCTGGGCCTCTGCACCCTCATGGGAGACCTGGAAGAAACTCCTGGCTCCAGGCTTCAGAACTGCACAGCTCTGGCCCTTGCAGTCATCTGGGTAGTGAACCAGTGGATGGAAGACACCCCCCCCACACACACCCCGCTTCTGCCTCTCTGTAACTCCAACTTTGAAACAAATAAATAAATCTTAAATAAAATTGCTTATGTTAAAAAACAAAGAAACTAAGAATGATTAATTAAAAATTGTACCATATTTAACTTAAGCTTTCATGGATAAATCTTTAATTTTAATTCGAGACTTTCACTGATTGCTCCCTAGCTCAGTTGTCGAAAATAATAATAGGGCCGGCGCCGCGGCTCATTAGGCTAATCCTCCGCCTAGCGGCGCCGGCACACCAGGTTCTAGTCCTGGTCGGGGCGCCGGATTCTGTCCCGGTTGCCCCTCTTCCAGGCCAGCCCTCTGCTGTGGCCAGGGAGTGCAGTGGAGGATGGCCCAGGTGCTTGGGCCCTGCACCCGCATGGAAGACCAGGAAAAGCACCTGGCTCCTGGCTCCTGCCATCGGATCAGCGCGGTGTGCCGGCCGCAGCGCGCAGGCCGCGGCGGCCATTGGAGGGTGAACCAACGGCAAAGGAAGACCTTTCTCTCTGTCTCTCTCTCTCACTGTCCACTCTGCCTGTCAAATAATAATAATAATAATAATAATAAAATAAAGTAAAAGAAGGGTAGACACATGGCCTAGCAGTTACAAGGGTGTTTAGGATGTGCAAGCCCCACATCAGAGTGCTTAGGTTCAATTCCAGGCTCCAAGTCCTGCCAATGCAGACCCTGCCACCCACGGGAGAAACCTGTTTCCTGCTCCTGGCTGTGGCTCCAGCCCAGCCCCAAACACTGCAAACATTTGGGAAGTAAACCAGCAGATGGAAGCTCTCTTTCTCTGTTTATATGTTTTTTGCTCTTCTTCCCCTCCCTTCCTTCCCTCTCAAATAAATACATTTTAAGAGAATGAGGAAAAAAAGCCCCACTGAGCTATGAAGTGAACAACAGCAAGTCAGCATAGCCAATCACAAGATAGATATTAAAGTATCAATTTCAACATATTTTTAGCTTTAAATGCTAACTATATCTTCATTAATTTTAAGGCATCCAAGTTTCATGCATTTCATAAACACAGATTTGGAACACAGTGATACTTCCCACCCTACCCTTCCTCCTACTCACCCTCCAACCCTCCTTCTTCTCCTCTCTCCCATTCCTACTCTTTATTTTTACAAGATATATTTTCAGCTTAATTAATACTCATAAGGTTAACCCTACACTAAACGTTCAACAAATAGTATTAAGAAAAAACAGGGATCCGCAACAAAAGAGCAAGGGCTATAATCTCAAAATGTCCATTTGAAACAGAAATCAGCATGTGAAAGAGCTGTCTGTACCCCTCCCCCCCAATGCAGCTCAATTCAGGACAGCCAAGATATGGAATCAACCCAGATGCCCCTCAACTGATAATTGGATAAAGAAATTATGGTAAATGTACAGACTTTCAGAAATAGAAAACATATTGCTGAAAAAAATAAGAAGCATGCTACTAGCGGCAAAAGTAAATAAAAATAAATCGCTGATCTACACTAATTTGTTTCAGTTGTACTCAAACCACTTAAATGAAGCTTCAACTTCCAAATTATGAAAATTTGTAAAATTATGAAAGCACATATTATGTAAAATTTTACTATAGTTTTTAAAAACCAAATTTAATACTGGAAATAATTTTAAGATACCAAAAGAATTTTATAAAGGGCCGGCGCCGTGGCTCAATAGGCTAATCCTCCACCTTGCGGCGCCAGCACACCGGGTTCTAGTCCCGGTCGGGGCGCCGGATTCTGTCCCGGTTGCCCCTCTTCCAGGCCAGCTCTCTGCTATGGCCAGGGAGTGCAGTGGAGGATGGCCCAGGTGCTTGGGCCCTGCACCCCATGGGAGACCAGGAAAAGCACCTGGATCCTGGCTCCTGCCATCGGATCAGCGCGGTGCGCCGGCTGCAGCGGCGGCCATTGGAGGGTGAACCAACGGCAAAAGGAAGACCTTTCTCTCTCTGTCTCTCTCACTGTCCACTCTGCCTGTAAAAAAAAAAAAAAAAAAAGAATTTTATAAAGACACATTAAATCTTTATGGCACCTCTTAAATTACCTGCATGAAATTTCTGATTTATTAGTTCAGTCCTTACTGAGAATGATACAATAAGCCCATGCTTGCCGGGTCAATGTAGGATTCTTCAGCAGCAATTCATTTTAGGTACTGTGCTAAATTAATGTTTGAAAAATGAGGATTAATAAAAAATGTGTAGATGTGGAAGTTGAAAATTATCTCAAAATGGATCAGTTTTTCTATTGCAAATCATTTCTAGTAAAGAAAAGTATTTTATTACTAGAAATATTTAATATATAAAAAGTTTAAGTACTAGATGTTTCATATACTTAAGGGGCAAGTTTTAATTTAGAACAACTCAAAACTTGAACAACTTAAAATATAATTTGTGGAGGCCAGTGCTGTGGCATAGCAGATACAGCCACTGCCTTGGTTTTAGTCCCAGCTGCTCCACTTCAAATCCAGCTCCCTGCTAATGTACCTGGGAAAATTGAAAATGGCTAAGTGATTAGGCTCTGCACCCCTGTGAAAAAGCTCTTGGCTGTTGGCTTCTGCCCCTTGCTCCTCGCTTCGGCCAGGTTTGCGGCCATTTGGGGAGTGAATCAGCAGATGGAAGACCTCTTGCTCTTGCTCTGCCTCTCCCTCTCTATAACTCTGCCTTGCAAATAAATAAATCTTCAAAAAAATAATTTGCAATAAATTTTAAATATTGCTTTGAACACGAAAGCATACACGCTCTTTGAATTTAGAATACAGACTTCCACATTTTCTTTTCCAAATGACACATTCATTCCTTACACCCGTCTTCTCCTACTTGAAATGCTATCATTTTGAACACAGAGATCACATTTTCTTCCCTCATTTTCTGGCCTACACAATCATCAGGGGCTAAAATGGAAAACAATATTCTGCATTAATGCGCAAACCTGGACAACTCGTACCTCAATTATTTGACCACTATTCACAAATTCCCCTTAAGCTGACCTACCAACAAAAATGACACCAGTGTAAACATGAGGCTTAATTCCAGTCTATAAACTGGCTATATTCTCACTCTTAGTAATTCTTAGCGCATGATATATCCCGTAAAAATATCTTTAAGTGTTGACATGTATTCCAATCCTTGGCAAGTATCATTAAGTCCCACCCTCCTAGGTGACAATCAGCAACTAAAGCAGTGCCACAAGCAAGAAACAACCCATTGTTCGTGTTTAGCAACTGCAGCGCCAATAGTCATCCTTGTGACTACAATGGCGTATAACTGCAAGCAAATTTTAAAACAGAATATTTTAAAAGAAGCCTGCACGGGAGGCAAGGCTGTTATTTGAGCCCCGCAAGGGATTTAATTCCAAAATGCTGCCGCCCCACACGGATGTCTGTCAAACTACCCAAGGGCGATTCTTGAAATGAAAAATAACTAAACAGAATGGCACCGTCGTTTCGACTTGCGTCCACTTACACCTGCCGCAGACGCAGCCTTGGATTCCCAAACACAAAGTGGGGAGCAGATTTAAAGGAAGCCAGGGCGTACAGAAGCTCCTGTTCAGGTGCTCCCTCCTGGATACCGGCCCACGGGAGGGCTCCCACAGGATACAGTGGACCCCCGGGAACTCGGCGCGAGCTTCAGCGGCCAACTCACGTCCACACAGCGCCAAACCCGGGGCCGCACAACTCTCCGGGAGCAGCCATGCCTGGGGTCGGCCCGGAGCGCGCGGCTGGCTTCACAGCGGCCCAGATCCCCCACTCGGACCTCCAGGGCCCAGCGGAGTCAGCGCGCGTATCCGCACCGCTACCCGCGCAGCCCCGCACCACCCACACCCCGACACGCCAACCGGGCCCGGCGGGACACGCGGCGACCGGGGCGACCCGCACCCGCACCCGCGCAGCCCCGCACCACCCACACCCCGACACGCCAACCGGGCCCGGCGGGACACGCGGCGACCCGGGCGACCCGCACCCGTACCCGCACAGCCCCGCACCACTCACAACCCAACACACCAACCGGGCCGGTGGGACACGCAGCGACCCGGCAACCCGCACCCGCACAGTCCCGCACCACTCACACCCCGAGACGCCAACCGGGCCCGGCGGGACACGCGGCGACCCGGGCGACCAGCACCACCCACAACCCGACACGCCAACCGGGCCCGGCGGGACACGCGACGACCCGGCAACCCGCACCCATACCCACGCAGCCCCGCACCACCCACAACCCGACACGCCAACCGGGCCCGGCGGGACACGCGGCGACCGGGGCGACCCGCACCCGCACCCGCGCAGCCCCGCACCACCCACAACCCGACACGCCAACCGGGCCCGGCGGGACACGCGACGACCCGGGCGACCCGCACCCGCACAGTCCCGCACCACCCACAACCCGACACGCCAACCGGGCCCGGCGGGACACGCGGCGACCCGGGAGACCCGCACCACCCAAGCCGACACGCCAACCGGGCCCGGCGGGACACGCGACGACCCGGCAGCCCGCACCCGCGCAGTCCCGCACCACCCACAACCCGACACGCCAACCGGGCCCGGCGGGACACGCGACGACCCGGCAATCCGCACCCATACCCACGCAGCCCCGCACCACCCACAACCCGACACGCCAACCGGGCCCGGCGGGACACGCGACGACCCGGGCGACGGCGCGGGAAAGTTCGAGGCCCGTCCCCACGCACAACCCAAGCGAAAACGACGGCGACGGCCAAACCTCACCGGGCAGCAGGGACGCCGCGGGCGACCCCAGGAAGCCTCCAGCGGGGGACGTGCGGGCGCGACGGCGGCGGACGGAGCAAGGGTCAGGCAAACAACATGGAGGGCAGCAGGTGGGAAGCGGCCGGAAGGCGACGGGGCAGGGCGGAAACAGGGCGGAAGGAGCAGGCCCGCGGCCCGACGGCTGCGGCCCACGCAGCGGAGCGGGGGCGGGCGGGCGGCCTGCGCGGCGCCGTCGGGGCGGAGGACAGCGCCCCGCCGGCCGCTCGACGGCGCTGCGCGCAGGGGCGGGGTGGGCGCCGGGCGCCCGGCACGGGAGAGGCAGGGTCTGTATCCGTTAGCAGGGTTCTGGCGGTGACCCCTCCCCTCGGGGCCCCATCCCCTCCTCACCTCTTGGGGTCTTCAGACGTCGGTCCTAAATCCTGGGGACCAACGACCACAAACCGCCGCCACCGTTTCGGGGAGCCAGTGGGTCGGAGCGGGTGGAGCGGGAGAGGGAGGCGGGGGGGAGGGGAGCCGGCCGCGAGCAGCTCGTGGCGGTCCTCGCGCTTCGGCCGAGCTCATAGCGGGCGTCGCGGCCTGGGCAGCCTCACGCGGAGGGGCGCCTCCGCCTATCAGCGGCCGGGCCGGGGGAGCGGCCGCG
The DNA here is from genome assembly GCF_051225735.1 of Oryctolagus cuniculus. Classification (NCBI taxonomy): domain Eukaryota; kingdom Metazoa; phylum Chordata; class Mammalia; order Lagomorpha; family Leporidae; genus Oryctolagus; species Oryctolagus cuniculus. Next base: position 40,830,432 of record NC_142874.1, on the reverse strand, counting down.
GCGCAGGGGGCGGGACCAAGGTTTAAATCTGAAGCGGGGGCTCTTGGGAGAGGCCGAGAAGTACTTGGAGTGACGGGCGCTGGAGCCAGTGGGAGCACGGAAGGAGCGAGTTTTGCGGTGTGGGTGATGACCAGGGTCAGCCATTCAAGCCGTTTGAGGACGAACTGATACTTGAATTCACGTCCTTTTCTTAGGGGAACATGTGCGTGGACCCTTTAAACACTTCATCCATTCACCGCGAGAGCTGCGCTGGTAATCCTTATATCGATTTTTTTTGTTTTTTTTTTTGTTTTTTGTTTTGTTTTGTTTGTTTGTTTTTTTGTTTGCCCCCTCTGCTCCTCCAAGTATAAAGAAAATCAAAGAAGGGCTTAACAGGCATTAGAGTCAGGACTTGGAGCCTTGCTTTCGATGAGACACTGCTGTTTAAAGATGATTCTCATCCCTACATTGTCTATCCTTTTGGTCCAATGCCTTCTGAACTTAGTATGTACTAAGTGTATGTATGAAAATGCTATAAAAGCTATGCTTTCTGTACGTGAAATTAAATACATGGCCTTTAGCCATATGTCCCAAGGCTCCTAGAAAAACAGATGTAAAAGCACTTTCACCAGTTAGAATTACTTTTCGTGAATACACCCTATGATTTGTTCATTAGCAACTTCACAGAAAAAGATGAGCCAGATGAATAAGAAGACGCGTGATGAAGAGGTATAATTGAAAAGAAGCCAGGAGTTGGAAAATACTTGTGGGTACCAGAGAAAGCAGAAGGTGAGCTCTGCAAACAAGAAAGGGAAATACCACTGGCTGTGGGATGTGGGGGAAAAGTTACCAATTAAAGAAGCTGGAAGGGATTGTAAAATATAGTCGGTTAAAATCGTTTGGATTCATATAAATGCACCTTTTTTCCATATAAAATGCAAGCTTTTTGGAGTACTTAGAAGTCAATTTGTAATATGTTTTCTGTAAAATACAAACTTCCAAGAGGGAAAAAAAAGCAATGAGAAGTTGCTCCTACTAAAAGGAAAGAAAGGTGCAGCGGTTGGGTTCGCATTCCATGTGTTAGAGCCTCCTGCATCCGTATCTGGCAGTGAGGACACAGATCACCGGACACTTGATACAACAACTGATCTGTAGGACAGAGGTGGGGAGCAAGGGATTCTTCTTTAATCTTGTGACTCTGCAGTTGAAATGACCCCTGATCTGTGGCAACTTACAGATACAAAACAATGCAATGCATGTAAAAGAAACTGCCATTTTTTATTTGATCATTGTTCACAGCCAGTGCCCCTACTGTTGAGGCCCCTACTGTTGTTTTCTTCTTACTGTTTGTTGAATTCCTTACTTAATGCAGGGTTAAGCTTATGATTATAAAATAAACTGAACGTATATCATTGTAAAAATTCAAAGTAAGAAAGAAAGGAGAAGGGGGGTGGGTGCATGGGAGGGAGGGAGGAAGGGTAGGGTGAGAAATATCACTATGCTCCTAAATCTGTATATATGAAATACATGAAATCTGTTCACCTTATATAAACAAAAAATTATTAAAAACCAAACCAAGGCCGGCGCCGCGGTTCAACAGGCTAATCCTCCGCCTAGCGGCGCCGACACCCCAGGTTCTAGTCCCGGTCGGGGCGCCAGATTCTGTCCTGGTTGCCCCTCTTCCAGGCCAGCTCTCTGCTGTGGAGAGGGAGTGCAGTGGAGGATAGCCCAAGTGCTTGGGCCCTGCACCCCATGGGAGATCAGGATAAGTACCTGGCTCCTGCCTTTGGATCAGCGCGGTGCACCAGCCACAGCGTGCTGGCCGCGGCGGCCATTGGAGGGTGAACCAACGGCAAAGGAAGACCTTTCTCTCTGTCTCTCTCTCTCACTGTCCACTCTGCCTGTCAAACAAACAAACAAAACAAACAAACAAACAAGAGACAAGAGGACAGTGTAGGCAGAGTAAAGTGAAGACAAGGATTTTTGTCTGCCTTGTTCACCATAAATACCACTCTGGCAACTAGCATACTGCCACACGCACAGCAGCCACTCTGTAAATAGATGTTGAATAAACAATCGATCAATAAATCAATCAATGGGCAAAGGGAATGAATGGAATTAGGGCTGGTGGTCAAAGAGGATTCCATACAATAAGTGTGTATATTCACTTAAAAAAAATTTAAAGCAAATGTTACTATACAAAATAGTCTATTAGGAGTTGACTGCTTTTGTGGTTGTAAATAAATAGTAAACAATTGAAAAATCTCACATCCTACAAATGAAGCAGCTAGGACCAGGCTTCATGTTTTCACCTGCTCTTCCATTCTTATGCACTTGTGGCAGAGCTGGTATTATGCCCATTCTCCAACAGCGGGAGCAAAAGGTCAGAGAGGCTGAGTGGACCAAGACTATGATACACAGCTAGGACAGAGAGGAGCTGAAATCTTCATACGGGATTTCTGACTGTAATCCCAGAGGTTTTTTTTTTTTACATTATACTATTCTGCACATCACATATGAAGGGACTTCAAAAAAATCTGTAGTAAAATGCAATTAAAAGATGTTTATTTAGTGAAAAATTTTTTTGAATTTCCTACATAGTGTTTTTATTACATACATTTCCCATGAACTTTTTGAAGACCCCACCTACATATGCAAACAGGCTTTTCTACAAACATAAATTATAAAATGTATTTAATTATTTGCTGATAGTAGTAAATAGTTAAAAATAAAGCTGTGTAAAATTTCAGTGTGACTAGTGCTATTAATGTACATTCTCAAAACAATCATTCTGAATTTAGATCTTATAGTCATTTGGCCGATCACTCACCTCCCATGTCCTGTTCCTGTTTGCTACTCGGTCAATCCTCACCTCTCTATACATGCTACAGACTCATCCCATCTGATGTTTATTCACAGGACAGGACTATAACCAGTGTCTTCAAAGTTTTAACCTGGCTTCATTCTCAGAAAGTTATCTTATAACATATATTAGTTTTCTTTTATAGGGTAACTTAAGCCTAGATCTTTCAGATTTGGGGGAAATAAAGCCTCCACTCCGGCATTATCCAAGACTACATATGATATTGTAGTTGCTTATTGTTCGATTTTTAAATTTTATTTATTTATCTTTTGATTTATTCAAAAAGCAGAGAGAGAGAGACAGACAGATACATATCACTCCCTAAATGCCCAAAACAGCCATGACTGAGCCAGAGGCAAAGAACTCAGTCTGGTTCTCCTATGTGGTTGGCAGGGCCGGGGAACTCTCAGTTCTTTATCCTCTGCTGCCTGCCAGGGTGCACATTAGCTGGAAGCCAGAACCAGGAGTGTACTGGCTTGAATTCAGGAGCTCTGATATGGGATGCTGCAGAATCTTCATTTCTCCATCAGATGTCTGCTCCTATTTAGTTTTAGTAATTGGATGACTAGTCCTTGATGTTAATAACAACTAATACCAATCAAGAAAGCTTGGCTCAGTCAATACTTCCTTTAGTTTGCATCCATGTTAACGGAGGCCCTGGTAATGGATTTGGTTCCTACTTAGGTCATTATGCTAAATATAAAGAAAATATCAGTTTCTGATTTGCTGCCCTGGAAAGCAAAGTTGTTAATTTCTAGAGGTAGACTGACAGGATGAAGAGACAGCTCATCAGCACAACTAGAAAAAGCAGCCCTAAAGTAACTGTCCTACCTTACAGTACCTGTAATGCTTAAGTGCCTGTCCTACCCTGCAGTCAGCTGATGCTCACAGTCCAGAGTAATGAGATGTGCAAGCTAATCTGTCAGGATTAGGGTAAGGAAATAAGGGCCAGGGAATTGGATAAACACATTTATTGTAAGTACAAAAAAACCTGTTGTAGGTCTGGTTCAGAATGTCACTTTTTCAGGCAAAACGTTCCATGGCCATATTGTGCTAATTATATCCTTCTCCTATATCACAAATGCAGATTTTGTCTATCTCTGAATTATTTTTCTCCACAATGTTTCTTACTATGCAACTCTATTTTGTTTATCTTATCTGTCTCCCCTACTAAAATACAGAATCTAAGGAGGCAAAAATGTGTCTATTTCTATTGCTTTATCCAGTGCCTAGTTCAGTGAGTGCCATTAATAACTACTGAAATGAATGAAATGAAATGAAAACTCAGAGCAGCCTATTTTCCTCTCAAATTTTACTGCATGAAGTGACTAAGTGAAAGTGCAATGGCTGCCCAAATTACTAATGCATAGATGCCATCTCCAGCTCCCTGCTGTGTAGAAAAACCTGAGTACTCGTTTTCAAAATATGAGTGGGATAGTTCTCGTGATATGTAGGTTTTCCAGAAGTTACAGCCAAAGTATTTTGAAAGTAACAGACATATGACCCTAAAATTAAGTTTCTGGACAGTTTATGGAGCATCCACTCATATGGTGCATTTTTTCTTTATTGAAATTATGGTGAAGCTTAGGAATCCTGTAGACTCCTAGGGAAATTTTCTTACCACACTTTTCTCTTCAGCTTCTGGAAGTGTTCTTAGCTAGCACAATAAAGGACTATACCCTTTCAGTAACCCCAGGCGTCACTAAAGGAGTGGTTGAAGGACATGTGCAAGATCACTCTGCAAGTATTTGTGTAGCTCCTACTGATTTATAAGCTTGGTAGTAATTCCAATAGGTTTTACTTCAAAACTTTCATTTTTGAGTTAGAGTGATAAGGTGTTGATGCAATGGGTCTTGCAATGAGAGACTCCAGATGCTAGCAGTGTAACTTAGAACACAAATTACTTAAGCTTCCCAAAGTGTCCGTTTTTAAGCCAGTTATATTTATACCAATATTGCCTTCCTTGTGTGTCTATTAGCTGGAATAAATAAGATTTTGTATCAGTCAGGATAGGATAGGCTGTACTACCATAATAAACAATCCTACAATGTCAGCTTAAAGCAACACACTTTCTTTCCAGAGCTGCCCTGTCCGCACATGCATTGTCCTCCCTTGCATGGATCCGGGGGGCTGTTTCCTCACAGGCTAATGAAGCACCTGTCGTTGTGACTTTGCAGGTTGCCATGGCAGAGGGAAAGCAGACTCTGAAGATCCCACATGGGCAGTTGCATGCTAGATTCTAAACTGACACATGTGCTTTGGAAGTACAGTCTGCGAGACAGGTGGTGATCAGCCTTGTTAGGTTTATTCACTTTTTCACCTAAGTAGGCAGAGCAAAGTGCTCATCCTCCCCTTGCAGGTTGCCTCCTGGGACATTTCAGCACCTGCAGGACCCTTCCACTCGCCTGTGCTCCCATGCCTGCCCCTTTTCAGTGTGGAACCTGGGAATGCACAGTTACGGGCCAGCAGATGATCGCCCTCTCTTTGAGCATCTTCCAGATCTGCTGACTGGAGTTGGCACTGACCAGTGGCTTGGTCTCCGGGATCCCTCCTGCCTTCTTGCCACAGCAGGGAGTGCTGCAAGCAAGCTTTTTCAGAGCCAGAGCAATACCCACAACTGCGGCTTTAGCACACAAAGAAAAGCAACTTACCTGATTTTTCCCTTCTCTAAAGCAGTCGATCAAGCAGATTCTCTGGGAACACATCCACAGCCTGAAGGCAGATAATGCCTGCAGGAAGTTCCTGGCTGAGCAGCCTGAGGTCTGCAGAACTAAGACCAGGAAAACAGGAACACCCTGGGGAGAGCTGCTCCAGGCCAAGGAGATGATGAAGACTCTCCCCTAGCAGGAAGAAAGCAAGAAGCAAAGGCTGTCCTCTCATCCCTAAGCAGCGCTCTGGGCATTCATGTAATGGGTCTACTGTAAAAAATAATTTTGTGTACTGTAAAAAAAATAATGGAGCAATTTAATTAGCCAAATAAATATATATGTACTTAGTTTTAGTAAGGAATGTTAGTAGGTTTTGTGCCACACAGGTGTTGGCTAAACGCACCCTCTTGGTTTATGCCTCCATTAGGTTAAAATAAAAAGTCTAGATACTTCTCTAGAATCACCATGGGTGGGCTTCTTACCTATTGGGTGGCACCCTCAGGTAAGCTTACCACCAGGCCAACTGGAGTATTAGGTTGCACTTGGTAAAGATTTAATCATAGGTTTTTCTTTATGAAAGAAACCTCATTAGCTCAGATGAAAATGAGGATTGGGCTTTGGCTTTAAAAAACAAATGCAGATATTTTATGTGTTCAGACTATCAATAAGCATTTATTATTTTTAACAGAAACTTGAGCAATAGAATACTGAAAAGGATTCTTTAAAAAAGATTTAAGTGATTTACATCTAACCTATCTGCAAATAAATGAGTGTCAGTTAATGGCTGCCTTTGAAGTTTATAAGATCCTTAAAGTGACTATCCGAAGTAATTTGAATCCTCTAGTAATCCTGAGTCTGCTAGTAATTTTCTTAAGTTCTTGCAAATTTAAGTCTCAGCCTGTACCTGTCAGCAATGTCACAAATTTTGGAAGGTCTGAATTAATGAGGTTTCAGTTGTATCAGTACATAATTTTTAAAAATCATTCATTTCCTTATTTATTTCAAAAGCAGAGACGGTTGGTCCATCTGCTGGTTCACTGCCCAAATAACCACAAACAGTCCTGGCTGGGCCTAGCTGAGGCCAGAAGCCCAGAACTCCATAGGGTCTCACATTTGAGTGTCAGGGGCTAACTGCTTGGGCCTTCACCTGCTGCCTTCTGGGGTGCACAGTAGCAGGAAGCCAGAATTGGGGGCAGAGCTGAGACTCCAACTAAGCATTTGGATAAGGAATGTGCACATCCCAAAGGGCATCTTGATTGCTCTACCCAAGTGCCCCATAATTTAATGCTGCAACATTGTATGTCTCTAATGGTGAGGTGATAGCCCTGTTGAGTGTGACAAATTGTTAACTTATGAAGAGATTGCCAACCTATGCATGACATTAAGGATAGAGGAAATAGAAATTTAATATAATAGGACCTGCTGAAGCTTGGGGCTCTTTTGTTATTTTTCCCTTTATCTCCTAAGATTTGTTATTTTCCAATGATGTGGAAATTGTGTATTCTGTGTGCCTTACTGAGATCTCTGCTTGCACTCAGCAGCATTTGTGTCTCCTTCCTATTAGAGACAGGGACTTGAAAGCTGCTTCACCTCCTGTTTCTCTTCGTCAGCTCTCCCAGCCAACACATACCCCTCGCTTCAGTTGCTGTCACATGGAATTTTTGCTTTGGACTATCTCTACAAACATATGTTGTACTTTTATATATATTTTTAATATTTATTCATCCCAAATTCTCACGTGACTGTCTACATTTATTTTTCTTAGAATATTGCCTTCAATAGTCTTTTCAAAGTTGGCCTTTGATAAAAAACAATCTAAATGAAAGATCCTGGTGAACAAGACCCCAGCAGAAGGAACAGGCCATCAAGGAGAGAGGTGCCTTTCTCTAAAGGGAGGAAGGAACCTCCACTGTGATACGGCCTTGACTCAACAAGTTCAGAGTCAGTGAACTCAAGGAGCTTCCATAGCCTAGACAGCTCATGGCAAGAGTCTCCGGTGATTGCTGATGTCATAAATAAGAGTGCCAATTGTTAAATCAACAACAGGAGTCACTGAGTACAGGCTCCCCACGTAGGATCTCTGTCCTTAATGTGTTTTACTATGAAACTTAAAAACAACCCTACTAGTCAAACAATACCCTATACCCTGTGCAGTTGTGTGAGGGCAGCCTGTTGAAATCCTTGCTTAGTGTATACTAAGTTGATCTTCTGTATATGAAGGTGATTGAAAATGAAACTCGATGAAGGGCAGGATGGGAGAGGGGGGTGGGAGAGGGGAGGGCCATGGGAGGGAGGGAGGTTGGGGGGGGAGCCACAACAATACAAAAGTTGCGCTTTGTAAATTCACATTTATTAAATAAAAAAAAGAACTTAAACAAAAAGAATCAAAAAAAAAAAAAAAACAAAGTTGGCCTTTGAGAGTATAAAGTTTTTGAGCCCTGAATGTTTGACACCTTTGCTCCATCACATTTAGATGCTAGTTTTTCTGGCATCAACTTCTGCTTTTCCAGTGCTTTTACTACTGCAGTTTGAACTAGTACTTCATTGTCTTCTTGAATCCATTGTTGTGAGGAAGTCATTGTCAACCAAATTTTGTTTTTTGGAAGATTTTTTTATTTCTGTAAGCATTTCTGTTTTCTCTCTCTCAATTTTTTTCCATGATATATCAAAGTATATTTGTTTATTTTTTGAAAATATTATTTATTCATTTGAAAATAAGAGAGAGGGAGAAACCCTGAGAGAAAGAGGTCTTCCATCCCCTGGTTCACTCCTTAGGTGGCTGCAATGGACACAGCTGGGCCAGGCCAAAGCCATGAGCCAGGAGCTTCATCTGGGACTCCCACATGGGTGGCAGGGGCCCAAACACTTGGACCACCTTCCATTGCTTTTTCCAGGTTGTTAGAGGGAGCAGCCAGGACAAGAATTGGTGAGTAACCTGCAATGTCACAACTCTGGCCCCAATATGTTTGTTTCTGTCATCTGTTTTGTTAAGCTTCCTATGAAGTCCTTCAGAGAGAGTTCATCTTTAACATTCTATTAGTGTTTTCTCCAAACACTTGCTTCTTGGAAGGAAGTTGGGAGGGAAAGATGGGGGAGGGAAAGAGGAAGGGAATATCATTATATTCTTAGAATTGTATCTACAAATCACATTGAATCTGTTAATTAAAAATTAAAGTTAAAAAAATTGTAAAAAATCTTTTCCTTCTTTCACCTTAGTTGTTTTTCTCTTCAGTGACTCCTATTATATTAAAGAGAGATATACTTTTCTCCTACCAATTGTTCTTTCATAGGTCCTACCTCTTTATGATAATAATAGCTTATATTTATGTAGCATTAACTTCTCACAAAAGATTCTTATGTGTACTCTGTATATTTTACTCATTTAATCCTTATATGTCCTATAGGGTATATGGCATAACGTTTAAAAAATGTAGACCCTGGAATGAGGTGCCTGCATTCAGATCTCAACTCTGCCTCCTGAGACATCTGACCAAGTTACTTCATCCATAACCCTTTTACAGGTAAGAACAAACCTATGCATGGATTTCAAAGTCTTCTTGCACCAAAATACATTTATCTTTTAATTCTAATTTCCCATGAGCTTTTTAAAGCACTCATCTGTTTATTTCAAATTTTATTAATTAAATCTCATTTAAGCCGGCGCCGTGGCTCAATAGGCTAATCCTCCACCTTGCGGCGCCGGCACACCGGGTTCTAGTCCCGGTTGGGGCGCCGGATTCTGTCCCGGTTGCCCCTCTTCCAGGCCAGCTCTCTGCTATGGCCAGGGAGTGCAGTGGAGGATGGCCCAGGTGCTTGGGCCCTGCACCCCATGGGAGACCAGGAAAAGCACCTGGCTCCTGGCTCCTGCCATCGGATCAGCGCGGTGCGCCGGCTGCAGCGGCGGCCATTGGAGGGTGATCCAACGGCAAAGGAAGACCTTTCTCTCTGTCTCTCTCTCTCTCACTGTCCACTCTGCCTGTCAAAAATAAAAAAAAAAAAATAAAAAAAAAAATAAAATAAAATAAAAATTAAATCTCATTTAACTATTTAATTAATTTAACTTCACCTTCTATAGCCTGTTTAGTGCCCTTTGCCACTGTTGTGCTCCTTGGTTCTCTAATGTTCCTGTAAGCTCATAATCACATCCACAGTCTTCATTAGTGATGTCAACTTTAGGTGGAGGACGGATGTTAATGAGCCAGCAGCTGTCCTTAGGCCAAAAGAGTCTCCTGGGTTTTCTGTCTATAGACATATGGCCCCAGTGCTTGGGCAGTTAAGGTGGAAGAAGGGACAGTGCCAGGACCTACCTCTCTTGTGCTCTACTCTTTGCCACAGCCAACATACCTCTCTGTGACCCACTAGATACCCTGACTGGTACTGATGTTTTCAAAGCACTCTTCCCTCCAGTGAGGGGAATATTAAACAATATCAAGCAATATTGCACAAGCACTTCACAAACTTTTCCCATTGTGCTACCCATTGTGCTGCATCTGGTCTGTTGTTTTATTCACGAAACAGTTTCAGTATTAGGGTTCTGTACATTTTAAATAGTAACTTGTTTTTAATTTTTATTTCTTTGAGAGGCAGAGACACAGAGAGAGAGAGAGAGAGACAGAGACAGAGCTCACATCTGCTGGCTCACTCCTCAATGCCCACAACATCTGAGCCTGGGCCAGGCTGTAGCCAGAATCCAGGAACTCAATCCAGCTGTCCCTTATAGATGGCAGGGGCCCAACTGTTTGAGCCATCATCTGTTGCCTCTAAGGGTCTTCATGAACAGGAAGCTGGAGGAGGAACAGAGCCAGGACTTGAACCTAGGACCCCAATATGAAATGTGGGCATCTGTACAACTAGGCTAGACATGTGCTCCTGATAATCATTGTTTTAGGTGCCTTTATGTCTATCTTGGTATTCTAACATCTCTAGGGTTTGGTCTTGGAAAACAGCTGTAGGCTATGCAAAAGTAACCATCTTGTAAGGGACCAGAAACCTTAAACACAGTCGTTACACAAATAACAAAAGTGTGTAAATCATTTATTTATTTATTTATTTGAAAGAGTTAAAGAGAGGCAGAGGCAGAGAGAGAGAGGTTATCCATCTGCTGGTTCACTCCCCAAATGGCCGCAACAGCCGAAACTGTGAATATCCAAAAGCAGGAGCCAGGAATTTCTTCCTGGTCTCCCACGTGGGTACAGGGGCCTAAGGACTTGGGTCGTCTTCTACTGCTTTCCCAGGCCAAAGCAGAGAGCTGGATTGGAAGTGGAGCAGCCAGGACTTGAGCCAGTGCCCATAAGGGATGCCAGCGCTGCAGACCAGGTCTTTAGTGGGTAAGTCATTTTCATTGATGTCATAAAAATAGACAGATTCCATAATGTAAATGAAGATCATCGCTCAAATTTATCCAGTCAAATAAGCTGATTCTGCCATTGACTGTAGCATCTACCAGCCTGTAGAAACGGACCTCAAAGATGCCCCTTCCTTCAATACTCCATCCTCTTTGAGGGGAAGATTGGTGGTAGAGGTAAAGGGACCATAACGGAGCTTGGCTGCTATAGTTATCTTCTGTTCTTTACTACTTTCTTCCCTGTCATGTAACTAGAGTGGCCTGGAAGCCCAGGCAGCAGCCATGATAGAGACAAGGGGAGGAAAGGCTGGTTATAGAGTTGGGCTTGCAGTCCTGGTCCCGACAAACTGATGAACATAGGACCAACATAGACCACATTAGGCAGCATTACATTGCCATTTTGCTAGCAATTTTGGAGGTTTTAAATGGCTAACTTCGAGAGAACTGGACCTATTTCCCCAGTTTATTAAAATCCTAAGAGAATAGGTTTACAAGAAGAGAACCTAAGAGAATAGGTTTTCATGAAGTTTCATAGGTGTTTCAAAGTCTAGTCAGAAACACACATGGAAGTGGAAACACTTAATACAAGGAGAGTTTAAATTACAGACAGCATTTATTGAGCACTTTGTTTAGGCATGGTGCCAAGAGCTTTAAATACCTTCTCTCATTTGTTCTTCACTGCTGTTTGATGAAAAATGCTATTATTACCTCCATTTTATAAAGAAGGAAATTAAAGCTTAGAGAATTTAAGTTTCTTGTTTTATTTGGTTTCAGTAGTTACTTTACCTTCAGGCATTGTCCTGTAATACTAGTGGCAGAATCACTAGCTCTGGTTCTCGGTAGCATCTGTAGCACTCTCAGAACAAAAGGAAAAACAGTGACTTGGGTCACTGACAGGCTCCGTGCTGTAATGAATCTGGGAAGGCAGGCAAGCAGCCAGAATTCTTACACCATGTTAGAAACATTGGCTGATTAACATGCTAAAGCACACAGGTGGGATATTTCAAAAATTCATTGTTAGCATTCCGTAGATCATTCATGTATATCATCATGGACTTCTTTTTTTCTGATTTTAATATATGTTTTATTTTAACAAACACATCAAAATTGTACTTGTTTATGGGTACTATGTGATATTTGAAAACATGGATACATTCTGTCATGTCCATCCAGAGTAAATATATATGTCCCCTCAAACATTTAACATTTCTTTATGGTGAAAACATTCAAAATTCTATATTACAGGATTTTAAAAGAAATATGCATTGAATTAACATTATCTATAGACTCCTACTGTGCAGTAGGACTGCAGAACTTCTTACTCTGACCTGGCTGTAACAGTACCTGCTGATCAACCTTCTTCCCTCCACCCTGCCACGCCTCTTCAGCTTCTGGTAACCACCACAGTATCTTTAATTACTATGAGATCACTTTTTATTTAGACTCCACATGTGACTGAGATCATGTGATACTTGTCTTTCTGTGTTTAGTTTTATTTCACTCAATGGCCGTCAGTTTTATCATGGTTTTTGCAAATGACAAGATTTCATCCTTTTTTATGGCCATCCTTGACTAATATTTGTTTTCATCAGTAAATATTTATTTCTTTTAATTTTATTTGAAAGCCAAAGAGAGATATTGCATCCCAAGATTCGCTCCCCAGCTGCCCACAACAGCCAGGGCTAGGCTAGGCTAAAGCTGGGAGCCTGGAATTCAGTCCTGGTCTCGCATGTGGGTAGCAAGGACCCAAATACATGAGCCATCACCTACTGCCTCCCTATTGTATTCGCCAGGACTAAAACCAGGCACTCCACTATGGGATGTGGGGGTCCCAAGCAGCATGTGCTATACCACATGCTTATCCGCTTCCTTGACTTCTGAGTTCCACAAACAACTTCCTATTCAAGTAAGTAGTATTTTCATTAGCATAATTATCAGTTATTAATTGTCATAACATTGGAGGAAATAGGATACCTGAGAAGTTGAAAGTTTGCTTTCTTTATAATGTGAAGACTGAAAAAAATCATGGGTGATAATATAAATTATGATGGAAATCTGCAAATAACGTGGTAGTATTTATGAAACAAATCATAAAAAAAATCAGAGCTAAATACTACCAAAACTTTCAGTTGAATAAATTTTTATTCCTGCTAAATCTAGAAAGAAGTAAATTATTTTGACAATTAAATTAGATGGTAGACAAACAGGAAAACATGCGAGATGGAACTAATTAAAAAATGATCCCAGTAGATGCAGTGGTTTAAATGGGAATTGTCTCCCTGAGTGTGTGCAGGAGTTTACTCTCCAGAGTCTGTGGTAATGATACGAAGAACACGGAAGTCTCCAGTGGGGATGTACAGAGCTGGTCCTTTGGGAAGTGATTACACTGGATTAGTCCACTGGGCAGAACCCTCCTGATTGAATCCTGGTATCTGTATTAGGAGAGAGGTCATCTGACTACACAGAGAAAGGAGTGCTCTCTCTTGCCATGTGATATTCCCACCTCAGGACTCTGCCAATAAGTTCAGCATCGCCAGAGGCCAAACCCATGGGGCCCACATGGTCTTGGAGTGTGACCTTCTAGAACCGTGTACCAACGTAAACCCTTCTCTTTTTCAGTTAGCTGGCTGCCTTGGGTGTTTTGCTGTAGTAACAAAAGCCTGAATAATACACTAGTGTTGGAGATGGGTAATGTAGCCGATCTGAAAGCTCAGGCAGTGAACTCACTGATGTGCCTACTGTGGAATCCCATGGGTGGGGGAAGACACCCTGAAAAATGGCTGCCCTCTCAGAGCCAGTCAAATCCACTGTACTTGGTGCATGCCAACATTTTTCTTTATGGGATAGTTATCTGGGAAACCTAACAGATTTAGGAAGGCAGGAAAAGCTGTCTCTACCTTGAACCTAGAGCCCATTCTAAAAATGGGGATTTTAATCTATGAGCTGTGGTTGTGTTGAAGAGCAAAGGATTCAATAGGATATTTACAAGGCATAGTGATAAGTGCCTTTTTTTTGCACATAATCCACAGCCTGAGGGGTGTCAGCATTAATACTGTAGGGTAGGAGATTAGGAGAAACCACAGGGAACTGCCCCCTGCCTTCTTGGTAGAAAGATATGCTGCCTCATCTAACATGTTCAGGGCATTTAAGAGTGCCTGCTTTGCTCTTAGGTGCTTGACATAAACTTGTTGCAGGCAGGAAGGTGGAAGGAAAAACATAAAAGAATAGATGGTTAGATGTTTGAATGTAAGTCAGCTAAGGAGCAGAAATGTTTGCCCTATCTCAACTGCCAGTCTGTAGCAATTTTTAAAAATCTCTAGGGGGAATCATACTAATGTAGTATTTATGAGAGCTACACACATGGTGAGCACCAGGCGCTTAGAAGCTCCATAGGAGAACTGATGGTTTTATTAGGGAACAAGATGAGCCAACTGTAAACCAGGCAAACTCTTCCATTTCAAATTTGCAGGGTGGTGGTGTTTCAAGGTTGGCCCAGCCTGGGGCTCTGCCTCCCCCAGCCAGGTTTTAGAATCACAAAGAGAGGCGCTAAGTCTGCCTTGACTTACTGACTCCCTCTCAGCAGAGGGCGCTCAAGGTACGCGCTTGGTTTGTTTCCTTTTCCCATACTGTTAAAAACATTTTGGCTGGTGCTTAACAGGCGCCCAGAGGGGCCTGATTAGGCGAAGAAGCCTGTCTCCAAAATAGACTGGGCCTGGTGGCCTGCTGACAGGCACCATCCTGAGCCTTTACACCTGCCATCTCCCACAGTCCCCATTTCTCAGGCTGACTTCCCCTTTGGGGCTTCACCTTCTTCTAGACATGACCATGACCTCTCTCTTGGCTTCTCCACATCAGCAAGGATTCCAGGGCTTGGTTCACAGTGTTGAAGATTTGGGGCTGAAATGAGGGTTGAGAAGTTAGAACAGTAGGAGGATATTAAGACTTGTCTGCTCTTAGAACATGGCCAAGACATATTTATGCTGAGTGGACATTTTATGTACAGCACACATGGAAATGATGTCCTTTGATTTGTGACGCAGGCCTATAATTGCAGTAAGCCTGCAGGCCTTGAGAAGGATTGCGCCATTTGCCACTGGTGGGGAATCAGGGAGGTCCATTTGCCACCACTGCCCCTCAGCTTGTTAGTAAGTATTGACCCAGTTGAGTCCCAGAGCTGTCATTTGGAATATGAATCCCCTTGCCCAGAAATGACTCCTCCTCATATACCTAGGGGGTGTGCCCCAAATACCGAGGTGCCCAGCTTAGAGAAGTATGTGTGCATCTCTGTGTGTAACAAGAACCAGATGTTAGAAAGACACACCTGGTGTTGTTACTATTACAGGCTTTTGTTTTATCTTGATATCTGTTACGGCGTTGCTTCACAAAAGGAAATTGCTTTGTAAACAGTCACTGTGGAACAGAAAATGTTCATAAAGGTGTCAGCTCATAAACTCCATGTTGTGCTCATTAGAGGGCTGCCAAGGGGGAACAGTGCCTGGTGTAGGTAGATGCAACTTACATGGAGACGGCCTTAGTCAGCTTGGGCAGCTGGGACACCACAACATAGACTGGGACCCAAACCACAAACCTCCATTTCTCAGCACTGGAGGCTGGGCAATCCAAGGTCAAGGAGTGAACAGATTCTGGTCCTGCTAAGGGACCAGTTTGCACACAGCCACCTTCTCACTGTGTCCTCACAAGGCCAGGAAAGAGAATGAGTTCTGTTCAGGCCTCCTCTTCCAGTAAGGACAATGATCCCATCACGTGGCCCCCACCTTCATGATGCCATCTAAACCTAATTACCTCCCAAAGGCCCCCCTCCACATACCATCATACTGGGGGTTAGGGATTCAGTATATGAATCTGGGGGGCACAAACATGCAGCCCATAACATACATTAACAAAACTACAAGCAGACGGCAGTTGCATCAGCTCAACTTTCAAGTTCCAGGAATGGGGATTGCCTCATCTTTCCGCCCCATTTCCTTGGGTGGGGATTTAGGATCTTAAGAACTGTTACATCATATTGAACTTTAAACTCTACAGCCCAAAAGCACAGGAAAGGACTGTAGAAATAAACACGTTGCCTTCTTATGCCCCGTTACTACTGAGTGAACATAGCAGTATGATCTTACAAATCAATGGCTTGATTTACTCCATTGCCCACAGATAGGGCAGTGGGAGATAATACAGATGCTACAATAAAAATGCTGATGTTTGAGTCCTAATGTTGCATTATGATTATGAGATAATTTGCCTGGTTAGCCTCATTTTCCTTAACTATAGGAGAGTAACAGTTCTCTTATTGGTTAAATGAGTATGTGGAAAAAACTAAGCCACTCAGTCTTTATAGGTTGAGTTTCTTCTTTGCTATACATGGTGAGGTTATTAAATGATCAAATGTATATAAAAACTTTATAAAATTAATGCCCCAATTTAGATACTTTCTAAGGCCACTTTCAACTCAGGAAGTTACACTATGATCACACATACCTTCTTGAGAATAGACACTTTGTCTTTCACCTCTTCAGCCCACTGCAGGTGTATTAGTGTGTTCTGAACACTGAATGCATTCTAGCTGAATAAAGGGAGTGAAGCAAAATCTGGATTCTCTGCGGTGGCCGTAAGTTGGTTGCCTTGCCCTGCCGGGAGGAAGGTGTTCTCCTGAGCCTGTGACTGCTAACGTGGAGGGGGGAGTAGTCCCCACAGAGTCTGAGTTCCTCAGATACCTCCCTGACGCCATCAGCTTGGCAACATCAGTGCTTAGGAGCACATTGTCTGTGAAAGCACGTTGAGCCTGGCTAGGGAAAGGGCCAAGCAATAAAAAGAGGAGGAGCCACAGGCATTTTTGTGCAGAAGTTAATATACCACTTTGGGATGCCTGCAACCCGTAACAAAATACCTGGGTTCCTGTTTCAGCTCTGCTTTTGATTCTAGCTTCCTACAGTTCACATCCTGGGAGGCAGCAGGTGGTGGCTTAAGTACTTGGGTCTTTGGAACATAGAAGATCCAGATTAAGTTCTAGGTTCTCAGCTTTGGCCTGGCCCAATGCAGGTCATTGCTCACTTTTGGGGAGTCCAACAGGATGGAAAATCTCTCTCTCTCTCTCTAACTCTGTCTCTCTCTCTGCCTTTCAAATAAAAAAATAAACAAGTTAATTAATAATTTTTTTCTAAAAAGGATGCAGGGAGGATGAAAGTTGGCCTTTTCTAGGAGTCTGACCCACTGCCTAGGTGGGAAGATAACTTTGGGGTCAAAGTTCTTTCCCCCAAATAAACAATGATAGCAGTGTGAATACCCTTCCCAGCTAACAAGCTTGCAGTCAATTCAATATGGAATCCCTAGAACAGAACAGGGAGTCAGTGTCAGGAGAGTCATATTCTTGCTCTGATTCCATCACAGAGTTTCTTGGGGGGCCTATGTTCTCAGCCTCTAACTTGCGTATAAAGGAGGGAGGATGGGACTGGCTCTTGTGTAACCCTCTCTAGCCCTACCACCTGAGGCTCTGACCGTGTTGTCACCTCTGAGTCAGTAGACCATCACACCACAGTTGCCATGGCCACCTACTTCTGACGGATGATTCTTTGCTGAAGTTAGGAGTGTCCATGACCTGAGGGTGCACTCCTACCCTTGGACACCTATGACTCCCCAGGAAACTTGAGATCCCTTCCTCTGCTGTTAGCAATGATGTTCAGTATTAGTCACCATGACTTCAAGACAGCTTTGCCATTTCACTGGGGTTTGGTTGTAAATCAGCTCAGCAGGGAGGTGGTAACATTAGCATTCCGTAGTAGTTCCAGTATGTTAATTAAATAGAACTTTCAGGCTCCAGTCTCTTGTCAGAGCATTTCCTTCTGTATGTTACGTCTGCTCACCTTGCTTGGAAAAGTCCAGGTGAGCAGATGAAGGCCTTGACAGCTGAGGCATCTGAGACTAGAAATGATGAACACAAAGCTTTTGTTTACATTGGGAAAAATAAAGAGCAGGTTCTAAGAATAAAAGTTGCTATAGCTTTCTCCTTATATAAAAATAGTAATACAATTTAGGGTGGGCATGTTTCCTCTTGGTTAAGCTGCTAGTTAGGATGCCTGCATCCTGTTCTGGAGTGTCTGAGTTTGAGTCCTGGCTGTGCTCCCAATCCCAGCTTCCTACTGACACGCACCCTAGGAGGGCCCAGATGATAACTCAGATATTTAATTGGGTCCTTGCCACCCAGATGGGAGACCTGAATCGTGAGCATTCAGGGACTAAACCAGCATATAGGAGCCCTCTCTATTTATGTGTGTGTATGTGTGTGTCTCCCTTCCTGTCATATACATACATGCATACATGGAGGTCAGTGTTTGCCATAGCAGGTAAGGTGCCCCCTGGACACCCACTTCCTATATCAGAGTACCCGGATTCCCAGCCTTGACCTAACCCAGCTCCAGCTGTTGCAGGTATTTGGGTGGTAAATAATCAGGTGGAATGTAAACGGTTTTTCCTTCTCTCTTTCTCTCTCTCTCTAAATTAAAAATAAAATTTTAAAAAAGACAAAAATAATAATAAGCCATAAAAAGGAAACCAGCAAATTTACAAATTATATTTAACTAATTATGCTGTGAAAACTTCTAAACTCTCATGAGAAACCATGATTATACCTCTTTCATTCACATCCATTCACACCACACAGCCCTCTAAAATGGTGACTTAAACTTTTGTTTCTGACCCATTAAAATGGACAGAAGACTATTGCTGATCTATTCCCATCCATCCCCACTTCACTGTATAAACCAAGAATGAACTTACTTTTAGGAGGTAAATTAAGTTTGAGTTTGAAAACCAAGAAAAGAACCCTATCTGGAGGCTAACTTCTCTAAAACAAAATCTTTCTCTACTTCCAAAGCCTAGCAACCCTACAGCTCAAGTAGGATTAATAGTGAGCTTATAGAGAATAAACGCAAAAAAGAACATTTTCTCAAAAGAACTGGAGAAAAGGTGACTGTGGCACTTGGCTCCAAAATTGGTCAGGAAAATGAGCACCAGCATAGTAGAGTAACATGGGCTGCAGGAGAAGATATGGCAGGTGCAGGGGGAACAATGACAGAAGCCCCGATGGTTTCTGAGTCTTCACCTAACAGAGGAGCCAGACCCTCAAATATGCTGAGGTGCTGTCAATCCACTTCCTTAAATCTCATTTCCAGATTTTTTTTTCCCATCTTAAGTCTTAAATTCCTTTACATTTTTTTTTCTTTCAAAATTTTATTTAATGAATATAAATTTCCAAAGTACAGCTTATGGATTACAATGCCTTCCCCCCCATAACGTCCCTCCCACCCACAACCCTCCCCTTTCCCACTCCCTCTCCCCTTCCATTCACATCAAGATTCATTTTCGTTTCTCTTTATATACGGAAGATCAGTTTAGCATACATTAAGTAAAGATTTCAACAGTTTGCTCCCACACAGAAACATAAAGTGAAAAATACTGTTTGAGTACTAGTTATAGCATTAAATCTCAATGTACAGCACACTAAGGACAAAGATCCTACATGAGGAGTAAGTGCACAGTGACTCCTGTTGTTGACTTAACAAATTGACACTCTTGTTTATGGCCTCGGTAATCACCCTAGGCTCTTGTCATGAGCTGCCAAGGCTATGGAAGCCCCCTGAGTTCACTGACTCTGATCATATTTAGACAAGGCCATGGTCAAAGTGGAAGTTCTCTCCTCCCTTCAGAGAATGATACCTCCTTCTTTGATGACCCATTCTTTCCACTGGGATCTCACTCGCAGAGATCTTTCATTTTTTTTTTTCCCCAGAGTGTCTTGGCTTTCCATGCCTGAAATAGTCTCATGGGCATTTCAGCCGGATCCGCATGCCTTAAGGGCTGATTCTGAGGCCAGAGTGCTGTTTAGGACATCTGCCATTCTATGGGTCTGCTGTGTATCTCACTTCCCATGTTGGATCATTCTTTCCCTTTTTGATTCTATCAGCTAGTATTTGCAGACACTATTTTTGTTTATGTGATCCCTTTGGTTCTTAGTCCTATCATTATGATCAATTGTGAACAGAAATTGATCACTGGGACTAGTGAGATTCCTTTACATTTTAAAAAATAATTGTCACAAATCATATTGCCAACCTTGAATCCCCACTCAGAACAAGTTATGTGTAGCATGACATGAAATGAATTTACCTTTGTTAAATTCCCTGGCAGTCACTTATCTGAGGTGAACCAGAGACAAAATGGAGAGAGATGTGTGTGGAGACGTGGGTGTACAGAAGGGACTTAGGGGAGGCTTAGAGAGAAGTAAATCTGAATGTTTATCACACAAGTAGCAGTTGCTACCTTTTTAGTTTCCACCCAGCAGTGAGAAGCTTGTAAGTAAGGTCAAGTGGAGTAAACACCTTTGCTTCCTTCGCCTGAGGACAGACCAGGTATAGCAGACTAGAGTGGTTTACCTGATACATTTTGAAATTTGCATTTATTGTTTGGACCAATATAAAAAAGGAGATTTTCCCATGAATCTAACCATTTTTCCTCAAAGAGTAGGTGATTCAGTCAAGTAGGCAATAAAGTGGCCTTAGAATTTACACATAATGTTGTCACAAAGGAGCAGAGGGATACGAACCCTTTTTTTGGCTCAATTTATGTTGGATATGATAGACATTTGGGTTTGTTTAATCTTCCATGTTTCTCAATGACTTTTTAAAGTAATTTTTAATAGATTAATTTGAGAGCCAAACAGAAAGAGATAGAAAGAGCAGTCCCATCTGCTGGTTCAGTCCTTTAATGTCTGGAATGGTAGGGACTGCTCCTAGTCAAAGTTGGGAGCTAAAATGCCATCCAGTTCTCCCATGTGGGTGGCAGGAACTCAGTTGCTTAAGCTGTCTCTGCTACCTGCCAGGGTCTGCATTACCAGGAAGCTGGAGTCAGGTGCTAGAGCTAGGACTGGAACCCAGATATTCTAGTATTGGGCATGGACATCTTAACCCCTAGACCAAATGCCTGCCCTTAACGTGAATATTTTAATGGTAGAGAATCTGAGGTAATTACGAGGTCATGCTTCTCAAAAAGTTTTCATAAGATTTAGAAATGAGTCTTAACACTGTGTCTTCATATGTCTGCTCCATCATCGTGTGAAAGGGAAGAAATGGTAATGGGCTTCCCTCAACAGGATGTTTAAATGACAGTCCAAGGGGCTAGAGTGCTATGAAGCATGGTTTCTGTTTCTACCTCTTCCCAATCCTCTGACCTTATTAAATTTGAATCTGAATATGTGTTCCTTTCAAAGCCAGTAGAAATGAGTCTGTCATTGATTTGACTGAGTCTCTGGTAATAATCAGTTCTGGGCAGGGGAAAAGTGTTGTTCCGATAATATCACTTTGTCCCTTAGAAACGAATTACAAAAATTAAGATCCATGCTTCTTAATTGAGGAATAAAGAAGTAGCTATGTTTTCTTCCAAAGCAAGCTGAACTGAAAGGAGATGTCAGATATACTGTTTTCTGAGTCTTTGGACTTTATCTGTTCTTCCTTCTTGACCAAGTGACTACAAAGAGAAGCCCACATTTTCCTTTTCATCTCAATCTGCCTGATCCCCCACCCTCCAAGTTCCCTAATGCCCCCATACCTAGCACTAGCCTCTTGGTGGAGGATACAGCCTTCTTGCTGTCAAATCCAATGTGAGCACTGTCTAGTCTTTCTTAATTCTGCATCTGGATGCTTTCCAGACTCTCACCTTTAAAACACACTCCTCCTTGGCATCCTCACACGCTCTTTTCTGGCCTGCCATATCCTTAGGTAGCATTGTTTCTCAGACTCTTGATTGGACTGTCGGTGATCTTTCCCCTTTCCCCTTGCTTGTTTGTTTCTTTCCCCTGGCTCTTCATAAACTGCCTCAAGATGGTCTAACTTATATCCTTAATGCAATCACCACCATTGTAATAACTCACAAATATACCCCCACTTCTGAATTGTCTTAAGCATGAGACTACAGTTTCCACTTGTGTGCTCTCTATTTCTACCTAACAGACCCTAGGCTACTCAAGTTTCATATACCTAAACCCAGATCCACCCCACTTGTCTCAAGACCCATTTCCTTTACATTCCCCTAAATTAGCTGTTGATCTACATTATAACCAGTTATATTTATCTGGTGTACATTTTGGCCTGTTGTCCCTTGGATACATTTTTTTTTTTTTTTTTTTGCCTTCCCCTGGAAAGTGTTCCCTAAGCTGCCCTGCCATCTGGTTCCTGGCCCCATTGGCTAATGTGAGGCCCCCCTGGGAGATAGGAGAGGAAAGGGAAACCAGGGCATTATACACACACACACACTCACACACACATATCACCACCAGATAGTACCAGAGAGTACTAGAGTGGTAGTGGTTGGAACACCCCCACAAATGCATTTACTCTCTCTCCCTCCATTTTTACTGCTACTGACTTAATGTCTACTATTCATCATTTCTCTCCTGCATTTAGTAGAAGATATCCTTGATTTCATATCACTTCAGCCTTCTGAGATGATAGTCACATATTTACTCTCCCATTTAAACTAAGCCATCTGATAGACATACTCAGATCGGTATCAGTTGTAAATAGCTTCTTAAGAAAAGATTGCCATGCCTGGAAGCACATGGTTGTGCAACTTGGCAGAACTGATTAGGCCAAGGGTGTCACTGATATGAAGGTACCTTACCTCAAGGCCATGAGAGGGACTGATGGCTCATGAGGTAGCCTGGCTAGAGAGCTGTTTACTTTGACCACCAGGATTGCATAGTGACTGATCCTCCTGAGAAGAGCCCTTGGCAATTTTAAATGTGAGATAATCGAGCAGGGCAAAAGCTAGAAGAAACAGAGTAAAGGTGTAATAACAACCGTGAGGCCTCAGAAGCAACAATACACTGAGCTGCAGGAGGTGGGCACATACGAGTAGCAGTTAGAAGCTCAATGGAAGGAAAGAATGGCACCAGCATCCAGAATGAATACCAGATACCACTAAGGTTGTGGTTGGGACACAGGAGCAGTTGTGAGCTGAACAGGACAAGTGACGATTCACCTGCTGAAGTGATTCCTCTACCTCCCCCTTTTCCATGTATCCTTCAGTAAACCCCTGCCCACAAAACATATTTCTTTCCCTCACAACCTAATTCTACCCCGTTCCTGAGGCATTGTATAAAAGTATATGCATGTAATTACTTACCCAAGTGCTTGCAAAGTTTGGGCAATGCTTTCTCCCCACTTCAGACTCTTAAAAGTATAAGGCTCTCCATCATCTTGTCTCCTTGCCTCAGGATCCAGCATCAGCTGAATCAGAGTTGTTCCCCAATGAACTAGTGAGTTCTTTGTGACAGGACTGACACCTTTCTCTAAAAGCAACAGTAGAAACATGAGGGATTGCTCTTAATGACCTGTGGCAACCCAGCTGTGTCATCATGACTCTGTACCTTTGTATTGACTACTCCTTGTTCTAGGAATGGCCTGAAAAGGGGAGGTCCTTGTCACCGCAAGCATTCATATTATTTATTATATATTTATAATATACATTATAATATAATATATAATATACAAAATATAATATTATGTACTTATTATATAACTATATATTATATATTACATACAATGTATAATATATTATATATTAATATACAATATATTGTATAACATATACTATAATATATATTACACAATATAATATATCATACATTATAATATATATTGTATAATTATATTATATATGTATATTATAATATACATAATATATTATATAATATAATACATATTATATATTTATTATATGTAATGTGTGTTATATATTGTATGCACTGTATAATATAGATTGATATACAATATAATATATAATATACTATGATGTATAATATATATTATGTCATATAATGTATATTATGCATTGTGTATAATATATAATATATTATAGCATATATTATATACATTATATTATGTATTGTATTATATATTATGTATTATATTATAAATTATATGTTATATTATATATACAGTTATAATATATAATACATTTTATATATAATGTTATATAATATTATTGTATGCAATGTATAATATTATGCATTATACAATATATACAATTATATAATTGTATACATAGTATATATTTATTATATAATATTATATAATATATTGTCTTATATACAGTGTATAATATAATATATTGCATGTTATATATTGATATATGCTATGTAATATATTATACATTATATACTATATTATATATAGTATATTATATTATTATGTATTGTATACAATGTATAATATACAATATATTATACATTATACAGTTATACTATATACAATTATATAATACATGGTATATATTCATTATATATAATATATATTATCTGTTATATATGATGTGTAAGATTGTATATTATATATTAATATGTGATGTGTAATATAATATATTATGCATTATATAATGTAATATATATTATAAATTATGTATTATATGCATGATATGTTATATTGCATATTACACAATATATGTTATATTATGCATTATAAGTTATATATTATATATCAATATATAATATATTGTATATAATATATTATTTATTGCATATATTGTTATATGTATCTCAAGCTATCAAAGAAGACTTCTTATACATCTCTCTCTTTCACACTAACCCCAGTAGACAAGGAAAGGTCCTGTCTCTGCTCTTCTGACACTCATACGTGGTTATCACTGTTCTAAAACCTATATTCCTGTCCTCTTTCTCAACAGAGCAAATACAGTACTGATGTTTTAACTAGTTCATTCTCTTGTGGCCCTACTTAGAATATGTTGAAGATATGCAAGAAATTAGTACATTCATGGATTAAAACTTAGCCAATTCCTAGATCTCAAGGAATCATGCCGTCTAGTGGCAAGAAATCTGGGGCCAAGATCTATATATGACTCCAAAGCACTCCATGCCCTCTGTCCTGGATTTTCCACATCTGTAAATGTGGTTGCATGTTTAAAAGTTCAGTATTGTGGTCCTTGTTAATGCTGTGAATGTATTTCAAGACTGCCCTCGGACCTGCCCCACCTCATACCCCATTCTCCACCCTGCCTGCAGCCAGGGAAAAGCTACGGACTACTTTGCTTGCATTACAGATCTGTCTACAGCATTCGTACCATACTAATACAGTATGAAGGTAGAACGACTTAGTTTTGCTTTCCACAAATATAGAACTTTGTTCAGCAAACAGGAAAGGAAGGATAGAAGGGCAAAATTCCTGAGGCTATCATGCTCAAAAACGATTATGATCTGCATCTGTGTATCTCAAATGCAAAAACAAGACAGGGTAGCATATAAAACGTGTTTTATTAACGCATGTACAACAGGTATAAAATCAGTTTAGCAGGCAGATCTAGGCTGGGTAAAACTTTCAAAATAAGTCTTATAAACAAAGATTGGCCACCGTTTCTTACATGTTTCTCATCTATAACAGAGACTTTTGGCCATTGCTATAATTTCATTTTGCTGCAAAACATTTTTGTGCTTTACATTAACAGTATAAAATGGAAAACAGAAAAATAAGAGCTATATACTTTGAAAAATGTTAAACAACAAATCCATATTTACCTGCTCATTCTTGGAAAAAAGCCTATCTGTGAGAGTAAAGGTCAGGAATGTCCAGTATACACAGTCATCAGGGTAATTTATTTTGCAGGAGCCAACTTTCTGACAGGAAAGGAGAAACGTGTGACATCCCACCCTGAGTTATTCATGGGTCAGATAAAAGGATTTGGGTAAAGTCTGTGGATAATGCTCTAACATGTTTGTTGTTCTCTACCCCTCACACTCAGGCCCTTCTGTGAGAGATTGAGGACATTAGCTATGCTCTTATTAATAGGCCCATCGACCCACTCTTGCCTACTGTTCCCATCCCTCTTCCATACTTTTTGGAGATATCATTCTATATCCTGGAACTTCACTGCATGTTCATAAAGTCTGAACTTCTTGCCATACCCAAGACTTGTACCATCTGACTACTAAATTCCTTTTTGACATCTCTGCTTACCACCCCTCTTGTCTCTAGCCCTGGAATCACTTGCATTTGCCTGCATGTCCTATGCTTTATTATGCTTTCAGTCAATATAGTGTGGATTACCTCACAGCTACATGCAAGGCATGTTGGAGGCAATTTTCATGCATCTGCCCATGCTGTTCCCAGTGAGTGGAATGTCCCACCCAAAATCTGTCCCTTAGAAAATACATATATTTAAAATCTCTGTACCCAGTCTCTATTATTTTTGCTTTACCAATTAAAACCAACCACTTCTTTGTCTATACCTTCAATCAGCTCTATTCAGATGCCAATCATTGAAAGTCTTAATACACCTGTATCTATTGGGTTAGACCATAAACCTCAAGGAAGAGGCCCATGTATCAGTCATCTTTTCATCCTTGACACTTGCCTTGTACCTGACACTTGCATTAACTCCTCCTAGGCCCAGCTCATCCTATTCAGCCTTCATCTATGACAAAGAACATAATGAACAGTGAAAAACTTTACCAAACACGAACTGATTATCATTTCACAAGTTAGGAGATTTAAGGGAGTTGCAAGATCATAAAGATGACTCTTAACTGATGAAGTCCTGAGACATTCATGAACTCCCTCAAGGTAGGAGACCTATTAATGTCTCAGGGTTTCTTCCATAGGCAACAATCAGGAAAATATGCCTTTCTACCTGCATTGTTAAGCAATTAACCAAATGAGCACAATAAAACAAAAACTCTTGTTTTTTTCCCAAGAAGTTCAAAAATTCTAGCATTGTGGAACATTCAGTAAATAAAACCTTCCTTCCACCTCCTTCTTCCCAATAGTAGTAAGAACCACTATTGTGGTAGGATCACCTAATTTCTCAGTTTAATGCCAGCATTGCCTCCTTCAGATAGATTTCTCCGATCCTTCAGGCAGACTTAACTGCTTCTTTTCCTGTATTCTCATAGGATATCTTCATACCATTATAACTAGTTAAAAGATAATATTAATTCTAGCCATGACATTGCAACAGGTCAGTGCCTGGCACATAAAGAGCACTGGAATGAATGAAGAATTGAGCCTTGCTTTAATGATATGAAGTGAGAAAAAAACTAATGATACTAATTCCAGACTTAAGAACTTCCTTGGCATATAATGAGGAGTAATTATTTTTGAACACAGATTTAATTATTTTTAAATTTTTATTTATTGTCATTTCATTTGAAAGGGAGAGAGAGCTTCATCTGCTGCTTCACTCCCCAAATGCCTATACCATGATTGGGCCAGCCCAAAGCCAGGAGACCCCATCCACATCTCCTACTTGGGTGGCAGGGAGCCAATGATGTACCTGAGACACCACCTGCTGCGTTCCAGGGTGCACATCAGCAGGACGCTGGGTCTGAAGTAGAGTAGCCAGGACTGAAACCTGGCACTCCAGTATGGGAGGTGCACGTCCCAAGTGGTATCTTAATTGCTGTGCCAAAGCTCGTCCCACAGATTTAGTTTCAAACAGTGGACTTTGCAGCCTGCAATACTAAAGTTTGTGAAAAGGTATTAATTATTTATGACAACACTGTATTTTCAAGACTGGATTCAGTTAAATAGTTGCTATGAGGGTAGTAAGTGAAAAACCATTAGTATAATGGTTCTCATATATATATGTATATGTATTGAAGTGGTTAGAATAGACCCTAGAACACCTGTATTGTATGATATTGACACAATGTTTTAATCATTTAAGACATTTAAATAACTAAACATGTAGGTTGAATAATACACATCAAGTTTAATGATCATGATGTTCTAACTGCATTTGTTGTAGGAAAGTTAGGGATGATAATATCCTTCAGATAAACTGAAGTCTGCTCTTTACTTTGCTCTGATTGGATCACTGGCTCCGCCCTTCCCATATCACTTATAGTATGTTTCATTATTTTGTGATTCTTGATAGTTAATAAAGCACTTTAAAAAATACTTAAAATGCAAATCTAGGTTGTGGCTTAATATTAGAACCTGGTAATTCTACAAAAGTACTGGAATGCTTGTTTTAACGTTGCTATATCTCAACACATAACAATCTCACAGGAAAACAAATTTACATTCCTAGCAGTATTAAGCCTCTTAAAAATAATTCAAACCATAATTTCCTTTGGTCCTGCTTATCTGGATTTTATATACTGCTGTGGCATCTTTTTAAGAACATAACAATACTTAGAAATGGAGAAAACTGACCAGAAAACCATTACAAGGGCTTTTTAAAAAGTTAGATGGTATATTAGTAAATGATTTACAAGAATAACCCAACCTGTGACATATACAAAGAATGTTCAAAAAGTTCATGGAAAATACATGTTAAGAAAAAACTATACATGAATTTCAAAATTTTATTGCACCATATAAACTTTTCATTCTGTTTTTCCAGGAACTTTTTGAAGTACCCTCATATGAGAGTTACACTATAGATTCAAGGGTTCTATAATAACCGTGCCAATACGATAATAAAGCAATCAAGTATAACCACAATCTGTACCTTAATCTGTAAGTATGTGGATAGCTGCATATTTATTTGTCATATACCACATACCAAACACCCCACTTACTTTAGTCCTATATCCATGTTCCTCTCAGCATGATTTAAAGTAGCTACAGGGGTACATAAAAGGGGAAAATTAATCAATGCCAGACTTCCAAGTAAAGAGATACAACTCAAATTGCTCAGATGATGTTTTAGTAGCTATTTCTTAAAGAAAACACAGATTTTAACATGTTTGAATCAGTTTTTTTTTTCATTAAACTTTAGCTTTGCCAATACTGGTTTCAAGTAATAACAATAAAATATTCTTAACATACTCAGGATTATATATAATACATGAAAAAATAGATTGTGGGTTTGAATTGTTGCTTTTGGCCAGTCATCGAGCATGTTTCCACCTGAAAGAGGGGAATTCCTTCAGTTTCATGTACTTTTATCAATGAAACAAATTTACAGTGAAGTTAATGATCCCAGTTTGTAAGTCTTCCAAACTGCAGATTCAGGCCTGAATAAAACAAGATTATAGGAGGAAAAAAAGTAATGCAAATACGCTGTGCAGCCATCAGCTTAAGGGCTGGATTTCTCGTGCTGCTGGGTTCCATCACAAGCTGTTAGGTTTCCAAGGTTTGGCGGCCCTTGAAAATGGAACTGCCTCGGAAGATCCAGAAAGCCTTTGTTCTTGGCTTACACAGTAAGCACTTTGCGTGATTCTTAAGTCACAATTTTATCCAGAACACAGTGTTACAGGTCACATTTTTCTCAACAGTGCTCATACTGATTTGTGGACTATAAATATAAACCTATTTACACACAGAACACACACAGTTGACGTGGGGAAAGGAAGTCAGCCAACCATCCATAGGCAGAATGGAATAAAGATTGCAGGGAGAGTGGTATAGGATGCCAGGCCCATCCACACTATAGATGCCAGTCCCAAGATTGCTGAGGCAAGAACGCTCCTCTGATCACGAATGATTATCTTCACGGTCTCACAAAACTGAAAAATAAGATACAAGGATACAAGAATATTAGGAAAGAGAGATAAACCTGAAAAGAATCACATATACCAAAAGGTAAAGCATCTGCCCAGCTGTTTTCTATCTACCTGAAGAACCAGCGTTCCCTTGTGACTGAGGGAAAAATTGAAGAGTTAACGGTCCAGTTTCCTGCAGTAGCTGAAATGATGCTGGAGGCCTTTATAAATTCAGAATCGTATAGACTACAGAGAATGTGATAAATGTGATCACGTAAAAGGCATTCAAGACCAACTGTTAAAGACACATTTAACTACCTATCAATAACAGTAGCATATTCTAAAATTAGATAAGCAAATATGTCACTGATCTTGAGTAAAAGGAATAGAAGTTAGCCTCTTATTGTAAATTCAGTACTTCCAATTCCCCATTCTAAAATCTGGTGATGCTAATGATAACTTTCTTTTTTTTTTTTTTTTAAAGATTTATTCACTTATTTGAAAGTTAGAGTTATACAGAGAGAGGAGAAGCAAAGAGAGAGAGAGATCTTCCATCTGCTGATTCACTCTCCAGATGGCCACAATGGCCGGAGCTGCGCCAATCCAAAGTCAGGAGCCAGGAGCTTCCTCCAGGTCTCCCACGCGGGTGCAGGGGCCCAAGCACTTGGGCCATCCTCCACTGCTTTCCCAGGCCATATCAGAGAGCTGGATTGGAAGTGGAGCAGCCGGGTCTCAAACCGGCACCCATATAGGATGCCAGCACTTCAGGCCAGGGCATTAACGCGCTGCGCCACAGCGCTGGCCCCTAATGATAACTTTCTTAAAAAGTCCTGAAATCTAAAGTCAAAGAAATTCTAACTGTATCGCATCCCATTCCCTGGCTAAATGAATTACAGTCACCATCAATTATGTGTTACATAATTGGCTGCTGGGAATAAAGACAAATAAAATATAGTCCCTACCCCTGAGGGATGCATTCTTCTAATGAGTGATTTTTTTTCTTAGAAAAATAACTCCTGTGGAAGTGATGGTCCTGTGTTTGAGTGTCCCGACTCTGCCTCTCAGTGGCTGTTTGACTCAGGTCAGTCGCTTAGCCTGTCCAGGACCATGGGACTGCTGGGGTAGTTGTAAGGGTCAGATGAGATCCTTTATGCAGAAGTCCTCTGTATTCTTCTACATGCTATATAAAGGTAAGTTATTACAATGATTATTACTCTTTTCATCTGTGGACAGTATCTCTACTTAGCCCTTGTCAGTGCCAGAATTTCACAATTGCCACTTTTAACTGAGTTTTGCCAGTCATACTAGATTTAGGCTCCTTTGTTAGACATGGCGTTTTGTATATGTTTTGAGGAACTCTTACATTTAGCTTTCCATTTTATCCATTAATTGTCTTAATTTGAGAGCCAGAGAGAGAGAGGAAAAAAAAAAGAGAGAGTTTCCATCATAGGTTCATTCTTCAAATACCTGCAATGGCCAGGACTGGACTGAGACAGGACCAGGCCAGACTGTGAGACAGAAACTCAATCCAGGTCTGCCACATGGGTGGCAAGAACACAATGACTTGAGCTGTCACCTCTGCCTGCCAGAGTCTAGCCTGGCCTGAAACTGGAGTCAGGAACTAGAGCTGGAAGTCCAGCCCAAGCATTCCAGTGTGGAACGCATGCATCTGAACTGCTAGGCTAAACGCCACCCTGGTTTCCAAACTCTTAATAGATAGAATCAGCAAGTTCAGTACAGTCCTGGGTCACTACGGGATGGGGATACATTCTGAGGAATGCGTTATTAGGTGATCTCATGGTTTGCAAACATCAGTGTGTACTTACACAGACTAAGACTACAGTATCTCTAGGTGATACAGTCTTATGGCACCACCGTTTTATATGTGGTTTGAAATGTGGTTATGTGTATTTTAACTCTCTATCTTGAATATAAGGTTGTTCCTAGTCATACTGTTACACAATGTGTAGACAAGTTTGAAAAACCCTATTATCCACTTGTTGGTTCCTTTTTATCCCACACATTTGATTTTCTCTTTTTGCTACTCTTCGTGAACTGAGTGACAAATATATTACCTTAAAGCAATGTAGATCAAACTGAATAAAGTTTTCAGGACAGTGAGAAGAGACACTAGGAAAATAATGGAAGGTATATATTTATGCAAGCAAGTGACTTGTCTTGATATGGTTATACTTGTTTTCTTGTCCCCAGTAATTTTTGTGAGTAAGCAAGCAGAAATCACTGTGGATACTCTTTCTTCCCAAAACAGATTTTCTCCTGGAGCACCTAATTTCTAATATCCTATTCTTGTTGGCTTGCCATCAGCCCACAGGGCATCTGTAGTGGTGCTCAACAGTGGGAAATTTCTAGAAGGCATCAAGAAAACTATAGGGGCACTCTTTTGAGCATGAGTCCCCAGTAAATAAAGGGGCATTTGCATTCGTTTTAGCAATGAACAAGCAGTATTATCAAAGTACAGGGAAAAAATTCATAGAGAAAAACCTCAAGGAATAGTGTTAGTTATCAACTAGAGGGATTTATAGTTAAGATACTGATTGTCAATAGCAATACAAAAAATACCCTTAATTCTATGATTTCTAAAGTTGTTACAGCATTACCACAAAGAAGTAGAAGATTTTTTTCCTAGTTCATTTTCAAATTAACTGCAGTGTTGTAATGAGAAGGATTTTTCAGAGTTTTTACACAAATTTAAGAAACAGTTTTGCAGTGCTCATGTTAACTTGATAATGGCTGTGTTATCTACAGAGAACTCAACAATGAGACCCAGAATCCAATAGTTCCTTACCTATCTAAAACGTAGAAACCAATCCTCCTGCAGTATTAATGACCTTCCTCTCTCAGGGCATGTTCAATAAACACTTCTTAGAACTAGAAAATTTGGGATGAGAATTTTCCCGGGAAATCCACTCTGCAGCCAAATTGTTTGTTAGACCATTCAAAGTGAAGACAAAAACTCAGTTTCACAAGAGGTGCTACTCAGCAACAGCAATTAGAACACTTCTGTGAAACCTAACCAAGTTCCCAAAGATGAGAAACTACTCCAACTAGTTATTCATGCCGATTAAATATTTCAGTACCTTTAGAAAGCACTTGTACTATTTTTCTATAAAGATATATAATACAGTGCTATATGTGTTCCATGAAAGCATACCTCCTAATTACTGGACAGAAATACTGTTTTTCCTTGGAGAAATGATTTGCTTGGTTCTTAAGTAAATCTGACGTGTTTCCTTTTGTACACTTTCAGAGCCAGTGTTTGTAAATGTGGAGAAATTCACTTCTAAACAGGCCTGGGCTGGAGCTCTGGTTCTTAGCCCTTGCACAGTGCTGTAACTGTATTTTTATTTTACTTGGAAAAGAATTCCTAGATTGAGTCTGTTGTGGTTCTATAAAAAGCTACAAGGAATTTCATATACCAGTGTGTGAAAGTGTAATACTTCCATGCTCTGCCACGGGGGAGAGAGAAAGATTTTCCCATATGGGCCAAAAATTTAATCAAGAAGTAGAGCAATCAGAAATGGTTACATGGACTCAGATTCTTTTGGTCCAAAAAAAAAAAAAAATCATCTAAACAGGAAGAGTAGCAGTAAAGCTTAATGGGTGATGACCCAGGCTTCCCTTATGAAAAGTGAGCATTAACAGTATTTTTAAAAACTTCAGGGATGCCTGAGCACGTTCCCAATTGCAAATGCAGTTGCAGACTTAAAATATTCACCATCTTGAGAAATTATGAGGTTATGAAAAGAAATAAAAATCTATCTTTCCCCCATTGGATTAGTAGTTTGCTTTAATGATCTTAAATTCCGTTTATTTCTTTTTCCCCTATGACACATAAACATTTAACAGCTCTTCTTGAAAAATCAGTTGTTTTGATCCCTGGAAATTTATGAACTTCTGACTTACCTTCAGGGCTGATGAGTAAAGGATGCCTAACTAGGAGGAAGGACTGATGGAGATGGAAGGCAGCACAGGAAGCACGCAGAATACCAAGACAGAAACATTTCCACACAGCCCCGGGGGCATGCGATCTAACCGGGAGGTCCTCTTACAGGGAATTTTGATGGTTTATTGAAGCACAGGGAATTCACTCTGTGCAGCTCACAGAGGGAAAAAATGGCATGCTTTCTTATTTTAAAGGCACAGAATTTAGTTGTACCTGGTGGTATGGATTCAATATAAACCCTAAATACCTTCCTTTCCAGTTGCAATTCTTGGGAGACGTTGCAAGCACAGGGTGACAGATTGTTGTGGTCGGTTCCCCCCCACCTTTCCAGTCACCTGCTCTTTGTCATTTGAACTAAGTGGTGAGCGGGTGCAGTGACAGCTGGGCAGCTGTGTGGAATGTGGTAGCGATCCTGCATCGCCACCTTTGCATTTCCAGACATCTTGTAAGGAACATCGCCCCTTACTTTGTCTCCCTTGGAAACTCCAGAGCTTCCCTTCCTCAGTCTACAATTATTTTAAGAAGTGATGGGAGAGATGTCCAAGAAAAAGACGCGTCTACTAGGGAAAGGGTGGAGGAAAGGAGAGGGCATCCCCACGCAGCCCAGCGCCGGGCGAGGCGCGCGCCCTACCTTGTCAGCCTGCGGGCTGATCGGGGTGCCGTATCTACAGTAGGTCACGAAGTGCTCGCAGTTGTTCCACAGCAGGCTGTAGGTGGTGATGCCCAGCAGCTTCTCAGCCCTCCGCGCCACCTCCTCGTTGAACAGCGCCTTTTTATTAAGGGACTCGTCCAGGTGATTGACCAGGATGTGGGCTCCGTAGGCGAAGTCCTCCACTGTGTCCACGCGGATGCTGGCCACCCTGGCAATGACGCCCAGGATGAGGCGCTTGTTGGAGACCACTTTCTGCGTGCGCCCCTTGTCGTCGGTCAGGGCCAACAGGATGTCGGGCATTAGGTGGGCGACACGGTTGTCGCCCAGGTAGATGCCATAGTGGGTCAGATGGGTCCGGGGCACCTCCAGCACGTCGCCGCGGAGGAAAGAGTTGATCTCGTAGAAATCGCTCTGCTCTTTGTCTTCGCCAGGGCAGTCGGAGCCGAAGAGCCTGAAGTTAGAGATGAGGAACAGCTTCTCCAGCAGCAGGGACACCACCTCCAGCATCGGGTTCTTCATCCTGCAAGGCGAGTCGGGTGGCGCGGCCGCTGCCCCGGCACGGGCCGGGCAGAGAGCTCTGGGGCAGGGGCGTGACGCTGCTGCTCACCTGCAGGCTGGGGGCCCAGCAAGGTACGGCGACTGCTGAGGGCCAGGGGGAGAAGCTGGGAGACACTCTGCCAACTGGCCCTGGGGGCCCAGCAGAGGGAGGAATCGGCGGCGCCCGGCTGTAGGGTCTGGGAGGAGCCTGGCAAAGCGCGCACCTGGAGGCAGGGCTGAGGCGCAGGGCCACGCGCCGCGCTGCAGAGTGGCTTTTATCGCGGCCGGGGGCGGGGTGGAACGCCGTCACTGAGCCGGCGGAAGCCCTGATTGGGCGCCGGCGGGGAGTGCGGCGCGGCGGGCCGGGCACAGGACTGTCAGCTCCCTGCCAGGGACCGTGTGGGCTCCGGGCGGCGACCCCTCCCGCCTCCCGCGGCCTCTTGCCCTCGAGACCTAACCACTAGCCACTTTTCCGCGTTGGATTTAGAGGAGCAGAGGCCGAGGGCGTGGCAAGAAGGATCTTGCACCTGTTGGGATGGCGGCGAATTTTGGGCAGAAACTCCCATGGGGGACATCTCTGAGTAGACTAGGAATGGGTACCCGGACCTCGGCTCTCTGGAGTTCGCATTCACTCTGCCTAGTGTGTGCTCCTGGATAGTCTGCGGATTCTTTCCTAGGAGGAGCTCCCTCCTTTATAAGTGCCCCCCCCCCCCCGCCCCGGGCTTTCGGCTGGTGCGTGGGTGAGGTCGCCCCACTGATTGGAACATTGGGATCCTCCACGCTCGGAGCACCAGGGACGGTTGAGCTCGCGGCTCCCAACCGTCCCCAAGAAAAACGGCAGGCGGGCCACGGAGCAGGCTTCGTGTTTCTGTCTCAGGGGCATGGACCCGCTTTGTAGTCATCCGCTGAAAGCTCAAGCCGCACTGTGGTGACCACGGAAGGCAAACACTTGGAGGAGGCGCTGCGGTCCCGACCCTGAGCCTGCAACCCGGCCCGCGGCTCCATGGCCGCGGGAAGTGTGCGGGCGCTGCTGGGCGGTGGAGCACCCATCACTGGGTGCTGGGCGGGAACGCTGCAGGCTGTCACACTGTGTAAATACTGAAATTCCGCGGACAAAGGAAGCAGCGGAGAGGAGAGCCTCAGTGGGTGTTCAGAACTAGCAGCTTCTGCGCCCTTAGGGCGGGGCCGGGAGGACAGGAGAGAGTTGGCTGCCGGTAGTGGGTGAAGGGACGGTGGTCTTAGTGGACTGGCACTGTGGACCCGGTGGCTGGCTGCCATTATTCCCCCGGACGGCCTCTGCTCTCATCCGCTTCCCACTGTCCGCGCTCTGTCCCTGTCGCCCACTCACAGTGACTTTTGTCCGTTTCACAAAGGATTGCGAACCACATCGTAGTCTTAGCAAAGTCCCCCAAATGAACTGAATGGGGAAGGTGGGGAGGAGAGAAAAGCAGTGGACATGGAGGTCGCAAAACCCTTGCATTTCTTCAGTTTTCAAAGCAGGTAGCTGGTGATTTGCAGAACTGGCCAGACACCCCTCCACAAGGGCATTGGCTTGCTTAGAATCCAGGTCTCTCTGTAGCCATCACTGAGGAAGGCATGGACCTCCCATTAGTCCTTCTGCCTCCAGCCATTCATTTATTGAACACTGCCAGAAGCCAGGTGCTATGTCCAGCCCTGGAAATGCAAAATAATCCTAAATGTGGATCCCACATACTTTCTTTGTCATTGGGATTTCATTTCCCTACTTGTCTAGTGCAAGGGATTCCAATTTCTAAAACCAGTGTATTTACTGGGACTTTAATAAAGGCTAGTTGAGGTG
The DNA here is from genome assembly GCF_051225735.1 of Oryctolagus cuniculus. Classification (NCBI taxonomy): domain Eukaryota; kingdom Metazoa; phylum Chordata; class Mammalia; order Lagomorpha; family Leporidae; genus Oryctolagus; species Oryctolagus cuniculus. Next base: position 40,794,121 of record NC_142874.1, on the reverse strand, counting down.
CTGGTTAATACTTCCCCCTCTCCAGGAAGGCCCAGCACCTATGTCAGGGAGTCCTATACCATCCTTAGGCACTTGAATCTGAGTGCCCAAAGGCAGACAGGCAGAAGCAGAGAGCCTGGGCACAGATCCCAGCTGTGGTTTTCTAAAATACATGGCCTAAAACTCTTTTCTTCTTGTGGATGATTTTGTTGTTCTGAGATTTTTCTGTTTACAACGTCATCAGGGTCATTAATAATCTTAGCATTTGTTTATCTTCTGGACTGGCCATCCACGTTTAGTTCCTGTAGATATGCTCTGGTCCGGCCCCTAGACTAGGAACAGGGGCCCTAACTAACTCTTAGGAGGTGAGGAAAATCTTTTGTGGAATTCTGTCTGGAGGCAGAGGAAGAAGAGCAGCCACCTTTTCATGCAGCTTCCTGGCCAAGTGTCATGCAGAGTGTTAGGCCAGTAGGAACCAGTCACCTCCGGGGAGGCCTTTTTCTCCTTATTAGCACCTTATTAAGAAGACCCCATTCCTGCCTTTGTTCTTCAGAAAGATTAAAAGACTGCAAGTTCAGCTGGAAATTCTTGTTGTTGTGTCAGTCATAAAATAAGAACACTGAGCAAAACAAATTAGCATCGTGAAGAATTGTCAGCCAGATAAATACAGCTTCATGTAAAAATACAACCGGTTGAGGCAGCTGTGGTATAGAGAAAGGAGGCAGCCGTTAAAGGCTGGGTGCTAAAATTTGCAGCTCCACATACTCAGACTAAGTCACTGGTCACCTTTTGTAAAATGACAATATTTCAGAGGGCTGTTTGGAGGATTGGATGGAATCAGATCTATTGCAGCATTGTATGACATTCATAATATGCATCATCTGTAGTATCATTGGTGGTATTCAGAGAAACTAAAGTGGAAGGGCCTTTTCCTTTCTACCTTGACAGTGCAGTCACCCTAGAATGTGCTGTAGACAAAGGACACACTTTACTCACAGGGCCCTTCTGACTGCTGGGCACAGAGCCACAGTGATGAGCAGAGGAAAGCAGGCACATGTCTGGGGTTGAGCAGAGCTGCAGGAATGGCCTGAGACCTCCCTCTGCAGTCAGAAGGCAGCAGCACAGAGGAGTGACTGGCAGGAAGGGGGAGAGGAGTGATTTACAGCCTCCGGCTGCTCACCACCAGTGAAGTTCTGTATAATTCACCCTGTCATTGGTTCACAAATGCCTCTCACAGGTACAAAATAACCACAGAAACCCACTTTAGAAGTGATAAAGTGACATGATACCAAGCAATGATTTAAAATTTTGAAGGCAGACATTTGGTATGATGGGTAAGATGCCACCTGGGATGATTGTGTTCCATATTGGAGTGCCTGGGTTTGAATTCCTTCTCTGCTGCTGATTGCAGCTGCCAGCTCACGTGCACCTGGGTGGCAGCAGCTGATGGCTCAAGTAGTTGGGTCCCTGCCAACCCTGTGGGAGGCCTGGCCTGAGTTTCCGGCTTCTGACTTTGGCCAGTGCCAGCCCCATCTGTTTGGAGCATTTGGGTAGTGAACCAGCATTTGGGAGCATCTGTCTGTCTGTCCCTGTCTCTTTGTCTCTCTGTCTCTGCCACAATTAAAAAAAATTTAAAAATTTATTTTAAAAATTGAGATACTCATCAAATATAAAGCACATTTTACTGTAAAACCTGTATGATAAGTGAGAAGCTATGTTACTTCTTAGTAACTTGGAACAGATAGAATAGCTTTTTATGATTTCATCTTGTTTCCTTTTGATTGTAATTTATCATGATGATACAATGATAAATGTGAAGATTGGATGACCCAGGATTGTTACCAAAAGCCTATGTGACAAGAGCTTTTTGCTATATTTTCAAAACACAATTTCGGCACCACTGTATCCATTTAGAATACATACAGGGAGAGCAGGCATTGCTATGTCCAAATAGAGCAGCCTTGGCAAGCACCAGTGATCAGTGCCAAGTTGTTTGTATTTCAAAAATCCTTTCTGAATACAGACACTGCAAGGGTACGACAGGTACCTGAAAGCAGAACCTCTCTCGCTCTCTCACTCGCTCTCTTTCTCTCTCTCTCTCTCTCTTAATACCAGGCTTCACTTTAGGTATCTGAGGTTCTATGAGGTTGCTGACTTTTTTTTTTTTTAAGATTTATTTTATTTGAAAGAGTTACAGAGAGGCAGAGGCAGAGAGAGAGAGAGAGAGAGAGAGAGAGAGAGAGGTCTTCCATCCGATGGTTCTCCATCTTCTAAACCAAATCCAAAAGACAACCAGAAGCCCAGTGTGACAAGGAAATAAAAAAAGTCTTCATGTAAGACTAATTGCACACCTTGTTTTGTTAACACACAAAGTGTTGAGAATCTCAAGTTGGATTGGTTTGAAGAGCATGAGGTGAATTTGACCAGATGATGAATGCCAGTATGAAATCTGGAATTGTAAGTACAAAATGCATAGAGACAACATCAAAATTATAGACATAATTTCCTTGAATGTGGTTTAAGAAATATGGGCCATTGAAAATAAGAATAGATTTTGTCTTAACTAGAGATAAATGATGGGATGTGGAATAGAGTTTCCATTTTCAGGTTCATTAAATGTATAAGGCTGTAGGACAGGTAATATATAAAACTTCCATGACTTTATTTATATATACATTAGAAGGAAATCAGGTGTGATTGTAGTTCCTCCCTGTATTGTTTGAGCAGCAGGAACTTAATGCTGATATAAAGTTCCATGTTGTTAACGTACCACTGTTCTCTCTCTTTTTTAAAAGATTTTATTTGATAAGTAGAGTTACAGCCTCTGGCTGCTCACCACCAGTGAAGTTCTGTATAATTCACCCTGTCATTGGTTCACAAATGCCTCTCACAGGTACAAAATAACCACAGAAACCCACTTTAGAAGTGATAAAGTGACATGATACCAAGCAATGATTTAAAATTTTGAAGGCAGACATTTGGTATGATGGGTATGAGAGGGAGAGACAGAAAAGTCTTCCATCCGATGGTTCACTCCCCAAGTGACCACAATGGTTGGAGCTGGGCCAATCCAAAGCCAGGAGCCAGGAGCCAGCAGCTTCCTCCAGGTCTCCCATGCAGATGCCTGGGCACAAGTGCTTGGGCCATATTCCACTGCCTTCCCAGGCCATAGCAGAGAGCTGGATCAGAAGAGGAGCAGCTGGGACTAGCACCAGCACCCATATGGGATACGGTTGCCACAGGCAGATTAACCTGCTGTGCAACAGTGCTTGCTCCAACACTGTTCTTTTGAGAACTGAACTCTCCTTTCCTCTGAGGTTTTGAATTTGATGTTGCACATGACCTTTTAGATAGTAACTGACTTGTACCAGGACAATGATGGGTTGGAATCTACCTCTAAATCCGAGTATGAGGAAATCTTGCTTATTCCCAGAAAATCAAATGGCAAACACTTCCCATCATCTATTTTCATTCAAAAAGAGTGGGAAAGTCAATTATATTACTTCTAGAGTAGAATTGCACTGACCTCAACTAATTGCAAAATGCTGCTTTGTAAATTTCTGTATATGCCAAGTACTTTTTGCAATTAAAAAAAGGTCTTTTAAGATAAAAATTATAGATTTTTGAAGCTAAATATGAACAAAAACAAATAGGCAAATATGGGAAAGAGCCAAAACTATTAATCAAGTGTTTGGTAAGAGAAGACTGGAAGCTAACACAATAAATTCACAAAAACTTTGATAAGTTTATGTAAATACTTTTCTTTTAAAAACTATGGATCAAAATAACCACATTTGGAACACTTTCTGTTATGTCTGTATTTTTACTTACTTACTTATTTATTTATTTATTTATTTATTTATTGGAAAGACAGAGCTACAGAGAGGCAGAGGCAGAGAGAGAGAAAGAAAGGTCTTCCATTCCACTGGCTTACTCCCCAGATGGCCGCAACAGCCAGAGCTACACCGATCCAAAGCCAGGAGCCAGGAGCTTCTTTCAGGTCTCACACATGGGTGCAGGGGCCCAGGGACTTGGGTCATCTTCTACTGCTGCCCCAGGCCATAGCAGAGAGCTGGATCGGAAGTGGAGCAGGTGGGACTTGAACTGGCACCCATATGGGATGCCAGCACTGCAGGTGGCGGCTTTACCCACTATGCCACAGCGCAGGCCGCCATCAGTCTATATTTTTAGGTAGTTAAAACCTGATAATTTTAAGTCTAAAAATGGGTTTCATTCTGCAGTAAGTTTTTTACAACTACCATGATAGACAATCTTTTAAAAACCAGACACTATTGAAATCTTTTGTTCGCATGGTCACACACTGATGCTTAAATATTTCAATTTCTGGTATGCCAGCTGTAGTCTTGATAACCAAAGTCATTTGTTCTCATCTTTTTTGTTGTTGTTGTTCTCATCTTTAGAAGCCTACGTGGGAATAGCAAGATTGAACAGCTCTGCAGCTACTGTATGTATGTGAATGAATGCTCCCTTTTGCTTCAGACCTAAATGCTATGCATCTGTTATGGACTGTATATTGAGTTTCGGTATCTGTGCTTTGATTTATAGTAACTGGTTCATTTTGGACACAAACTGTAAATAAAAGGAAATAAAGAGGAAAAATAACATTTCTTGTAAAATTAATTTGAAGGAGAGTCAGTGTATCCTTCGCCGTTCTGCAATTGCCTTTACTCATATTCCACCCCATGCTGGAACAGAATTCAACGTAGTTCTCAGGGGGGAGTGAGCATATTACTTTCCAATCCTGGTTCTTGTCTCCAAAAGGTAAAATTCTAAACAGAGATTAGTAATGTGCACAAGTAGGAACAGGATTTATTTCACAGTGAGGAAATATACATTCACACACGAGTATGGGCTGCACAAACAGAGAAATACCCAACATGGGATTGCAGAAAGAAGAGTGGTATCTCTAAGCATGGCCCGTGGCTAAGAGAGACCCTCCCCACTCTCAACCCCTTCCATGAGGTAAGTAAGGGATGATGCAAACAGGGTGGCCTTTAACATGTGCCTGGTCCCAGGTTAGACAGGTGTGTCCTGGGAAGGTGGGTGCAACTGGCCAACAAACAAAGGTTACTTTGCAGGGGTATGAGAATTCCAGCTCACCTAAACTTTAACTGCCTGGTTACACCATATCAGTTCAAATGAAGTAGATTTGTTTATAAAAAGCTCAAGCAACTATAAAAAAAAAAAGGGGAAGTTTGATTATTATTTTTCTCAGACTTCATACTTGAAAGAATCCCAGATGGGCAGCTCTCTTCTTAAGGACTGATTGCTGTGTTCTCTGTAGGTACAAACTGCATGCTTGAATTAAGTTCACTTATTTTTATTCTGGTTGCCTTCTGCAGCGACTTGTCTTTAAGTCAGATTACATAAGGTTACTTTCATTCTATTAACACCCAGACTTTACTCATTAAGAATGTGAGTGGGACTGAAACTGACTCACACAGGAATAATAAAATAAATAAGCGCAATAACTTTTTTTTGTTAAAGGTGAATTAAAAATCTATAAATTTGTTTTTGTCTACATGGAAATTTAAATCAGACATCACAGTCATTTTTTTTTTTTTTTTTTGACAGGCAGAGTGGACAGTGAGAGAGAGGGAGAGAAAGGTCTTCCTTTTGCCGTTGGTTCACCCTCCAATGGCCGCCGCGGCCGGCGCGCTGCGGCCGGCGCACCGCGCTGATCCGATGGCAGGAGCCAGGAGCCAGGTGCTTTTCCTGGTCTCCCATGGGGTGCAGGGCCCAAGCACCTGGGCCATCCTCCACTGCACTCCCTGGCCACAGCAGAGAGCTGGCCTGGAAGAGGGGCAACCGGGACAGAATCCGGCATCCCAACCGGGACTAGAACCCAGTGTGCCGGCGCCGCTAGGCGGAGGATTAACCTAGTGAGCCGCGGCGCCGGCCCATCACAATCATTTTAATGTATGATTAGTTTAGCATCCAAAAAGCATAAATCAGAATATTTGCCTTTTGGTCACAGTTACTTCATGCTGTAACACATACTACATTTTTTCTTTTCCCATCATTCTGCTACTTCTCTTATGTAATTCTAGGGAGTGGGGTTCTGGAATGGACATTCTATCATTTTTTTCTGTAGTATCCTCTCAGGTCACCATTCCCATTGGCACTAATCATTGGGGCCCAGATGCTGTCCAGAAAATCAATGCTCAAGGCGTCTGGAGTCTGGGAAATCAGGCTCTTAGCAGGAGCGTGGTTTGGGGTCTCTTAGATCACTCGTTTCATCCAGCAGTGACCTGCAAGCCACAGAAGACGTCGTGGCCAATCCAACCATACTGAGAAACCTCGGTGCCAGCTGACTCAGCATTCTGGAGAGGGAGGCCTGGAGTCAGGCCCAGAGGTTTTGCCGGACTTAGACATTCTCAATATTGTTACTACATTTCTGATTCTCAATCCTCCATCATTCAGAGTATTGTCACAGTTTACCTAGTGATCCCAAGTAATTCCTGAACTTTCTGGAACTCCATGTAGTGAGAGCTGTGGCTGGGTTCCTGCTGGCCTCACTGCAAGTCAAATATAAGATGAAAAAGTCTAAATTCCGATTCTGTTTCCTTAAAGCATGGCCCCTCTTGCATTTGTTTTTCTTCTTTAGAAATGGACCTCTTGAAGCATCATTTGGTTTGCAAATGACAAGTTCTGGTTTTTGTCTTTTACAAAAGAATTAAGGAAGACTTACCTATAATTTAACTGAGTATTCTTTATAGTTTAGGTGACAGAAATTTGAAGATTTCTCTCTGCTTATGAACTTTCAATGTAGAATGTTTAGTAAAGTTTTATTTTATCATAAAGCCAAATTCAGGAAGAATAAATAATGAAAGGATAGTAATTACTGATATTGCAAGAATATTTATTGCCAAAAACAACTTTAATAATGTGCTTGACTGAAAATATGACTTTTAAACCTCATTTTAGCAATCTTATCAAAAATATCTCTTCCTTGAATAGAGCACTATATTCATAAGTATTCTGAGTTCACAATGGAAATTTAATACAACTACTTACAATTCTATCTAATAATTATATTTATAATCTTTGTAATGTATTTAGATTAGTTAAGAATCTTAAATCTGTTGACTAATATTCCAAAATCATTCTTATTTAGAATTTTAGACTTTATTTCTTTGGGCAAATTGTCATCCTTCTTTCTCAGGTTCCTGGTGCCTTTTGACTTTAAAATTCAAAACAGCACATTTTAGTGTTCTTTTTTATTAGGTAAATGTTGATCTTATAAAATTGTAAAAATATTAGCATAATTTATGTTTCATATAACTTTTAAAATGATAGATTATATATCAAAATTATATCAGTGAAAGACTCTTATATGTATATAGCCAAATCAATTAAAGTGTTCCAAGTTATAATATTTGCATACTGTGGGAGAAATACATGTTTGTGGCTTCCAAAAAGTAAGGACATAGAAGTCAGCTGGGACAGCAGACTATAAATAGAAACAGCAGAAGGCAGTGGTTAGGAGTCTGTAGCCAAATTGCCTGGGATCAAATCCTGAGTCTTCTATCTAACTTTGTAACCTTGGGCAAGTTACTCAAACTCTCTGGTCTTAGGATGGTGATGAAGTGAGGATGGTGGCAAAGATAATGCCTATGTCATAAGATTGTTGTGTTGAATCTTGATGTGGATGGAAGGGGAGAGGGAGTGGGAAAGGGGAGGGTTGTGGGTGGGAGGGACGGTATGGGGGGGAAGCCATTGTAATCCATAAATCGTACTTTGGAAATTTATATTCATTAAATAAAAGTTAAAAAAATTGTTGTAAAGATTAAATGAATTAATATGGATGTGTTATTTAAGAATCATATGCACTAACTCAAGAAATGATGGCATATAATATTGTACTTCTGGGTCACATTTAGCAGTCTCTCTTCATTGTCTGTAGCCCTCATATAAATTTGCAAAGAGTGGCAGATATGGGGGAATGAGAGAATTAGAGAATTCTAATCTTGAATATTTATCGAACACTTAATTTCAAGGTATCTGTCAGACTCAGAAATACAGCAATGAATGAGATGTAGTCCCCTCCGTTATGGAACACAGAGCCAACCGGGAGGAAGGAGACCTAAATAAAGCTCCATGATTCAGTGTGATGTGCTAGAAAAGCAACATACGTTAAAACCAGTTCTGATGGGGGTGGGAAGCATGAGAGAAGGAGTAGTACCTAAATGGTGCCCTATGGGATCAGAGTTCGCTGGATACACAGGTGGAGACGGGGAGTGCCCGGGGCCAGGCCCAGGGAACAGGGCAAGGTGTAAGCAGACCAGCTCCCTCAGAATGTAAGTTGCCTGCGTCTCCAAGAGTCAAGGTCAGCATTTGCAGGGACCAGGTTGTGAAGGGCCTCCTGGGCCTTCCTGAATGCTCAGGCTTGTTTTGTGCAGGCCATTGATAGATCCCAACAGCTGTCAGGAAGGTAAGAATATGATTGGAGACAGCTCTGGGGCAGAGAGCACGCAGAAGGCCATTCAGTAGTCCAGGGAGGGCAAAAGGAGCTGGATTAAGGTGGAAGCACATGAGATGGATAGACTTGGGAAAAGGCAAAAATGATATTTTAGAAACACACTGCCAGGGTCTGCTGAAGGGGTGTGGAGGTGGTGGCAGGAGTAAAGTGGGTGAGGTGACCCCACAGTTCCTTGCTGGAGGAAGTGGGCACACCGCGAACCCCTTCACCGAGATGAGGAAGTTAGGAGGAGGGACAGGTTGTGATGAGTATCAGGTGTCTGTGGATTTCTAAGCAGGCCAGTCCAAAGATGAGAGGTGATCCCAGAGAGAAGTCTGACCAAGAGGCCGAGATGTGGGAGTCAGAGGAACCCTTTGGAGTGTAGCCGCCCACCCGGGGACAGCACACAGAATGGGATGAGAAGGCAGCTAGGATGGAGCTCTGCCCAGCAGGAAGGCTGCAGCCAGGCGTGTCAGGACGCTTGAGGAGGAGGGAGAAGTAGGAGTGGCTAGGCTGAAGGAAGTTCTAGCAGGAGGGTCATAGTCCATCGTGTCCACATGCACGAGAGTTGGCAAGAGGGCCAAGAGGCCGTTGCATTATCCATAGGGCAGTGCCAGTGCTGAGGGAGTTTCAAGAAATCCTGACAGCTGAGGATCAAGGGAGTGGGAGTTAGGCAAAGAATGCAGGTGATTCTTTCAAAAGGGAAAAGTAAGGAGAAAGATCATGTGGAAGGATTTTTGTTGCTTATTTGTTTCTAGAATATTTGTAGATTAAAAAGAAGAGAAATGAAGGAGAGGGAAAAAAATGTAGCAAAGAAAAGTGGAATAACGGTAAAGACAGTCTCAAAGCAGATGAGAAGCCCTGGCATCAAACCACAGATGGGAGAGTGAGCCCTGAGGCCAAGAAAAGAATTTTACTCCTCTGAGACAGGTGAGGAAGTGGAAGTCAAGAGGCAGTGTGTTCTCATCCACTTTGGTTTGTGTTAGAGCTGTTGAAGAAAGAAGCTCCCCAACCCAGCCACCTGGAAAAGTCATCTGCCAATCCATGTAAGATGGCACTAGCAGAAGTTTGTGGGGACGGGCCTGCGCCGTGGCTCAGTTGGTTAATTCTCTGCCTGCCACGCCAGCATCCCATATGGGCGCTGGGTTCTAGTCCTGGTTGCTCCTCTTCCAGTCCAGCTCTCTGCCATGGCCCAGGAGGGCAGTGGAGGATGGCCTAAGCGCTTGGGCCACTGCACCCACATGGGAAACAGGAAGAAGCACCTGGCTCCTGGCTTCAGATCAGCGGCAGTGCTGGCTGTGGCGGCCATTTGGGGGGTGAACCAACAGAAGAAGGAAGACCTTTCTCTCTGTCTCTCTCTCTCACTGTCTAACTCTACCTGTCAAAAAAAAAAAAAAGTTTGTGGGGAAATGAAAAAAGTTTACTTTGGTGAAAAGGTTTTGAAATCCATTTATAAATGCCTCAAAGTTCAGTGCAACCAGGGAAATCCCAGAAGTGATTGGCAATGCAGTAAACTGACAGAGTAACAGTAGTAGGTCATGCATTTGCTTATATTATAAGTCTTAATGAAAAACTGAGTATGGAATTCAGTGCTTTTCTTTGTAGCAAATTTTACATACCTGTTCCCAGGATCTTGATTTCATTTTTCTTCCTCATTTGTTAATTAACAATTGGCTCTTCCTATTAAATAAGGAAGTATTAAATAGGGTATATGATGAGATGCTGCTAAAGGAATCACATTAATAATGGACTTAGACCAAATCACACTTATCAGAGCAATTCATTAAGATTCCTACTCACATTCTATTGTATAAAATCACTGCAATTATTACCATACCATCAGCTATAGAACAGAAAAAAAAATATTTGAAAGTAGTTACATTCCCTTGAGCTAAGATATGAAAATAGCTTTATTTAGAAACCTTGAAATTAATTTGAGTTTAAAGTATTAGATCATGTTACCACTAAGTTTAAATTTAAACACTTCTCTCCTCAAAAGGTCAAACATTCAGGTATTTTCTCTTTCTCCAAATCCAGGCTGAAAATCCTGCAGATGTGTTAAAATTATGTAAGGAATTGATAGACAGCTCCATTGAACCTGAACTTAATCTGTAAATGTATGAAGATTGCTGAGGACACCATATGATGTCTACATATTTTTAAAAATATATATATATACTTTGGGCCAGCGCCGTGGCTCAGTTGGTTAATCCTCCGCCTGCCGTGCTGGCATCCCATATGGGCACCGAGTTCTAGTCCCGGTTGCTCCTCTTCCAGTCCAGCTCTCTGCTGTGGCCCGGGAGGGCAGTGGAGGATGGCCCAAGTGCTTGGCCCTGCACCTGCATGGGAGACCAGGAGAGGCACCTGGCTCCTGGCTTTGGATCGGCGCAGCTCTGGCTGTTGCGACTATTTGGGGAGTGAACCAACGGAAAGAAGACCTTTCTCTCTGTCTCTCTTTCTCACTGTCTATAATTCTACCTGTCAAATAAAAATATATATATATCATATATATATATCTACCTGCCAAATAAAATATATATGATATATAGGCCGGCGCCGTGGCTCACTAGGCTAATCCTCTGCCTTGCGGCACCGGCACACCGGGTTCTAGTCCCGGTTGGGGTGCCGGATTCTGTCCCGGTTGCCCCTCTTCCAGGCCAGCTCTCTGCTGTGGCCAGGGAGTGCAGTGGAGGATGGCCCAAGTCCTTGGGCCCTGCATCCCATGGGAGACTAGGATAAGTACCTGGCTCCTGCCATCGGATCAGCGCGGTGCGCCGGCTGTAGCACCGACCGCAGCGGCCATTGGAGGGTGAATCAGTGGTAAAATATATATGATATATAAAAAATATATAAATATATAATATATAATGTATATATTTATATATTACATATAATGTAATATATAAATATTATATTTTATTTGATAGGTAGAATTATAAATGTACTTTGAAAACAAATAAGAATGATTGGGCTTGGATTCAAGCATCAGAATAAAAGAGAATGTATTAAATGAATCATAGTTTATCTGAATTTTTAAGCATATGTTTTACCAGTTTTCAAAAAAGGACATTTTCACCAAATACCTCCAGATTTTATGTTCCAGCTTCCTTTTTTCATATGTTCTGTATTTGAATATATCTTCTATTTGTTAAAAATCACTTATTCCTTCTTACTCTCCAGTGATCACATTATTATTTCTGGTATCATTCTACTTGACATTTTAAGGCATTTACTTACAGTGCATATTTTCTGTGTTCTATTACCTGAGATTCAATTTTAAATTTGTTCTAAGAAACCATTACTTCCCTAAGACCAAAGTTCTTTTTCCATCTAATATTAACCTTCAAGGAGGAATATATTTTATTTGTAAGTCCAGTATCATATGTCCAAGGGCTTTGCCCTGAAGTACAAACACATATGAAATTCCTGAGTGTTCAGAGTACAATTGGCTCTCCATATCAACAAGTTCCATGGTTCCAAAAATGTATTGTGTTTGACTGAACATGGAAAGGCTTTTTTTCTTGCCATTATTCCCTAAGCTATACAGCGTAACTGCTATTTATAGGGCATTGTCATAGCAGGCATTGTACATAGCCTGGAGATCATTCAAAGTACACAAGAGGATGTGGGTGGGTGATATGTAGATAACATGCCATTTCATACAGGGAACTTAGACATTCACAGGTTTCTGGTGTCTAGAGGGGGTCCTGAAACCAATACCCCTTGGGTACCAAAGGATGGCTGTATTCTGCTATAGCTATTACTTTTCAGGTCATACATTTTTATAAAGTGACTCCTATTTAAATGATTTGGGTAATGAGCTTCTGATATAATAACAATAAATAAATTTTAAAAATTATACTAATGGAATAGAGCTACAAGTGAAATGTATTATTTGAGAGATTAATTCCACATGAAGAAAAAAATTGAAAAAAATTTAATGTATGCTAAGAAGAGACAGTTCCAGAATTAGAAACTCTCAATGTCCAGTTAGCCAAGTGCTAACTGCAAGAAAATGATAGGAATAATTTTAGAGAAAACTAAGAATCACAGCAGAACATAATGAACAGCTAGACGTCTAAGTAAATTAACATATAAATTAACTGAAATAGTATCTTTTTTCTGTTCATGATTCACCCTGTAGCAATAAGTATTTAGATTCCATCAGTATGGCCAGCGCCGCGGCTCACTAGGCTAATCCTCCACCTGTGGTGCCAGAACACAGGATTCTAGTCCCAGTCGGGGTGCCGGATTCTATCCTGGTTGCTCCTCTTCCAGTCCAGCTCTCTGCTGTGGCCTGGGAGGGCAGTGGAGGATGGCCCAAGTTCTTGGGCCCTGTACCCGCATGGGAGACCAGGAGAAGCACCTGGCTCCTGCCATCGGATCAGCGCAGTGCGCCGGCCGCAGCAGCCATTGGGGGGTGAACCACGGAAAAAGGAAGACCTTTCTCTCTGACTCTCTCTCACTGTCCACTCTGCCTGTCAAAAAAAAAAAAAAAAAAAAAAAGAAGAAGAAAGAAAAGAAAAAAGAAAAAAATAGATTCCATCACTGATGTCTGTAGGTTGTCATATTAGGCAGGAAGCTGGTTTTAATTTTTTTTTAAATATTTATTTATTTGAAAGAGTTACACAGAAGAGAGGCAGAGAGAGAGAGGTCTTCCATTTGCTGATTCACTCCCCAATTGGCCACAATGCCAGAGCTGTGCCAATCTGAAGCCAGGAGCCAGGAGCTTCTTCCAGGTCTCCCACACAGGTGCAGGTGCCCAAGGACTTGGGCTATCCTCCACTGCTTTCCCAGGCCATAGCAGAGAGCTGGATCAGAAGTGGAGCAGTCGGGTCTCTAACCAGCGCCCGTATGGGATGCTGGCACTGCACGCCAAGGCATTAACCCACTGTGCCACAGCACTGTCCGCTCTAATTTTTAATTATTGTATAATTATAGGCTTCCAGAATATTCTCAGAAGTTATCTAAATAATCCCCACAAATTCTTCACCTATACTTTCCAAATCTTGTTTTATTCTTCTCTTTGTGTGTGTGTGTGTTCACATATGTTATTACTTTTTTTTTTTTTTTGTCTGAACTGCTTGAAAGTAAGTTTCCCAGGGCCAGTGCAATGTCACAGTAGGTCAAGCCCCTGCATGTGGTACTGGCATTCCATATGGGTGCTGCTCCACTTCCTGTCCAGCTTCCTGCTAATGTCCTGGGAAAGCGTGGAAGACAGCCCAAGTGCTTGGACCCCTGCTCCCATGTGGGAAACCCAGAAGAAGCTCCTGGCTCCTGGCTTCACATCAGCCCAGCTCCAACTGTTGCGACCATTTGGGGATTTAACCAGCAGATAGAAGACCTCTCTTTGTGCCTCTCCCTCTCTCTGTCTTTAATTCTGCCTCTCAAATAAATAAATCTTGAAAAAAGAAAAAAAATTCAGACGTGGTGCACCTTTAACCCTAAATAATTTAACATGTATTTCCTAAAAGTAAAGGCAGTCTCTTATATATCACAGTATAAATATGAATGTAAGAAAATTAATGGTACAATAATCCAACCTACAGAAACATTTAGAATTTTCCAATTATCCAGTGATGTCCTTTAAAGCCAAAGAAAATTCCAAATCATGTATTTGCAGCCAGTTATGTCTTTCTAGTCTCCTTAAATCCGACCAGTTCTTTTTTTTTTTCAATTATTTATTTATTTTTTTATTTGACAGGCAGAGTTAGATAGTGAGAGACAGAGACAGAGATAAAGGTCTTCCCTCCGCTGGTTCACCCCCTAAATGGCCGCTATGGCTGGCACGCTGCACTGATCCGAAGCCAGGAGCCAGGTGCTTCCTCAAGACCAGCTCTTCAATATGTCTTTCTTTGATGACGCTGACATTTGTAAGAATACAGGTCTGCTCTTTTGTAGACTGTTCATCAATTTTTATTTGTTGAGTGCTTTTCAGGATTAGAATGAGATTATGCACTTTTGGCAGGAATGCAGTAGAAGTGTTGGTATCTCCTTTAAACACATCATATGAGGGGGCACATGATGTTGATTTATCCCTGATATTGGGGATTTAAAAATCCCACTAGCCAGGCGTTGGTGTTGCTTGGAGATAGGCTGGGACTCCTCGCTGAGCCTGGAGATCTTCTGTTGAACATAAACTATTGATTTCCCAGGTCATCAACCTGAGTCAAGGCTACTGTGTGACGTTGTGACAAGACTGTTCCATTAGCACATCTGAGCCCAGTTAAAATCATAAACATTGCCTTCATGACACAAGTGGCCAAGCACCCCTCTGTCCTGGCTGATACATATGTCTGTGGTTTCTTTACCAACCATCGCACTAGCTTCAGTCTACTTTCCTTCTACCAGGGGACTTCAAAAGGTCATAGAAAAATGGAATCCATGCTGTGCTGTGGCAGGTAAAGCCTCCGCCTATAGCACCTATAATGCTGGCATCCCATATGGGTACCAGTTTGGGTCCTGGCTGCTCTGCTTCTGATCCAGATCCCTGCTTGTGTGCCTGGGAAAGCAGCAGAGGATGGCCCCAGTGCATGGGCCCCTGCACCCATCCAGCAGATGTGGCCATTGGGGGAGTGAACCAGTGGATGGAAGAGTCTCTCTTTCTATCTCTCCCTCTCATCTGTAACTCTGCCTTTTGAATAAATAAGAAAAAACTTGGAAAAAAAAGAAAAATGGTCTGAAATGATAGTTTACTTTGTTGCAAAAAATTTGAAATCCATACTTTTTATATAGTACTCATTTCCATGAATTTTTGAATACACTTTCTATGCATACATTTAAACATTTTTTGCTCCCAAATAAACTTATATTTTAATTCCATTTTCCATGAATTTTTGAAGTACCTTTGTATGTATAGTTTAGTAAAGTAGTCAGACAACCTACTTCCCAACAGCATCCAATTCAGAGCCACTTCCTTAAACCCACCCCTAAGTTGCCTAACACAAGGTAATCCAGTAATTTCTCTGTGACATCTGCTTAAATGAGACACTCCATGTTTCTCAGGGTGAGCTTTCCCCCTCACTGCCACTTGTTCAACGGCAGGTGTGTCCTTGGAGGACTTTGGCTGCAGGTTGCGGTCAATGGTGATGAAACGTTGATCAGCCGATTAATGGATCAAGTTTGCCTGTTGCAAAGTTGCTGTTTTCTTTTTGTAACTAATATGCATTTGGGGGGAGTAATGCTTTGAAATTATGTAAACAGCCTGGCATTCCTCCTCCATTCTCCATTAGTTTCAGCAGCATTGGAGCTTATTTCCTGAATCAGTTGTTACTGTGATGATTGCCAGATGGTAATTTTTCCATTCTCTTCTTTCTTTCTACAGAAAAGAATTCAGTTTCTATCACAAGGAACATCTTTCCATCTTTCCTAACTTATTGGTATCGTAGACCTCATTGTATTCTTATTTTATTCAATGAATTATAATCCATTAATCTTTCATCTGTTTTGATGATCAACTTATACCAAATTTGTCCTGCAGTAGCTCCTTCAGGCTGGGTGATGTGTCTTTTTGGTTTGTCCCTGTCATTTTTGATATTTCTTTATTTCCTGGTACCACAAGGTGTTCCAGGTTCATCTTTTATTTTCTTTTTCAAACCATAGCCCTTATTCCTTTTACTGTAGAATTACATTTATAAATAAGCATCTAGACACTTGTACTCATTGGTACTGGAATAACACTGCTTCTAGGCCTGCTAAGCAGGCAGAGGTAGCAAACAGTTGCATGTATACACATACATACATGCATACGTGTGTGCACTGATATTGTAGTGTAGCGAGTAAAGCTGCCACCTGCAACACCACCATCCCATGTGGGTACCACTTCAGGTCCCAGCTGCTCCACTTCCCATCCAGCTGTATTAATTACACAGGTATCAACATAAGAATTTCCATGTTCAATTTTTGTTCTAGCATTAGGATTGGTAGAAGACAACGTCATCATCTGTGTCTTTAAAACAAGTATTTCATTTTGTTTTCTCACCTACCTGCAGCACGTAAGATATTCATGATTAGTGTCAATAAGGGATTCTTTTTCCCCTCTCAAACTTTCTACTTTCAAAGAATGAGAAGAACGAGGCTTTGATATTTTTTGTCCCTATGCAATTTCAGTCACCAATTCTACATAGCACCAAATGCACTCATTATTCTTCAAGTGATTAAAAGCCATGTTTAAGAGCAGTTTCTAAATATGTTCCTGCAAGCAGAGATCAATTTAAAATAAGAGAATCTCTCCTCGGTTGTTATTTTCTTTGTGGGTAGACTATTACTATAAATTGGACCCATTTTTTTTTTTTTTTTTGCATCAAGATGTAACCGAGTGGAATGTGGGCTTAATGAAGAGACTGAAAGCCATATGAGAACTGTCACTAAGCATGCTCTTATAATTACTGCAGTTATGTCGTCTGTAAAGTCTGTTTATGAGTCTCCAGTACTCTGTAATGCTCCCCAGATCTTTTCCATTCGTTGTTTCATTTACTGGATACGTATTTCTGCCATGCTGCACTGTGCTACACGTGTACCGCCTTTAGCAACAATTTAAGACGGTGTATGACAGGAAGGATATAGAGTCCTGAGGAGCTCAAAGAGGGAGATCAGTTGATATTATGTAAGCTGAGTTGCTTGAAGCATAATAGGGCTAGATCAGAGTCAAGCCCCCCACCTATATGTAACCACACAAGCCATGTATACCTCAGAAGCATCAATGTCCCAGTCTACTAACAGAAATAATGCAGGCGAGGTCATCTGACTTCAGAGAGGGAAAGAGTGAGTAGGCCCAGCACTTGGTTTACAAAAACACATAACCAGGGGCGTTTTGGTCCAGTGAGTGATGTGCTGCCTGTGAGACTGGCATCCCATATCAAAGACCTTTTTCAAGTCCAGGTGCTCTGCTTCCGGTCCAGTTCTGAGCTTCTGTGCTTAGGAAAGCAGCAAAGGATGGCCCAAGCATTTGGGCCCCTGCCACCCACCTAGGAGACCCATATGAAGCTCCTCTGGCTCCTGACTTCCGCCTGGCCAACCCCCCTGCCCAGCTTTTGCAGAGATTTAGAATGTGAACCAGCAGATAGAAGATCTCTGTTTCTTCTCTCTCTGTAACTCTCTCTAACTCCTCTCTCTCTGTAACTCTGCTTTTCAAATAAATAAATAATCCTTTTTTTAAAAAAAAAAAAAAGACAGCTACAGGTAATGGAGAATTTGAAATATTGATATT
The DNA here is from genome assembly GCF_051225735.1 of Oryctolagus cuniculus. Classification (NCBI taxonomy): domain Eukaryota; kingdom Metazoa; phylum Chordata; class Mammalia; order Lagomorpha; family Leporidae; genus Oryctolagus; species Oryctolagus cuniculus. Next base: position 40,776,452 of record NC_142874.1, on the reverse strand, counting down.
AATATTTAAAAGCTGTGAAAATATTTCATTGGAGACTTGAATAATGAAGTTTCAGTATTCCATTCAAACTAGCATTAAACTTAATTCATGATGGTCACACTATTAAATTTGAGTCTCTATTTAAAATATATATATATATTTATTTATTTTGAAAGTCAAGAGTTACAGAGAGGGGCCCGCACTGTGGCGCAACAGATAAAGCCACCGCCTTTAGTGCCGGCATCCCATGCGGACGCCGGTTCAAGTCCCAGCTGCTCCACTTCTGATCCAGCTCTCTGCTATGGCCTGGGAAAGCAGTGGAAGATGGCCCAAGTGCTTGGGCCCTGCACCCGCATGGGAGACCCGGAAGAAGCTTCTGGCTCCTGGCTTCGGATCAGCACAGCTCCAGCCGTTGCGACCATATGGGGAGTGAACAAGCAGATGCAAGACCTCTTTCTCTCTCAATTCTCTCTTTCTCTCTCTCTGCCTTTCTGGTAATCTGCCTTTCAAATAAATAAAATATTTAAGAGACAGAGTTACAAATAAATAAAATATTTAAGAGAGAGAGTTACAGTGAGAGGAAGAGAGAGAGAGAAAGGTCTTCCTTCCATTGTTTCACTCCCCAAATGGCTGCAATGGCCATAGCTGCGCCAATCCGAAGCCAGGAGCCAGGTGCTTCCTCCCAGTCTCCCACATGGGTGCAAGGGCCCAAGCACTTGGGCCATCTTCTACTTCTACTTCTACTGTGGCTTTCCCAGGCCACAGCAGAGAGCTGGATTGGAAGAGGAGCAGCTGGGACTAGAATGGGCATCCATATGGGATTAACCTACTGCACCAGGGTGCCGGCCCCATAAATAAATCTTTAAAAAGCAAAAAGAGTTACAGAGAGAGGTCTTCCATCCACTGGTTCACTCCTCAAGTGCTCCCAACAGCCAGAACTGAGCCAGGCCAAAACCAGGAGACATGGGCTTCATCCAGGTCTCCCACATGGGTGGCAAGAGCCCAAGTATTTGGGCCGTATCCTGCTGCTTTTCCCAGGTCACTAGCAGGGAGCTGGATTGGAAGTGTAGCAGTTGGGATATGCCCATATAGGATGCAACCATAGCAGGAGGCCTGTTTACGCACTACACTCTGAACTTTTTAAGAGTCTCCTTTATGCATGGATTTCAAAAAATTTTTTCACCAAAATTAATTTATCTTTTAATTCCATTTTTTACAAGCTTTTTATCAGTGCTGGATCAGGGCAAATCCACATGAACCACACATCCCATTTATAACTTGGAAGTGTGTTGTCCAGTTTTACAAAAAGAAATAATGCAAAGGAAAGCACACCTGGTTGCAGGAAGACAACTTAGTGTGATAGGCCTTCCTTTGCGAGGTCACGTGACACAGCACTCCTTTGGTGCCTGCGTATGGATTCTGCTGTAACCATGATGGTCATAGGCAAATTGTTTCATCACTGTGGGCTGTGTACTACAGTGTCATAAGTGTTTTGTGAGAAGGATCTAGTGATGTAGCAAGTGCTCAAAAACCATGACTGAGCCAGACGGACTCTGAATGAATAATACTGCTGAATGAGTTGATTTGTTCAACACGCACTATAGTTCCTCATGCAAGACATTGTGCATGGGCTTACATGTGACTTTCTTTAGCGTGGCTCATGTAAAATTACCTGGTAAGCTTTTAAAACCTATGATCCAGTGATTTTGTTTTCCAACAGTGTGCTATACCTTCATGAATTTATTCTGTAGCCAAGGGGGATATCCATATCTATATCTGTAGCCCAGGGGGATATCCATATCTACTAATGCTGTATTTGTGCCGTTCATATAGCATTCCTGTACCTTGAAGACCCTTAAAGTGTAGTAGGGGAGATAGAACACAGAAACAGTAATGAAAAGGAAGCATGTATCAAGTGCTAACTGTATGTAGCATAGACAGAAAGTATATTGGTATAATTATTATACTTATTATTTGTGTCATTCTTTTTTCATTTAAGCATGATGGAGTCAATTATTTTCCCTTGAATTGCTGTTTCGATTTTATATCATTATTCAATTATTCTTTATTAATTGGTTCACCCCAGCTCTGAAAGTTCTGTTCTTTGTAAAGTTGTTTATTTCTATTATAATATTGTTTTGTTTTACCTTCCTTCAGAGTTTCAAAGCAACTTGAATTATGTGTCCATGTCTTAAATTCATTTATGTTTGTTGTATCTGCAGTTCACTTTGCACATGATTGCATTACATGTAATATATATATATATGTACAAACATATATATATACACAAACACATATCTATCTTTTATTTAATATCTTTATTTAATAAAATATTTCTGTATATGTATACAAAAAATAAATACTTTATTTAATAAATACAATATATAGGAAAAAAGTTAACAAATCTATTTTTTTCATAAATATTTATTTGTTTGAAAGGCAGAGATAGAGAGAAAAGGAGAGGGAGAGAGAGATCTTCCATCCACTGGTTGACTCCCCAAATGGCTACAATGGCCAGAGCTGGGCCAGGCTGAAACCAGGAGCCAGGAGCGTCTTCTGGGTCTCCCACATGGGTGCAGGGGCCCAAGCACTTGGGGCATCCTCCTCTGCTTTCCCAGGGGCATTAGCAGGGAGCTGGTTCAGAAGTGGAACAGCCAGGATTCCAGCTCTGAAGACTGTGGCATTTTACGCATCGTGCCATAGCACTGGTGCCAACAAGTCTCTTTCCAAATTAAAGTGTATAGAGATTATTAAATTCATTGTTTGTTTACACTGGAGGAAGATGTGGACAACTGGATTTTGACGTAAGCTCAGGTGTCTTAAGCACCACCCTCCAGGGCCTTCGCTGAGGAGGGTGTGCTTGAAATACACACCAGGGAAGCTTGTGCCTTTATTTCTTGCAAAATTATCTCAATAGCATTCTTTCTGACTGACTGATTATCCCTGAACCCAAACTCTCCCCCCTTCCTTCTCCTCCACTGTGCGTGCTCCATTTATTGGAAGCATTGCTTGCCCAATTCCGTTAGATTTCCTAGGCACCCAGCCTACTTGTGTGCCTCCCCTCCCCCTATGATTTAGGAACTAGTGTATTCATCAGGGATCAGCCGTGGGGGTCCTGAGATCATGCCTCACTCACCCTGAAGGTTCATAGTCCAGTAAAGACCACAAGCTAAGGGTCTTAGGAAAGGTATCAATAATGGGGAAAAAAATGTGGTACAGGGAAGGAGAAGTGGGAACAAAAGTCAGGCAGATAAAATAGTAGTCCAAATAGGGAGAATGGATCAGAGAGAAATAAGCACAGAAAAAATCAAGTTAAATATGAGCATGAGAATAAAAGCAAAAAAGAGGTAGGTTTACTTAAAGACAGAGTTAGGGACCAGCACTGTGGCTTAGTGCGTAAAGCTGCTGCCTGCAGTGCCGGCATCCCATGTGGGCACCAGTTGGAGTCCCGGCTGCTCCACTTCTGATCCAGCTCTCTGCTGTGGCCTGGAAAAGCACTGGAAGATGGCCCAAGTCCTTGGGCCCCTGCACCCTCGTGGGAGACCCAGAAGCTCCTGGCTCCTGGCTTCAGATCAGCATAGCTCTGGCCTTTATAGCCATCTGGGGAGTGAACCAGCAAATAGAAGACCTCTCTCTCTCTCTCCCTCTCTCCCTCTCTCCCTCTCTCCCTCTCTCCCTCTGCCTCTGCCTCTCTGTAACTCTGCCTTTCAAATAAAATTTTTTTAAAAATCCTAAAAAAAGCCCCAAGTTGAGTCAAAAGAAGGAAAGAGAGTTTGGAGGTGCACTGTGAAGGATCAGTGTGAAAAACCTACCTGGTAGAGTTCCTGTAAGAGTCAAAAACTGGCCGGCACCGCGGCTCACTAGGCTAATCCTCCGCCTTGCGGCGCCGGCACACCGGGTTCTAGTCCCGGTCAGGGCGCCGGATTCTGTCCTGGTTGCCCCTCTTCCAGGCCAGCTCTCTGCTGTGGCCAGGGAGTGCAGTGGAGGATGGCCCAAGTCCTTGGGCCCTGCACCCCATGGGAGACCAGGAGAAGCACCTGGCTCCTGCCATCAGATCAGCACGGTGCGCCAGCCGCAGTGCACTGGCCGCGGCGGCCATTGGAGGGTGAACCAACGGCAAAGGAAGACCTTTCTCTCTGTCTCTCTCTCTCACTGTCCACTCTGCCTGTGAAAAAAAAAAAAAAAAAAAGAGTAAAAAACTGAGTCAGTCATTGCCAAGTGCAGCTGTTCCCTGCAGATGGGAATGCTGTGTAAGGTCGGGTTTTACTGTGGGTTCCATGAAGGCAGACGAGGTGGGGGAATATGGCTCAAGTAGACCACAGGAGCTGAGCTCCTGGGGAAACCTAGGAGCAGCCCTTTCTTTTTTTCTTTCTTTTTTTTTTAAATAAAGATTTATTTTATTTATTGGAAAGACAGAGTTAGAGAGAGAGATAAAGAGATCTTCCATCCACTGGTTCACTCCCCAAAAGGCTGCAGCAGTCAGTGCTGGGCCAGGCTAAATCCAGGAGCCACATGGGTGCAGGGGCCCAGGGACTTGGGCCATCCTCCACTGATTTCCCAAGTGCAGTAGCAGGAGCTGGATTGGAAGTGGAGCAACCAGGACTTGAACTGGCATCCCTGGCACTGCAGGCTGGGACTTTAACCCACTGTGCCACAGCACTGACCCCAGGAGCAGCCCCTTCTGAAGGAAGGTGATAAAACTGATGACCACTTATGACCTCTTGCAAGGAGCAGTTCTTACATGGCTGCTGTGTTACATAGCACATATAATCACACAAACACACAGGTGCACATACACACTTACGTAGTGTGCGTGTATAGGAGGTAGTTCAACACGTTCCTGGAAAATGGAAAAATGTAGGTTTATTTTGGTGTAAAAATATTTTGAGATCCATGTAAATTTTTTTCTAATACATACTTTCCATTAACTTTTTAGGGACCCCTGTATGTATGGATTTCCAACATTTTTGGCACCAAAATTATTTATCTTTTAATTCCATTTTCCAAAACTTTTTAAAATATCCTACTATATAACTAACCAGAAAATACCTGTGGTATTTATTATGGTTTGTTGAGTTGTTTTTTTTTTTTTTGGGGGGGGGGGGTTGAAATTGAATAGGTACGTTTATTGCATGTCTAGGCCATTTGTTTGGAAAAACCCTCTTAAAGTTACATGGACTATAATTTTTTAATATTTATAGAGTTCATTGCTACCAACAAATTCCTTTATATTTTTGTTTTAAAATGTAGACAGACTTAAAATTTGACAAAAACTCATAAAAATAGAAAAATCTTGTTTTGGCTGACCTGGTGTACCCAAACACACTGGGGTGCCTTCTTAATTACTTCCTGTAGCGTGCTGAACTTGGTTTCAGTGTATTTATTAGAGATCAGAGTTGTTGAAGAATTTTTGTTAGTTTAGCTAAATTATTATTGATGAACTTATACAAAAAAATAGAGCATATCAATTATAGCTAGTGTTTAGAAAATACTAGGTAAAAGAAGTGTATCTGCATAGAATCTAGCAATTGAAGTGACACGTGATCAGCCGAGTCTCAGAACACACTAATGAAATTCAGCTCTCCCATTGGCCTGTGTTGTGATGATTGGCACCATATGGGTTTGCTAAACGCAGCTAGAAACATATTTAATCCTTCCTTCTTAGTGAAGTTACCAGATGGCCCCAAGAAAAGAACATGAGTTTTTTTTTCAATTTTACTTATCCCGAAAACAAAAATCTTAGATTTATGTATATCTTAGTTTTTGTGATCACGATGGAGCACACTTACAAAATGATGTTAGAGCACGGAAACCCTGCCCCTTTGGCGAGCGATCCAAGATTTAAGATATTCAGAGATGCTTTGTGTGTTCCTGACACTTACAGGAAACATTATGAACAAATTATGCTTTCCATGGTGAATTTATTAGCAAGAACGACAAGCCATGTTCTTTGTTCACAGGAAAAATTCAGCACTGTTAAGGGGCTGGTGACATTGCTGATGAGAAGGTAAGACATGTGGTAGCCACATGCTTTCCTGGTTGACAAAATCAGATATTGCACTGCTAGGTCCACCCATTTCCTGGGATTTTATTTCTCAAGTACAGACTCCAAGATTATCCAAATACCGTTAATGACTTTCTTAATTTTAAAATTATTGTAGTGCAGAGGTGTAATGTTTAAATTTGACACCCCTATTGTTGGTGTCAGTCAGTCTAGCTATTTAAAGCAAGTTACTAATGAAAACAAAGTTGGAATCACACAAGGTAATTAGTTTTCCAATCATCTCTAGTGCAAATGGCTCTAATCTTGGGACTCCCTGCAACTGCATCTTAAAAATGTCATAGGTGGCAGAAAAGAACTGGTAGAAATTTGTTTTTTTGTTGTTGTTCTTTTTTTTTTTTTTTTTAACAGGCAGAGTGGACAGTGAGAGAGAGAGAGACAGAGAGAAAGATCTTCCTTTACCGTTGGTTCACCCCGCAATGGCCGCTGCGGCTGGCGCGCTGCACTGATCCAAAGCCAGGAACCAGGTGCTTCTCCTGGTCTCCCATGCAGGTGCAAGGTCCAAAGATGTGGGCCATCCTCCACTGCACTCCCAGGCCACAGCAGAGAGCTGGACTGGAAGAGGGGCAACCAGGACTAGAACCCGGTGTGCCGGCACCGCAGGCGGAGGATTAGCCTATTAAGCCGCGGCGCCTGCCATGAAATTTGTTTTTTTAAGAAAAGATTTATTTAGTTATTTCAAAGTCAGAGTTACAGAGACAGAGGGAGAGACAAAGAGATCTTGCATCCATTGGTTCACTCCCCAGATGGCTGCAATGGTCAGGACTGGGCCAGGCTCCTGGGCCAGGAGCCAGGAGCTTCATCTAGGTCTCCCATGTCAGTAGCAGGGGCCCAGGAACCTGGGCTATCTTCCACTGCTATTCCCAGGCCACTCACAGGGAGCTGGATCAGAAGCAGAGTAGCCAGAACACAAACTGGCACTCATATTGGATGCCAGCACTGTAGGCAGCTGCATTACCTGCTAAGCTACAATGCCAGCCTCTGAACTTTATTATTTTTAATTTTTAAAAAAATATTTTTATTTATTTACTTGAAAAGCAGAGTTACAGAGAGAAAGAGGGAAAGACAGAGAGAAAGAGAGGGAGGGAGGGAGGGAGGGAGGGAGGGGGGGAGAGAGAGGGGAGAGAGAGAGAGAGGGAAAGAGAGAGAGATAGAGATCTTCCATCCCCTAGTTCACTTCCCAGATGGCTGCAATGGCCAGGACTGTACCAGGCTGAAGCCAGGAGCCAGGAGTTTCATCAGGTCTCCCATGTGGGTAGCAGGGACCCAAACACATGAGCCATCTTCTGCTGCTTTTCCCAGGCCACAAGCAGGGAACTGGATCAGAAACGGAGCAGCCGGAACACGAACCGGCATCCATAGGGGATTCCGGCACTGCAGGCAGCAGCTTCAATGTGCTATGCAACAATGCCACCCCTGGTAGAACATTCTTTTACATCCATAGAGATAAATGAATTTATCACCCTGCTTAGTACACATAGTTAAGGTGAAAAAAATGGGTGTACTAAAGTGGCACAGGCTTGAGGATTTTACAGGGTTTTAGTAAGTTGTACTGAAATTTCCTGTAGAAACCGAAAAGTAGGTACAAATCTATTAACTCTGAGTATCACAGCCAAGATAAAACTTCACTTAATACTGAATAACTAGGGCACCAACACATGCTTAGGGAAAATATGCCTTATTCAAATACTGATTATTCACTGAAGTAGCAACTGAAGATCAATAATATGTAAGATTTGCTGTTTGGGACAGGGAGAATGGCTCCCCTCTGCCCTCCTAGCTTCTTTGGCTGGGCTGTGAAATCAGCTTGACATAAACAGATTAACAAAAGTAAACCATATTCAGCGATGTATAATATGTGGGAGTCCCAGAAGACCCTGGAAGAAGGGCCAGATGATTGAAATTTTGTAGCATCCCAAGTTACAGAAGGAATAGTGCTTGGGGCATCTGGGTAGGTGGTGGAGACGTTATTGGAGGGTGAGGAGAGGAATGATTGTGAATAAAGGGTGTCTCCTATGTGAATATAAAGTCTCTCAGGGAATGGGCATTTAGTCTAGCAGGACCCCTGCAGCCCTCCTCAGAGGTCCTGGATTCAGTTCCCAGCTTTGGCTCCTGACTCCAGCTTCCTGCCAGCACAGACCAGGGGAGGCAGTGGTGATGGCTCAAGCTGTTGGATCCCTGCCATTCATGTGGGAGCCTGGATTGGGTTCCTGGCTTCCCAGCTTTGGCCAAGTTTGCCCTCAGCCATTGGGGGCATTTAGGAAGTGAAGTGGTGAGTGAGAGATCACTCTTCTCATCTCCCTTTCTCCGTCTCTCAAAAAAAATTTTTAAGTGTCTCTTTCAATAGAAGTTTTGTAGGGGCTGCCTTCTTGCTGGTACAGATCTGCATTATAAATTTAAATTTCTTTACATCAGAGTAGCTCTCCACTACTTAATGAAGTAGGGACACGAAGACCAATATGTGACAGAAGTCTTTCGAGAAAAGAAAGGCTAATTATCAGCGAAGTAATCATCATGGAGACAGGATAGACTTAAATATGTCTCCCTGATTTTGGGGAGGAGGGGGAGGTTATAGAAAGTTTAATGAATTAAGTAGGAAACACTGGCATAAGGAAATGCTGGCAAGGTGTATTCTCATGGGATGGGCTTGGAATTCTTGTGGGAGGAGTTTGGAATCAGAAACTTGGAACCGTTTGTGATGAAGTTTAGTGAAATCTCCGACAGATTTCCTTGTTCCACAGACCTCTGCTCAGTGGTCCCGCAGTGCAGGTTCTCATCGCCCTCCTTTCTCTGGTTCCCCAGGTTCGGTTTCCTTCTCCTGCACCTAGTCCCTCTGTAACTAAGTGACTTAAACAGCTTTCCTAAGACAGCAGGGACTTTAAAGGATGTAGTCAATCTTCAAGGCAATGAAGTTAAAGTGTGGGTCAGGGAACAACACAGCAGTGGACTTTTGAGCTTCCCAGGTGTGAAGAAGAAACCTAAGGGGCCACACGTTTCATTTTCAGAGCCACTCTCCTATGTGCTTTTCCTCAAAATAACCAGCTCAGAGAACTATGTCCTGGGGTGCATTTTCTGGTCCCATATGGTCATATTTTGAAATGCTGCATCATCTGAACCCTTACAATTTCTTCTGATAAAATCCCTTCATTCTAAGGCAGATTAACTCCCTTGGAAATAGAATTTTTAAAATGCAGAAAACAGAAAGAACCAAACAAACTGGAAACATGAAAAAATATAAATTTTCCTTAAATATTTTTATTTAATTGAATATTGGGTCCAGTGTTGTGGCACAGCTGGTTAAGTCACTGCTTGCAAGGTTGGCATCCCAAATTGGAGTGCTGGTTTGAGTCCTGGCCTCTCTGCCTCCTATCCAGCTTCCTACAAGTGTACCTGGGAAGGCAGCAGAGGATGGCCCAAGTGCTTGAGCCCCTGCCACCCAATTGGAGACCTGAATGGAGCTCTGGGCTCCTATCTTGAGCCTGCCCTGGCCCTGGCTGTTGTGGCAATTTGACTAGTAAACCAGCAGATGGAAGATCTCTCTCTCTGTCAAGGTAAACCAAAACAAAGGAAGGAGGAAGGGACTTCAGCAAGGAGTTTATCAATCCAGTTTGTAAAGACATCTGAAGAGTGAGAAAGAGTGAGTGGTTCTGCAGCTGATCATTAAGGCAGCCTTCAAGAAAGCAGAACAAGGGAGGTGGAAACCAGATTGCAAGGGATTCAGGAGTCAGTGGATGCCCAAGAAATGGAGGCAGTGACTGCATGAAACAGTTTACAGACACAGGACCCTAAGCGGAAGAAATGACGAAGGACATTACCTGGACCAGCAAGCCTAAGAGACTTAAGTTGGTTCTGCTTTTACTTGATGCTCTGGATAGGGACAGTCCAGCACTTCTCGGAAGAAGAGACTGGAAAGCAGTAAAGATGAAGGAGACAGTGGGGGCTGTGGGATCGGGTGGGTGGGGCCTTTGTGTGGAGCTGTTGGATAGGGAAGATCTCTCTCTCTGAGAGGGAGGAAAGGAGAACAGGGCAGGCAGATGAAGAGTAATAAGGGGGAAAGGGAGGGTGTTTGATTAAGTTTTGGTTGTTTGACATGAAGACCAGAGGAAACAAAGATAAACCGTTATTAATAGCAGATAATCTTGAGTGGACTGAAGAACAGTAGAAAAAGCTGGGTATAGTTACTAGTGGGAATGCGACTTGGAGTCAGCTAGAGATCACTACAGCTATGCAGATACTTCAGAAAGTTTGAGGGAAATTGGAATTAAAAGATAAACTTGTTTTGTTGCCAAATGTTTTGGAATCCATGCATTGTTCTTCCATTAACAAGTTCATGAAAAATGTATATTATAAATAAATTCTGCATTTGTTTCAAAAGCATTTACCTTAAGCAAACTTACCATTTAATTCTACTTTCCACAAATTTCTTTGGAAGAGAGAGTGACAGAGAGGGACAGAGAGGGACAGAGAGAGAGAGAAATCTTCTTTGGAGAGGATCCTCACATCATTCAAGCTGGTTCACTCCCCAAATGGCCATGAGAGCTGGGTTTGGGCCAGGCTGCAGCCAGGAGCCAGAAACTTTTTCCAGGTCTCCCGTCTAGGTGTCAGGAACCCAAAGACTTGCCACATCATCTTCTTCCATCCAGGCACATTAACGGAAGCTGGATTGGAAGCAACAGCTGAGACTCAAACCAGTACTCCAATATAGGATGCCAGTATCCCAAGCAGCAAGTTTACCCACTGTGCAACAATGCCCACCCCCAGCAACGTTTTTGATGTGCCTTGTACTGCCTGTAATGGTAGTACTGGAGGAACTCTGTGCAGGATTCTTTTATTATTATTGTTGTTGTTATTAAACTTATTTATTGAGAAGCAAGGATAGAGAGAGAAACCCAGTCCACTGGTTCACTACCCAAATGCCCAAAATGATAGGGGCTGGAAACACAATCCAGGTCTCCCACAAGGATGGCAGGAACCCAATTACTTGGTCCATCACCGCTGCCTCCTAGGGTCTGCATAGCAGGAAATTGGAGTTACGAGCCAAAGCTAGGAATTGAACCCTAGTTTTCCAATGTGGTCTTACCCTGTAGTCATTGCCTGCTACTATGCAGGATTCCTTTCCTGTGCATTGTAGAAAGTTTAGTATAACTAATTCTGTCTACTCAATGCCAGTATACTCCCCATAATTGTGATAACCAAAAACATCCCTATTCATTTCCAAATGCACCATTGAGATTCACTTAGGTGGCATTAGGCAGCCTGACCAAGTAGTAGAATCAAGTGGTGCTTTATGTGACTTTCTCCAGGCATACTTAGGAACCTAAGAGTTCAGAAGTTTCAAAAGCTTTGATAAGGAGACAGTAAAGGAAATATTCCTTGATATGTTCCCACACTGGATGAGAATATTTCTATCATGCTAAACTCACTTCCAGAGATCCTTTACCTGTAAGAGAAATTCCTAAGCATACATTACATTTTAGAGCCAAATACAGTTGCATGGATTAATTATTGCTGATTCAGAAACTTTTTTTTCATTGGCATTATAGGTCTAAACCCTGATCCAAAGGCTAGTTTTGTAAGCCTGGCCCTTTGCCCAGGATTTTGGGGGCTGGGACGAGAGTGAAAGTACCACAAAGAAGGTTAAGGAAATCAAAGAACCTGGCCTCTGAGAGTCCCTGCTGAAACCTCAGGGCAGGGCAGTACTAGCCAACACAAACACGGGCTGGGGCTTGGGAGTTTGAAAATGCAACTGCTGACCTACCTCCATGACTAGTCCAAGAAATATTGACAGAAACAGCCGTCTTTGGAAGACGTGGAAGACTTGTACTGCCCACACAGAGAAAAGGTCAGAGTTAGGCGTTGCTTCTTAGAGAAGTAACTCCCAGGAATGCTACTTCATCCCTCTTAGGTCTGCTCCTCAGCTTCTACTTACCTGATTCTGATATTCATGAGCAGAGTCTGGGTATGCCTTGCTACTGCAGCTGCCTGTGACCCCAGCCTTCCCCAAGCCTGTCCTGTGTGGTAAGCTGGTGGGCTTCACCCTGCCAGTACAGCTCTGCCCTTTGTGGCCCCTGTCTAGTGGATCACCAGTTAACCCCTCCCTGACAGTGACCCTTCAGTTGTAGTCCTAGTCCATTTCAAGCGCTCCTCCCATTTAAAACACTGATGGGAATCTGGGTTCAGTCCCTGTCTCCCCCAGACTCTTTCATCAGCCTTCTAACTACAGTGCCCTAACTCCTGACGCTCGTGTATCGGTAGAGTAGCACAACCCAGCCCAATGGCATTGATCCGAAATTTCCAAATGTATGAAGTAGTGAGAGCATTCCACAAGACCTAACTTAATGTTGAAGATGGGGATTTCAGTGACTTAATTCTGAGATGAAAGAGAGCCAAGGAAAATATAGCCTCACTGTTACTTTTAGTTAAGCAAAAACATGAATGAACTAAAGAAAATTAAGAAAATATCTAATATATTCTAATAGGACTATATTGCAAAATCAAAAACTTCAGAAAAAGGTTATTTATGTAGAAATAGTAGCATCTATTAAATCTCCTTTAACTTTGAATGGTCTGCTTGTAATTGTTGATTTTTAGATTATAAATTAACTCATCTAATTATTTCAATTCTCTGGTCTCAGGTTAAATTATTAATAATTGTGAATTTGTAAAGTTGGCTATCAGAAAATAAATAGATGTTAACTAATAATGATAGTAAACTGATAGGAAGAATTATGTTTTATATCATGACAAATAACAAATATAATTAAAAATTTTGATATGTATAAAATATCCCATAATTTGAATGTATTTCTTATATGCTTTAAAAACTATTTTACTTTTAGGAGAACTAAAGTATTTATATTTCTTTTTTTTTCTTTTTATTTAGTAAATATAAATTTCCAAAGTACAGTTTATGGAATACAATGGCTTCCCCCCACCCATAATTCCCTCCCACTCGCACCCCTCCCATCTTCCGCTCCCTCTCCCATTCCATTCACATCAAGATTCATTTTCAATTATCTTTATATACAGAATTTCGATTTAGTATATATTAAGTAAAAATTTCATCAGTTTGCACCCACACAGAAACACAAAGTGTAAAATACTGTTTCAGTACTAGTTATAGCATTACTTCACATTGGATAACACATTAAGGACAGATCCCACATGAGGAGTAAGTACACAGTGACTCCTGTTGTTCACTTAACAATTTGATACTCTTGTTTATGGCGTCAGTAATCTCCCTAGGCTCTAGTCATGAGTTGCCAAGGCCATGGAAGCCTTTTGAGTTCGCCGACTTCAATCTTATTCCAACAGGGTCATAGTCAAAGTGGAAGTTCTCTCCTCCCTTCAGAGAAAGGTACCTCCTTCTTTGATGGCCCCATTTAAAGTATTTATATTTCATTTAGAGTAAGCAACCAAGATAGGCCTAATATTTTGTTCATAAAGTATCTCTGGCATATGATGCCATTATATTGAGATTTCTGACACTGAGGCAGCATCTAAAGGGAGTAACGTGCCATTGCATGCACCATCTCTACACTAAGCTGTTTAATATATGAACTTAATTTGCTACATTTGTATTTCTTTTTCGTTTTAATCACTCGATAAGTTACATTCCTACCTGTCAGGTCCTATGAATTCCATTGAGATTTTTCCTAGCCCATGTCACACCACTTTCTGCCATCTCCTGGGTTTAATATTTGTTTGTCTTGTATCAGAGGGCCTCATACCAACCTCTAGATGCTCCAAATCCTATAATTTAACAAATGTGCAAAGAGTGTCAGTTTAGCAACAATACTAGTTAATTTTGGAGAATAACGATCAAGTCTTCTGCTTTTTTGTGTCCTTCATAATGCGACAAGGGATAAAAATTGTAGAATCAGAATACAAACTATCCCCCAGTTCAAAATCAATATTCGCAAACATTATAAACTAAAAATATAATTGGAATAATTTAACCACACCTTAATACTGAATTCCCTTCATGTTGTTCTTTATGCAGAATATATTAGAAGCAATCTTTTATTTAAAAATATTTATTCATTTATTTTGAAAGAGTTATAGAGAGAAAGAAAGATACATGGAGAGAGAAATCTTCCATCTGCTGGTTCATTCCCCAGATGGCTGCAATGGCCAAGGCTTGGCCAAACTGAAGCCAGGATCCAGGAATTTTTCCAGGTCTCCCACTTAGGTGTCAGGGGCCCAAACACTTGGGCTATCTTCTGCTGCTTTTCCCAGGCCATTAACAGGGAACTGGTTTGGAAGTAGAGCAGCAGCCAGGACACAAACCAGCCACCTGTATGAGATGCTGGGATCATAGGTTACAGCTTTGTCTGCTACACCACAATGCCCACCCCCAGAAATAATCTTTTATGGACTAAGCAGTAGACTTTTTTTTAATGTATGGTTCCCTGAATTAAGTTTAATGCTGTTCAACTTAAGTGGTTATCAATAAAGTTCTGGTCTCCTCCATGACATGTTACCTGGCTGTAACTTCTTAATCACTCAGTTCAGGCACACACAGAAAGGTGTGTAGCTCTGTTGCCTCCTTATCTCCCAGGGATAAACCCACATAACAAATAACAAAAATGGACCCTTGAAGGAATTGGCCAAGAAAGGTGGAAGTGCAGCAAAGCAGTGATCAGTGAAAATTCTGTGAGTAAAATTCAAATCAGTCGTGAATAGAATGATAGAAGGAAGAACAGACAGGGGGACGGGGGGCATCACTGATGTTTGAGAAACTGTAGTAGTCAAGGTTACCCATGTACATGAGGAAAGAGATTTGGACTGAAAGGATGAAGATATCCCAAAGGAAGTGCTGCCAGCCAAAAAACTAAAAGAAATCTTCACACATTAAAGGAATTCTTGGAGATATTTTACAACACTGAAAACAAAAAAGGATAAAAAGTTGGAAGCTTATCCAAACATAGAAATGAGTATGACAAGTCAGAATAAATCGGTGGTTTTATCTCGGCTTCCTGAAGCTGTCTCTGTAAAAGGCTGAGGGCTTTCCATAGCTCTTTCTTCATTCTGATTAAAATATTCTGTTAGGGACTGTTTCCCACATTGACAATGACCTCTTCTGCACCCTTCCCACCTTCACTACAGTGTTAGGTCTCCCCCAGCTTGGGTAACATAATTTCCTTGCAAATTTACCTCCCTAAAAAATCCAGCCTAACATCTTAGACTTCCATTTGTGTAAGACTATCCTGAATTAATTTAACAGTAACCTTTCTATATGCTTTGACCAGGCGGACTTGTAGGCTCATCATTTTTCCTCATGAATCTTAGCTTAGTCAGTATGGTTTCTGAACTCAATCCCTGGCTCACTCATGTATTTCACTCATGTATTTCAGGCTCTTCCAAACGTCAAGCAAACCACATTATTGCTTCCTACCACAGTGGTGTGCACTCTTTCCATATCTTATTCGTATCTACCAAAGATATACTGAAAAGAATAAACTACTTTTGCAGAAAATTCCAGGCAGAGAAACGGAATGTACCACTTAAGTCGTCATCTATCGTGGAAACATTTGGTGCAGCCAGTCTCCAATGTAAAGGTGAGAGCTTTGGAGCTTTGTGAAAGATTTCAACATGTTCCCAGTTAATGTGGTGATCAATTCAACCCTGAAAAACAGTTTTTTAAGCCAAGAAATGACAACAAAAGATTTTATGAATAAGGAGTCTGAGCTTGGAATGTAGTTTATTCAGAATACTAATCGATCCGTTCTTCGTGCCCAGTTGGAAGTTATGCCTTAAAGCTCTCATGGGACTATGTGGAGCTTTGTCATTCCATTGAGCGCAAAACAAAAACAAAAAAGCAAAAAACAACATAGAACCTCCCTGCAGACTTCTCTGCCTCTTGGCTTCTGGACAAGCACTCTTCTCTTAGAAGTTCTTGTCTCTGCTTGCTTCTAGTAGTCAGGGGAAGCTAAGTTGAAGAAGCCCTAACGAGTGTGACCCTGAGGCAGGCACTGGAATCAAAGACTCTTTGTTTCTTGTGGCTTGGTGACTGATGGCTGCTCATTAGTCCAGCCTCCCTGGAAAACCATTTCCAGCTTCTTCACCCTGTCCTCCAAGAATCCACTGAGGTTGAGGCACACCTTCTGTCCTGGGCCAGCTTCTCACAATGGAGCTTTCTGTGCCATAAACAATGTCAGCTTCGTCTTTCTGTCAGGGCGTGGTGAGGCTGGCTCATCCTGCACCAGTGCACAGTCCACTTACCTGATTACAGAGAATCATGTGATTGCATTGGTTTATAAGTTGATCGAGAGTCCCATAACCTACCTTAGTGACTGAAGCCTATGAGCTCTCAATTCGTACTAAACTGAATGATTTTTATTTATTTATTTTTTTTCAGTACTCATCCTTACAATTTACTTCTGATCTTCATGACCAATGCCAACACTGTGATAACTGGAACCAAGTTGCAAAGGGTAGGCAAGCAATAAATATTGATTGGGTTGATGGAATCATTCCTTTTACAGTTCTGTGTATATTTCAGGATTTTTTTTAATCTCCAAGCTATTCTACCTTAAACAAATTAAATTCTTGACTAGTTTATCATGCTTAAGGTTGTTAAGACAAAACTTGTTGATTTAATTGTGCTAATGTTAATTTAATGTACAAAGTGTTCTCCTTGGCTGGATATCTCACTTATTTTTAGTGGGGAATAATATTCCATTGTTTGCATTCTACAGCTTACTCACTTGTTGAAGGATACCTTGGATTTACACCCAAGTCTTTCATATTGGGGAGTCTCCATATAAGTTGCATTTTTTTAAAGCTATGCATGGATTTCAAAGTTTTTAGGATTTTATTTATTTATCCTTGCTGTTACAAGGTCTATGCATACTTAGATTCCTGGCACAACATTTTTCACTCATTTTATAAGATGATATGGCAAAAATGGAGGGAGCCACACTAAATACTATTAGCAAGTCCTTTTCTACAGGGTCTCATGCAAGAGTATCTCTTTCCAAATGTTAAGAGATACACTAAAGGGGCTGGCATTGTGGTATAGTAGCTTAGGCCTCCACCTGTGGCATCACCATCCCAGGTGGGGCTGGTTCCAGTTCCTGCTACTCCGCTTCCTATCTAGCTCCCTGCTAACAGCATGGGAAAGCAGAGGATGATGGCCCAAGTACTTGGGCCCCTGCACCCATGTGGGAGGCCAAGATGAATCTCCTGGCTCCTGGCTTCAGATTGGCCCAGCTGCTGCCATCGCGACCATTTCGGGAATGAACCAGAGGTTGGAAGAGCTCTCTCTGTCTCTCCCTCTCTCTGTCTGTGACTCTGCCTTTCAAATAAATAAATAAACGTTTTTTTTTATTTTTTATTTTTTTTTTTAATTTTTTTTTTTAAAGAAACCAAGGACTGAGCCCAGAAGCAATCCAACATTTAGAGTGAGGAAATGAGAAGAAACCAATGAGATTTTTTTTTTTTTTTTGACAGGCAGAGTGGACAGTGAGAGAGAGAGACAGAGAGAGAAAGGTCTTCCTTTTGCCGTTGGTTCACCCTCCAATGGTCGCCGCTGCAGCCGGCGCACCGCGCTGATCCGATGGCAGGAACCAGGATCCAGGTGCTTTTCCTGGTCTCCCATGGGGTGCAGGGCCCAAGCACCTGGGCCATCCTCCACTGCACTCCCTGGCCATAGCAGAGAGCTGGCCTGGAAGAGGGGCAACCGGGACAGAATCCGGCGCCCCGACCGGGACTAGAACCCGGTGTGCTGGCGCCGCAAGGTGGAGGATTAGCCTATTGAGCCACGGCGCCGGCTTAAATAAACGTTTAAAAATAAAAAAGAAATATGCTAACGCAGAGGCATTTGAATATTTGCTCTGATAAACTGTCTCAAACATTCCCGGGGAGAGATACAGCAGCTGTGAATAAGCTTATCATCCATTCTTCTGTTTCGAACTTCACAGTGGCCTGTGAGAAGCAGATCAGTTTTTGTCTTTTGGTTAGGGGATCAAGAGAAGACTTTAAAAAAATCAGATGATAAAAGTGAGTTATAAATTCTTTTTTAAAATTAGCTTTGTACTCATGCCATGCATTGGGAGTCCTGGAAATGCTTTACTAATTAGCTGTGGTCCAAATTTTCAGTAACTGTATAAAAAAAAAAAAAACTGCAGATGGCATTGATCAGTGATGGATAGATTCTCAAGCACTCATTGGCTGCAAGTATGAGGGTAAATGAGTACCCTAGAAAACAAGGGCACATTAGTGCATAATTAAAATTAAACACTGCCATTTGTACCACGTTCTGAAAGCAACGAATTGAAAGGATCTGCATACTCTGGGTTGATGTCATCATCTTCCTCTCTGTGAGTCACCCAGGAGTTCCTCCTCTTGGGTCTCATAATGTCCTGGATTTTTCTCCTCCACAGTGACGGTAGAAATCTTACTGCTGTGGGCAGTGCTGAACGCTGTCAGGCACACAGCTGAAAGCCCCAGTAATACGCTGAATTTCCCGTCCTCTCCACCTACCTTATCATCTCCTTTCCTAGCCAGTGGCAATGCCCGAGGCCTCTCCTGTAGAGCAGATGCCCTTGTGGACGCACCATTGAGATGGTGGGAATTTGCTGAGACCTGTGAGCTGCTAAAGGAATGTGCCAGGAGAAAGCACCTCTTGTGCCACTGAGATCTCTCGGGAGAACTCTCTCCAGAAGGTTATGGCGGACCAGGACAGCACGGGCTGGACAGCAGACTGTGGTCAGTGGTACTCTCCCAAAGAAGCAATTTTCCCAGATAAGTAATACTTCTTGTTGTCATTAGTCAGTGTCTTAATGAGCTTTTCTCTTTGACTATATGCGGATGTAAACCAGGTTGGGTTTTACCTGTGCAGTTCAGGCAGTAAATCAGCAGGAGGTGGGAGCTGGTGTTGATGGCTACCACCATCTTATGTCTCCCCTCTCCTGTAATATAATTTCAAATGCCTCCACACCGCCCACCCCAGAATATAATATTAAGTGAAAAAAGTGAATTACAAAAGAAAGCATACAACATGATTCCATGGATATAAAGCCCAAAATTTGTAAAACTGGAAGTGTGCATGTAGCCTTGTGGTTAAGGTGCCCTCATCCTACGTAAAAGTGCCTGTGTTCAACTCCTGGCTCTCAGTCTAGACTCCAGCTTTTGGCCAGTGCAGACCTTGGGAAGCAATGATAATCACTCAAGTAGTGGGGTCCCTGCCACCTATGTGCAAAACTTGGAGTGAGTTCTTGGCTCCTGGTTTCAGCCCTAGCCCAGCACCAATAGTTGTAGACATTTGGGGAATGAACTGGCACATGTGAGCACGTGCACTCTCTCAGTCCCTCCCTCTCTCTTCTTTCTTCCATTCAAATAAATTTAAAAATTTATAAAACTAAACAAGTTTCTTTAGGGTATATTCATGTATTAGTAGCAAAACTATACAGACAAGCAAGAGAACAATAAACACATGAGGAATCTCCACAAAGGCATTTAGGAAGTGCACCAGTAGATGGGAGATTCTCTCTCTCTCTCTCCCTCCCTCTCTTACTCCCTCCCTCCCCTTTCAAATAAAATAAATAAGCAAATTTTAAAAGTTCACGGCAATGCATATTATTAAAAATAATGCATGGATATAAAATATTTTTGCATCAAAATAAACTTACCATTTAATTCCATTTTCTATGAATTTTTCCTAAAAATGCAAAGTATGTTAAAATTCAAGTATGTTACTAGAAACCTGAGAGAAAAGACTGCAACTCATACTTATTTATATCTGACCCTCCCTCCACCCCTACCATGTAGACATAGCTTAGCAGTGAGCTCAGAGCCTTACAAATTGAACACTGAAAAAGTGTTAAAAAATTGGTTTATGTCAAAGTTCAGTGGGTTTTTTTTCTGATTTACTTTTTTTTTTAAAGAGATTTTCTTTATATGAAAGGTAGAGTGACAGAGTAGGAGGGAGAGACCCAGAGAGAAAGAGAACTTGCATCTGATGGTTCACTCCCCAAATTTCAATCTTGGTGGGGGCTGTGCCAGGCTGAAACCAGGAGCCTGGAACCCCAGGCAGGCCTCCCACTTCAGTGGCAGAGACCCAAGCACTTCGCCATCTTCTGCCGCTTTCCCAGGCTCATTGGCAGGAAGCTGGATCAGAAGTGGCGCCTCAGACAGGCAAAAGAGCTCTCCAATATGGGGTGAGACGCCAGTGTTGCAGGCAGTGGCTTAACCAGCAACCAGCTGCATAGCACCAGCACTTCTGCTTTACTTCCTGACTTCACAAAATACTTTTTCTCCAAGAAGTGGAGTTGTCATTGAAGTAAAGTGTCATCTTGTTGACCAACAGTTCTCTGATTTCTCTTCCTTCCTGTAGTTCCACAGGGCTTCTAGGTATTCCAGAACTCAAAGCTGCATTAAGAATAGCTACCTTGAAATGTCAGTAGGTCCTTTTCAAATGCTGCTTCTCTAAATCTTCCAGGTGAAAAAGAAATCATTTGTTTTTTTTCAAATGACCTGAGATTTTACATCTAAAATATCCAGCTCTTTAGTTGGTTTGCACATCCATGATCACATTCACGATTAGCACAGACTTTTTGCAATACACATCATATCAATAGATGTATTTATAAATGACACCTGAATCACACCTGGAAAGACATATTTTAATTATAGCAGAGCTATTAAATGTAAATATGAGCCATGGATTTCCAGTCTTGAGTCCGTATCGTAGTTTATAATTGTACCACAAATTTCCTTTTGTGAAGATCCGCGCTTTCCACATTTCTCCCCTTCTAAGAGCTCCTTTTCTGGAAGAGTCACTCTGGAAAGAGGAGGAAGCCGGTTTCTCAGTCAGTGCTCAGGAAACAGCAGGTCTTTGCTTTGTAGTATCTGAACTTAATTCAAAGACTTTTTGGGCTCTATTCCTAATAAAATAAACAAAATCTGCCATGAGCCAATCAAAACAGACTTCGTTGGAACACTTGTGTGCTCTTGGCACTTAACATAGTCAGTGTCTGGCAGGTAAGAAAAGAGAAAAAACAAAGAAAAATAGGGAGAATATCTTTCAAAACGCATTGGGAACCCCGAATAAACCGATTTGCTGTAGAGCTTAGCAATGCCAAAGACAAGAGGGACGCGTGCGCTGCGTCAGATGACGTTTTAGTGTCTTCTTTGCCACTTCTCAGGTGGGGAGGAGCATACAAGTTCTCTGGAACATGCAAATCAATTCTTTTATGTAACTGAATACTTATCACTAATAATTAATGGAACCATTCATTTTAAAAGCCTACCACGCCCACTTCTGAAAAGGCCTGAGGCAGTTTACATATTAACGCACAGTTCAAAGATACACTATTATGTGTAAGTACTAATGACACAGAATCTGGGAGACACGCAGAAGCCAAACCATCGAGGAGCAGTCACGGTCTGGCTTTTTTTAGGTGGCGCCATAGCTTGGACACTACCTCCCACCAGTGCTCACTAGTGGGGACTACGTGTTCTGGAACTTTCCTCACTGCCACAGGGGCTGGCCCTCGTTGCCTGGCAGAATCAGGACAGCAGCATAGGTAAGAGTTTGGACTTTGAGGCCTACCTACCTGGGTTGCAATTGTGACTATGTACCTTGGGCAAGTTATTAACCATCTCAGGGCCCTAGTTCTCTCATTTACAAAGTAGGGGATAATTACAGTACTTACCTTACAGGAGAGAATTATATGAGCTTAGTATATATAAAGTTCCTCAAACAGAGCCTGGTGCACAGTAAATACCAAATAACTATAACACTGATGTGTGGGGAGCGTGACCCACAGCTGGGCTTGTTCCAAGCACTTGACTCTCCGTGAGAAAAGAATTCAAGGAGGATATGTAGAGGAGCACAAGAGAGCAGGATTTATGGAAAGGATACCACAAACTCAGATGTGAGTGCAGGCAACTTCTCTTCACAAGAAGAATAGAAATGGCTGCACCCCCACCAAAGTCGGGGTGGTCCTTATATAGGGTACAGGGTTACCTGAGGCAGAGCCTAATTGAATATTTGAAGGAGGCAGAGTTTGTGCTGGAGTTGAGTACCACTCACTTCCATATCCCTTCCTGGGTAATTTTGGAAGTGCCACGGCATCTCCATGTAAGGTCGGGGCACACATGTGGTCATCTCTAGGAAAGTTCTCTTGTGTTATGGGAAGTGAGGCCCAGGTGCATGCTGGGGAATGGGTGTGCTGAGCCTGCCATCATGTTGGGCATTTCAAGCAAGCATGCACAGGGGGGTGGAGTGTGCAGCGGGCATGGACAAAGGTACTGCCGGCTTCCTCAGCTTCTCCTTGCTGGCTACTAACCTGTCCATATTGCTTCAATATTCCTCAAATATCATGTGGGAATTCTGCTCCTTGGAAATGTGTGCCTCACAAGTGTGCAGTCGTCCATCCCTGCTGCAGGCTCTCATCACTCCCTGATATGTGTCAAGAGATTTGGGAACATGGCTTACAGATTTTCTCTCCACCCTCCATCTGCCTTGATCGTGGTGTCTTTGATGTTCATGGAGATGGCTGTTCCCTTGCCTGGTGTCTTGGCTCCTTCAGCACTGTGGACCCTCATCTCCACGACGCACCTGTCGTCAGCAGTTAATTCTCCATTAGCGACCCACCCCTGCCCCCGATGGTTACCAAGAGCAACTCCAGCTTCAGAAGACTCAGCACTCCTGCCAGGGTGACCTTTGGCCTCAAGGTGAAAAGACACCCAGGTTCCACACTGGAGTAGCTGAGTCCAATGCCTGGCTGTGGCTCCTGACTCTTAACTTCCTGCTGGTGCACAGCCTGGGAATCAGTGGTGATAGTGGGTTTCTGCCGCCCACATAGGAGACCTGGATTGAGCTTCTGGCTCCTAGATTTGGCCTGGCATAGGCTTGGCTGTTGGGGGCATTTGGGGAGTAAACCAGCAAATGAAAACTCTGTCTCTCAGCCTCTCAAATAAAGACATATTTTAAAAAGGTATCTTTTGGCCAGTGCCGTGGCTCACTTGGCTAATCCTCCGCCTGCAGCGCCGGCATCCCATATGGGCGCCGGTTCTGTCCCGGTTGCTCCTCTTCCAGTCCAGCTCTCTGCTGTGGCCCGGAAAGGCAGTGGAGGATGGCCCAAGTGCTTGGCCCTGCACCCGCATGGGAGACCAGGAGAAGCACCTGGCTCCTGGCTTCGGAGTGGCGCAGTACACCGGCCATAGCGGCCATCCTGGGAGGTGAACCAACGGAAGGAAGACCTTTCTCTCTGTCTCTCTCTCTCTCTCACTGTCTAACCTCTGCCTGTCAACAAATAAAAAATAAATAAATAAAAAAGGTATCTTTCTTTAAAATACTTTCTTACTCACAGATTCTATTATCCTCATTGCTCCTGATACATGAGGGTATTTTGAAATATTCAAGGAGAAGTGGAATTAAAAGATAGGTTTATTTTGATCCAAAAAATTTTGAAATCCATGTATATGAGAGGACTTTTTTTCATGAAAAAGTGTGTATTATAAAAAAGCTATGCATGCATTTCAAAAGTTGTTTCACCCCCACAAACTCATCTTTTACTTTCATTTTCCCAGAGGTGTTGAAGTTTCCTTGTACCTGCGTACCCTGTGAGCGAAGTCCTGTCCCGTGCTCTCCCTTCAGGGGTTGCCCCCATTTCCAGCCTGGTTTGGCTCAGCACTTCACCTGCGGTCCTCGAAACAATACCTTCACCTTCTCACTTCTCTGGCTCCCTTCTCTTTCTGCAGAACTTACCCAAATGTGGAGTAATCCATCCCTCTTTGGTTGTAAAACCACACGAAGTAAAGCTGGCAACCACACGCACTGGCGTCATCGCCAGCCTTGGTCCCTCTCTGCAGCCTCCTCCGGGCCTCACTAAATCTGCCTCTCTTTGCAGACCTACTACTCCGCTACGTCCTCATCTCTCAAATGCGGTCTCCTAAATACCCTGTGTATCTTTTGCATCTGAAAACTCTTCATTTCCTCCCTGCTTCCTGGTAACCCTTCTGGTCTCCTTTCTCCCCTCCAAAATAGTCTCTCTGCTGCTGCACCCAACATCCTTTATCACCCTGTACTGCTTTCTGCACAGGCCTCAACCCAAAGCTTTGCCAAGGCCCCTTGTCACCTCTGTCAGACTCTCCCAACCTGCACTCTCTACACACAGTTGCTGTAGCACATTCTCTGACCCTCTGCTGTATCTCAGATGTTCTCCCCCTTTGCAGGAAATGCCCTTTGTTTTTCCCCCTCACCCACTCAGATCATTCCTGCTGGTCTTTTAGCATTTGGCTCCAATGTCACCTTCTTTTCAGTGCTGGTGTAGCCCCTGCCCCGACTCTCCCCGCAGCCCACCAGCAGGGTGCCTGAATGTCCCCCTTTGCAGACCTCTGGTCAAGCACTTACGCACCTGCCAGCAGCAGCCACCCAGGAAATGGCTGGTGAGTGAACGAACAAGTAAGAAGACCCCATTTCCATAAAGTCATCAGAAAAACGATGACAGCATTTCATTTTAAATGCCCATTTGCAATGAGGTTTCAAACACTGTGGAGCTGGTGTTAGACAGGGTCAGTTTGACAGAATGACTGACATTCCAGTTCGCTGGTTCCTGGCCAGCCCAAGCTCTCAAGCAACTGACTGAGAAAAACCAAGGCCTTGATCATTCACAGCCGGTGACTGAACAATGCTGGGAACCCAACAGTACATCAGGTGCCCAAGGCCGTCCCCTCCTGCCCCTCTGGGCAGCAAGCTGATTCTAGTAGCTGCAGGCATCACATCCCTGTACAAATCTGTTTCTTGTATTTCTTTGCTGAAGAGGCAAGAAGAATCCTTTTTTTAAATCCTCCTCCCCCACCACCTGAGTGTTTGTCTGCAGTCTCACTGACCAAAGCCAGATCGCACTCCTGACCCTAAGTAGTCCGAGGTCTGGGGAAAGGGAAGCATTGTTTTTGGCTTGGATCGATGAAGGTTTATCTGAGCCACCTGAAAGTATAGGACGGCAGAGCTGAGTTCGAGTTCTGTCTGCAAGGGCGAGGGAGGAACTGAGTGTCGGGCAGGAAACCAGCAGCCCTGGCTAAAGTGAGTGCCGCAGTGGAACAGATGTTCACTTGGAATTAGGCTTCTCATAGCTGAATTATTCTGCTACCGCCTCTTTGTGTGGCCCGGGGCCACTCCCTTATCTCCCTTTAGACTCGGTTTCCTCCTCTATGAAGCGAGGACACCAAAACCTAACTTTTAAACGTTTGTGAAGATTAAATAAAGTCTGTGGTGTTGCTAACCAACAGGGGACACTCATCCATCCATTCATTTACAAGTGTTTTAGGGGTACCCACCACTTGCCAGGGATAGAGTGGGGAACCAGGGAAATACGACACCTCCCTTCCTATAATTTATTAACAACAAATGCTCACTTAAAAAGTTTCCCAATTTCCCCAACATTTCAGAAGTACTTTGATACTTTGACAGTCACTTTTCAATTCAATGTTTTCAGAAGTGCATGGCTTCTAAAATTTTGTATTTAATATTTGAAGAAAAACAAACATTTTTTCCTTTCAGTTTATTCTGTTTAATTTAAACTGCCCTTTAAAGTAAATGAAAAGGCAGGTCACAGGGTGGAAGACAATATTTGTAAAAGTTATATCAAGTAGAGAGTTATTATCAAAATATGTTTAAAAAATTTAAAATTCAGCAATGAGAGCAAAAGTTCAAAAAAATTTTTTTTTGACAGGCAGAGTGGACAGTGAGAGAGAGAGACAGAGAGAAAGGTCTTCCTTTGCCGTTGGTTCACCCTCCAATGGCCGCCACTGCCGGCGCGCTGCGGCCGGCGCACTGCGCTGATCCGATGGCAGGAGCCAGGTGCTTCTCCTGGTCTCCCATGGGGTGCAGGGCCCAAGCACTTGGGCCATCCTCCACTGCACTCCCTGGCCACAGCAGAGAGCTGGCCTGGAAGGGGGCAACCAGGACAGAATCCGGCGCCCTGACCGGGACTAGAACCCGGTGTGCCGGCGCCGCAAGGCGGAGGATTAGCCTAGTGAGCTGCGGCGCCGGCCAAAAGTTCAGTTTTTAAAAATAGGGCACAGAAATAAACAGGCATCTCACTAAAGGAGATTTAGAGATGGAAATTTGCTCAGAAAGGATCATCCACAACATACACCATCAGGGAAAAGCAAATGTACAAGATACCATGTACACCCGTTAGAGTGGTCAAAACCCAGAGCACTGACAACACCAACTGTGGGGCAGGAGGCGGAGCAACAGGAACGCCCATTGATTGCTGCTGGGCATGCGGGATGTCAGTTTCTTCCAAAACTGAGCCTTCTCTCACTGTTTAATCTGCCAATCTTGTTATGTGATCTTTACCCGAGTCAAAAATATGTCCACGCAAAAATTTACACTTGAATCTTTATGGTGGCTGTAGTCCTCACTGCCCAAATGTGGAAGCAAGCAAAACGCCTTTCAGTGAGTGAGTGGGGAAGTAGACCGTGCTGCTTCCAGACCTTGCAGTGTCATTCAGTACCCAAGAGGAATGAGCTATAGGCCATGCAAAGATGTGAAGAAAACTTAGCTACGTATTACTAAGTGAGAGAAGCAAATCTGAAAAGCCTACATAAAGCGTGAGTCCAACGTCAAGTATATGACATTCTGGAAAAATCAAAATTACAGAGATAATAAAAGATCAGTGATTGCCATGGTTTACAGAGGAGTGAGGTGTGAATAGGTAGAGAACAGAGAATTTTTGGGGAAGTGAAACTGCTTGGTATGATAGTATAGTGATGATGGCCTGTCATTACACATTTGTGCAAACCCATAAAGAGTGAACTGTAACATAGGGTATGGACTCCAGATGATAAAGGTCTGTCAATGTAAGTTCATCAGTTAGAATAACTGGGGGAAGATGTTGATAACGGCGAAGCCATGCATGTAAACCTAAAACTACTATAAAAAGTAAAATACACAAAAACAAAACAAAATTACGAGACACATTTATATTTTTTACAAGAATATGGTTACTTTGAATATTATCCTGATTCTTAGACTGAAAATGATGGGCAAAGTATGTTTAAAAGGGAACTCCTCAGATAATATCCAATACAACCTGGTGAACCTAAGGAAAAATCTGGATGCAACACATGCAGTCAATCTATCTGGGTAGTGAAATATGGAGCCTAGGGTCAAGACAGATCCAGTTCCCGGGAAGGACCACTCTTCATTAATGGGAGCAGTCAGGCAATTACAGAGCCCATTCCCCAACCATGTTCATGAACAGTTCTTCCTCTTTTTGATTGAATAAACAATATAATAAAGGGGTTTGTCAAGACTAGAGTCTCCAAAACAAAAAATCTGTATAACACCTTCAAAATGTAATTTGTAGCTCAAAACTCTTATAAAATCTTTAAGAAACTATTGGCTATATGGTAACAAATTAAAGGGTCAGCCAGTGTCGCAGCTCACTAGGCTGATCCTCTGCCTGCGGCGCCAGCACCCGGGGTTCTAGTCCCGGTCAGGGTGCCGGATTCTGTCCAGGTTGCTCCTCTTCCAGGCCAGCTCTGTGCTGTGGCCCGGGAGTGCAGTGGAGGATGGCCCAAGTGCTTGGGCCCTGCACCCCATGGGAGACCAGGAGAAGCACCTGGCTCCTGCCATCGGATCAGCTCGGTGCGCTGGCCACAACGTGCCGGCCATAGCGGCCACTTGGGGGGTGAACCAATGGAAAAGGAAGACCTTTCTCTCTCTCTCTCTCTCTCTCTCTCTCTCTCTCTCTGTCTCTCTCTCTCACTGTCTAACTCTGCCTGTCAAAAAAATGAAAATAAAAATAAACAAATTAAAGGGTCCCTCTTACTTTGAAAGTTTTGGGGAGATACAAGAAGAAAAATGGTTTTGGAACTGGAGATCTAGAGGTATAACACAAAAGAAAGAACAATTAACATTAGGTTTGCAAATCCAGGGGCACTTGTTTGTCATACTATGATCCCCTTCTACTAGTTTTCTTGTTGGCCATGTGCACTAGCCTGTTCCTTGGTTGCAGCACCCTTTGATCCTACCGAAGAGCATGGAGATGTCTTCATCAGAAAATGTCTTTAGACATGAAAACCAAGCACCAGTGCGTTGTCAGGACTTGAGGTCATGGGGCCAGCATTACAGTGTAGTGGGTTAAGCTGTCACCTGTTCCTACAATACCAGCATCCCCTATCAAATTCCTAGCTGCTCTGCTTCTGATCCAGCTCCCTGCTAATGCACATGAGACAGCAGTAGAGGATGTCCTTCCCCCACCATGTGGAAGGCCCGGATACAGTTCTGAACTCCTAAATTTTGGCCTGGTTCAGCCCTGGCTGTTGTGGCCATTCGGGGGAGTGAACCAGCAGATGGAAGATCTGTTCTCTGTCTCACCCTCTCTCTCTGTCAGTCTGCCTTTCAAATAAATAACATAAACAAATCCTTGAAAAAATCATATGAATATGTAAAAAAAAGACGAGATTGTCTTTTATTATCTTTAAATACTACCTACAGATTTTTTCTTTTCTTTCTTGCTTTTATTTTTTTTTTACAACCAGACAGAATTTATTCAAAGAAAATAAACTCACAGAGGTCAACCAACTGCCAGCATGTACACAGACCAAACATGTGGCATGGCAGAGAGCCCAGACCCTAGCAGGCTGGGCCATTTTATATCTTAGGTGGGCTGGGGTGGGGGTGGGGGGCAGTAGGTGGAAGTGAGCTTCTCCATACAGGTTTTTCAAGTTTTTTTGCAGGCTTCTTGCAGAAGAATGCAAGGTGTGGGGTCAGAAACAATACAGGGTGTGAAATTGAACTGGTCCCTTGAAAGAAGGCAGGGGTGGGGGAACAGAGCCATGCTGGTGCCAAGGCTCACTTGAATCTTCGGCCTTGGCACAGGCGTCCCATATGGGCGCCGGGTTCTAGTCCCGGCTGCTCCTCTTCCAATCCAGCTCTCTGCTGTGGCCCGGGAGTGCAGTGGAGGATGGCCCAAGTGCTTGGGCCCTGTACCCGCATGGGAGATCAGGAGGAAGCACCTGGCTCCTGGCTTCGGATCGGCGCAGTGCGCCGGCAGCAACGCACCAGTCATAGCGGCCACTTGGGGTGGGGGGTGAACCAATGGAAGGAAGACCTTTCTCTCAGTCTCTCTACCTGTCAAATTAAAAAAAAAAAAAGGCAGGGGTAACAAGAACCCAAAACAGCGGAGGCTTCGTCCTTGTTCCATCAGCCCTGACTCTGTGTGTAGATAAGGAGATGGAGCCCTGGTTTCCTCCTGGCTCATTCCTGCTGATCTGGGGGTTGACTCAGGGCGGGGTGTCTGTACTCGGGATCGGATTCATTGAAGAGCAGTCTTGTGTTGTTCCTGTGGGATGGCTTGGAATACAGCAGTCACTCGCTCCTGTAGGACTTTATACATAGTAGGAATAGGAGCACAATGACTATGAAGATAAAAGGAGGAATTAGAAACGTTGGCCGTGGTGGAAACGATGGCCAACAGGAGGAGGACAAAGTGGGATACAGGAAAGCGGGAGTCCTGTCCAGTTAGTGTGCAGACAGGTGTGGGCCTGAATGCTCCCGGTTTGTTTAGTGTGTACGTGCTGGCAGGGAGCTGTGGCGTGGAGATAGTCTGGCCTGCGTCTGGTCCTGGGCTCCCTCGTTTCCTCCCTCTGAAAAACTCTGGCTGGACTGCTCTGTTCTGACTCCTTCAAGCTGAATAGGGGTGGAGGAGGGACCCGTGGTCAAGACAGGGTTCCAGCAGAAGGTGGTCTTTCAAGGGGGCTGCAGCCCCAGTTTACAGAAACTGTCTCCAATCTAGGATCCACGAGCATGGCCAGCTAAAAGCCCACTGCTTCAAGTCTGGAGGAAACAGATCTAACAAGCAGATTAGATACACAGCGTCCAAAACTAAGGACAGAGTCATTATTAGAGGATCTAAGAAAGGTGCCGTCCAAACCAGGAGGGAGTTTTCCCATTGAGAGGCAAACAGAAACCGACAGGAGGGGCCTGATAATATCAGGTGGGCATTAAGGCCTGGCCAGGTTATGTGAGGTCCACACCTGTCTATCTCTTCACATGGAGTCCTGGAAGAGACATCATAAGGGAGGTGGGAACCTTCTTAGGGAAGACCCCCTGTTGATTTCCATTACCTGGCTGGCCTGGGAGGAGAGCTGGCATGAATAGGTTAGTGTAGAATAGGTGGCATCATGAATGGGAAATTTACAGCTCTGCCTGTGATGTCATTGACCCTAGGCTGTCCCCGATGGCAGTGGTCACTTTGAAAGCTGGGCAGAATGAAGGGCTTTTTCAGCTTAGGAGGGCCAGCAGGGTCTGCACACTGACCTGGGAGTCCTTCTGTCCCAGGCAGTTCTGTTTCCAGCGACCTAGCTCTTGGCAGAGCTGACAGGGCTCTTCAGAAGCCAGATTCAGTCTCTGACGCCTCATTTTGAAAACAGGTGCCATAGGGTTGGCGCCGGGGCTCACTTGGTTAATCCTCCGTCTGTGGTGCCGGGATCCCATACGGGCCCTGGGTTCTAGACCCGGTTGTTCCTCTTCCAATCCAGCTCTCTGCTGTGGCTCAGGAGGGCAGGGGAGGATGGCCCAAGTCCTTGGGCCCTGCACCCGCATGGGAGACCAGGAAGAAACACCTGGCTCTTGGCTTCGGATCTGCGCAGCACCGGCCCGTTAGCGGCCATTTGGGGAGTAAACCAACGGAGACCTTTCTGTCTGTCTCCCTCTCTCACTGTCTATAACTCTGTCAAATAAAAAAGAAGAAAACAGGTGCCATTTGAGAGTGGACTTGGCCTTGTTGGGTCTATGGATTTTTTCACCAGTGTACTCCATCCAGTTACTCTTAAGCTCAAATGAGTACCCAAAAGAGGGCTGGAAATATCTAGGAAGCAGTTTCTGTACATAGTTTAATGGCCTTTGGTGTGATCTAACATTTCAGCTTAACCTTAATCACTAATATAAAGGTTGGAAGGATTTCTGTGTGTCCTATATGGAGAGACAACCCTGTGTAAAAGGACTCAAAAAGTTATAAACAAGCACCCAGACACACAGAAGGCAGAGCAAGTTTATGGATTGAATTAATTAGAGTCCACGCTAGTGACAAAGTATGCTATTATCCAATTTTATGGTGCATAAGATTAAGTTTATAGGACCAAATATCTTGGGATCTTTAAACATTTTAAGGCTTTTTCTTTTTATAGTGAAATATAATGCTTACAGAGAATGCTTTAAGGGACAGACATTTCTGGTTTGAAGACGTATCACAATACCACATCCTTGGAAACACCGCTGTGTCACGTTGCTCCCTGCGCCTCAGAGGACGGCCTGCTGCCCTCTCCAGAGCGCTGCTGCCCCATCAGAGATAATCAGTCTCCTGACTGCCAGGAAGGAATTTCCTTCCCTTCGTGTGAAGTTTTTCCCCAGCCACTCACCTGCCTTGAGAACTTCGTATAAGCAGAATGATTACGTGTATTCTTTCATACCTACCTTTCTTTCTTTTTTTTAACTTTTATTTAATAACTATGAATTTCCAAAGTACAGCTTTTGGACTACAGCGGCTTTTCCCCCCCAATAAATTCCCTCCCACCTGCACCCCTCCCATCTCCCGCTCCCTCTCCCATCCCATTCACATCCAGATTCACTTTCAATTATCTTTATATACAGAAGATCAATTTAGTATATACTAAGTAAAGATTTCAACAGTTTGCACCCATACAGAACATAAAGTGTAAAATACTGTTTGAGTACTAGTTACAGCATTAATTCACATTGTACAACACATTAAGGACAGAGATCCTACATGGGGAGTAAGTGCATAGTGACTCCTGTTGTTGATTCAACAATTGACATTCTTGTTTATGGCGTCAGTAACCACCCTAGGCTCTTGTCATGAATTGCCACGGCTATGGAAGCCTTTTGAGTTTGCCAACTCCGATCTTATTTAGAAAGAAACAAATTTTTTTTTTTTTTTTTGACAGGCAGAGTTAGAAGCCAGGAGCCAGGTGCTTCTCCTGGTCTCCCATGGGGTGCAGGGCCCAAGCACCTGGGCCATCCTCCACTGCACTCCCTGGCCACAGCAGAGAGGTGGCCTGGAAGAGGGGCAACCGGGACAGAATCCGGCGCCCCGACCGGGACTAGAACCCGGTATGCCGGCGCCGCTAGGTGGAGGATTAGCCTAGTGAGCCGCAGCGCCGGCTTCGTAGATGTTTTTAAAAGTGAAAAATATTTAATCCCTTTTGTTCCCTATGTAGCCTCTCCTAATGTGGAGTATATTTTTTGTTCCTAGGTTGATTCATTGGAGGAGGAGGAACAACACAGTCGCTTCTGTTCAACAGCTTCAGGTGAAGAACTAAAGGCGGCGGTACCTGATTGCCCTGGCCGAGGGGGAGGTAAATGTAGAACTGAGGAGGTTGCCAGCGCCGCGGCTCACTAGGCTAATCCTCCGCCTTACGGCGCCGGCACACCGGGTTCTAGTCCCAGTCGGGGTGCCGGATTCTGTCCCGGTTGCCCCTCTTCCAAGCCAGCTCTCTGCTGTGGCCAGGGAGTGCAGTGGAGGATGGCCCGAGTGCTTGGGCCCTGCACCCCATGGGAGACCAGGAGAAGCACCTGGCTCCTGGCTTTGGATCAGCGCGGTGCGCCGGCTGCAGTGCGCCAGCCGCGGTGGCCATTGGAGGGTGAACAAATGGCAAAGGAAGACCTTTCTCTCTCTCTCTCTCACTGTCCACTCTGCCTGTCAAAAAAAAAAAAAAAAAAAAGAACTGAGGAGGTGTCCCCCTCCATTCCTCCACCTGGAGAAGCCTGAGTCCATACCCCAGGCAGCTCTGATGTCTGCTACTGAAGTAAGAGCAAGGCTGCCACGGCCATGTGGGCAGAATACGTGTGCTTGGTAAGCAAGCGAAAAGAGCATGTGCATATGTACATGCAATACATGACTTCAGCTCTAGACATTCCTTTGCTTCTTGACATTTATTTTGATATATTTGGTGCATTTTGATTCCAAAACCAAAAGTGCTCTATTACAAAAGCATTGCCAGTTTGAATTGGACTGGGTTATTATTCAGAAAATGGGCAGTGCCCTCCACGGTTCCTTTGAAGTGGAGTTTATTTCCTGCCTTCATGGCTTAGCCATGTGACATGCTTTGGCTACTGGAAAATCAGCAGACATGATGGAAGCGGCAGGCTCCACTATGCTGATGTGGTAGACACGTTCTCTTACGCTCCAGTGATATGCCTACAAAGGAGCAAGCCCTGGTTGACTTTTGCCTGATCATTCTAGGTCCCAGCATGAGAAACATGTCGCTGACCTGAATCCAAAATACAGCTGATAGCCAAGCCCAGACAACCCACAGCTTGTATCAGAGCTGCTCAGCCAGCCGAGGTTACATTAGTACAGCTGATGGCAACCATGGGCGTGAGAGTAAGTGCTTCCTATTGGGAACCATTGTGTTGTGGAGAATTTCGCCATTATGGTGGCAATAATTGTTTTATAGGTATAATCAGAAGTGTAAAGGTCAGTTCATTATCATTCTCATTAATGGGCTTGGCTCCATTTACCTCATTCTGCATGCACTCTGTGAAACCAGGATTTCAGATTTCAAGATGTATTTTAGTACAAATTCTGAATTCCCAGGTGACTCCTATTAGACACCTATGGAATTTGAAGGAGACTGGCAAGGAATGGACAAGAGATATCTTTGGGGATAGGGACGAGGAACTAGGATCAAGGAGCTATTTTTTGGGCCACAGCTACATTTGGAGAAGTGGGAGAAGAGATCACACCTACATTCATGTGAGCAGATATGCTATTCTGGATTTGCTCAGAAAGGAAGGAGATGTCCTACTCTGGAGGGAGGTTTACAAAGAGTTAGGGAGTAGGTAAGTTATGTTTTTGAACATCCAACTGTTGAGTTCAACAAAGCTTTAACCTAGAAAAAGTGTAACTTTAAGGACAAAAAAAGAAAAATACCCTGCATGCATGTGGAAAATACACAAACACTTGGAGACAGCAACATGCTCCTGAATGAACAGTGGGTCATGGAGGAAATCAAAAGAGAAATAAAAAAAATTTCTGGAAAAAAATGAATATAACTACACAACATATTAAAACCTATGGGATACAGTAAAAGCAGTGTTAAGAGGGAAGCTTATAGCAATTAGTGCCTACATCAAAAAATTGGAAGGCATTAAATAAATAATCTATCAGCGCATCTCAAGGACCTAAAATATACAATAACAAACCATACTCAAAATTAGTAGGAGGAAAGAAATAATAAAAATTACAGGGGCCTATGCTGTGGTATAGCGGGTTAAGCCACCATCTGCCATGCCAGCATCCCATATGGGTGCCAATTTGAATTCTGGCCGCTCCACTTATGATCCAGCTCTTCACTATGGCCTGGGAATGCAGTGGACGATGGCCCAGATTCTTGGGCCGTTGAACCAGCTTGGGAAACCTGGAGGAAGCTCCTGGCTCCTTGTTTTGGATCGGTGCGACTTCGGCCATTGTGGTCAACTGGGGAGTGAACCAGTGGTTGGAAGACCTCTCTTCCTCTCTGCCTCTCCTTCTCTCTTTGTGTAACTCTGACTTTCAAATAAACAAATAAATCTTTAAAAAAATAAAAAATAAAAATTACAAAAGAAATAAAATTGAAATAAAAACATACAAAAGGTTAGTAAATTAAAGAGTTGATATTTTGAAAAATAAACAAAATTTAAATACAACTGGCCCAACTGACCAAAAAAAGAGAAAAGACCCAAATCTGTAAAATCAGACATGAAAAAGAAGGTATAACAAAAGATACCACAGAAATAAAAGAATCATCAGGAATTACTACAAACAGCTATAAGCCAACAACTTGGAAAATCTAGAAGAAATGGATAGGTTTTTGAACAATACAGTCAGTCTACTAAAAATGATTTATGAAAACATATAAAACCTAGATAGACCAATAACCAACATTGATTAGAGATTGAATCAGTAACAAAGACCCTCCCAACAAAGGAAAGCGCAGGACCAAATGGCTTCACTGCTGAATTATACCAGACATTTAAAGAAGAACCAGGCCGGCGCCGCGGCTCACTAGGCTAATCCTCCGCCTAGCGGCGCCGGCACACCGGGTTCTAGTCCCGGTCGGGGCGCCGGATTCTGTCCCGGTTGCCCCTCTTCCAGGCCAGCCCTCTGCTGTGGCCCGGGAGTGCAGTGGAGGATGGCCCAGGTGCTTGGGCCCTGCACCCCATGGGAGACCAGGAAAAGCACCTGGCTCCTGGCTCCTGCCATCGGATCAGCGCGGTGCGCCGGCCGCAGCGCGCCGGCCACGGCGGCCATTGGAGGGTGAACCAACGGCAAAAGGAAGACCTTTCTCTCTGTCTCTCTCTCTCACTGTCCACTCTGCCTGTCAAAAAAAAAAAAAAAAAAAAAAAAAAAATAAAGAAGAACCAATTCCAATTCTTCTCAAATTAATCAAAACAACTGATAAGGAGGTAATCCTCCCAAACTCCTCCATAAGGACAACATCAACTTCATTCCAAAACCAGAAAGATACAACAAAGAGAAGTTAAAGCAATATCCCTTATGAACATAGATATAAAAATCCTCAACAAAACACTAGCTAATCAAATCCAACAACATATCAGAAAGATCCTTCATCCAGACCAAGTGGGATTTATCCCTGGTATGCAGGGATGATTTAACATATGCAAATCAATAAATATGATCCATCACATTAACAAATTTAAGGATAAAAACCATATGATTACTTCAATATATGCAGAGAAAACATTTGATAAAATACAACCTCCTTTGATGATAAAACCTTAAGCAGATAGGTTATAGAAGGAACATACCTCAACACAATCAAAGCAATGTATGGCAAACCCACTGCCAGCATCATGTTGAATGGGGAAAAGTTGGGAGCATTTTCACCAAGATCCAGAACCAGAAAAGGATGCCTACTTTCACCATTGCTATTCAATATAGTTCTGGAAAATTTAGCCAGACAAAGGACTTAAACAGGCATTTTTCAAAAGACGAAATCCAAATTGCCAACAGACAAATGAAAAATGCTCAGAATCACTAGAGATCAGGGAAATGTAAATAAAAACCACAATGAGGTTTAACCTCACCCTAGTTAGAATAGAAACAATAAATGTAGGTGGGGATGTGGGGAAAAAATACCCTAATACATTGTTGGTGGGAATGTAAACTGGTGCAGCCATTGTAGAGGACAGTATGGAAACTCCTCAGAATTCTGAAAATAGCTCTACCATATGACCCAGCCATGCCACTCCTGGGAATTTACACAAACAAAATGAAATCAACATATGAAAGAGTTACCTGTACCCTCATGTTTATTACAGCTCAATTCACAATAGCTAAGATATGAAATCAACCAATGACTAGATAAAGACAATGTGGTATATATGCACTATGGTATATATACTATAGATAGATAGATAGAGTACTCAGCTGTGAAAAAGAACGAAATCCTACCTTTTACAACAAAACAAATGCAACTGGAAACATACTTAGTAAAATAAATCATTCCCAGCAGGACAAATATCATATCTTTTCCCTGATCTGTAACTTACAGAGTACAAAAAATCTAATGTATATGAGTGAAATTGACATTTTGAGATTTGATTATAGTTTATAGCTCTTGTCTCTACTGTTGAGGAACAGTGTTTTATTCTTACTATTTGTTGAATTCCCTACTTAGTGAGAGTTAAGCTTTTGATTATAAAATAAGCTGAACGTATATCATTGTAAAAATTGAAAGAACAAGAAAGGACGAGGAGGAAGGATGGGTGCATGGGTGGGAGGGAAGTTAGGGTGGGAAGTATCACTATGCTCCTAAATCTGTGTATATGAAATACATGAAACTTGTTATCCTTATATAAATAAACTGTTGTTAAAAATAGAAAGTGTACTACCAAACCAGATGGTACTAAGTACCTTCAAGAAAACTCAAACAGGAAAGGAGGACAGAAAATATTAGGCAACATTAAAGAGGGTGGTCAGCTTGTTCTCTTTGAGTACCTCCAAGCCAAGATCTGATGTAGGGAAGGTACACTGGGTAAGAAGGAGAATGCCTGTCTGTGAAGAAAGCCAGCAGGTCTAAATCATCAAAGAGGGTCAAGAGAAGACGCCAGAGATTGCCAGAGGCTTTTAGAATTTTCCAAAGAGCATTTCCTATTAGTGAGATACACAATCTGGAACAAAGGAATGACGTGTGGCTTGCACTTTTAAAATAATGTTCTCTATTTAGAATAGATGATAGTGGAGGCTAGATACAGAGAGATCAGGAGCTTATTGCAATAATTCAGGCCAGATATGATGGCGGCTGGAACCAGAATGACAACTGTGGAAGCGATAACTGGCCAGACTTTTGGCAAAGATACAGGCACGGTTATCACTGAGAGACTGTATGTGGGGCGTGAGAAACAAGGAAGAATGATACGAAGGTATTGGCTTACAGCTGCCATTTACTGAGAAGATGGGGAGTCAGTTGGATGGGATGTTAAGTTTGAGGTGCTTATTAAACTCCCAAATAGGGTTGTTAAATAGAGTTGATTTATGAATATGGAGACCAAGGAAGACAGAGAAGCTGGAGAAATAAACTGGAGAATCATTAGCATATAGGTGTTATATAAAGGCAAAAGGTAGGATGAGGTCATCAAGGGTGTACATGAGCCATTACTGAAGAGAGGTCCAAGGGCCATGTCATGAGGTACTACAAAGTACAAAAGTCCGGAAGAGAAAAGACCCAACAAGGGGCAGGGAGGAGGGCCAGACAATGAAGAAAAGACACTCACACAAAATAATGCCTTGGTTAAGACTATTTGAAGGAAGAGTGACTAACCATGTCAAATTGTGCTCGGGACCCAAGCAAGATGATAATGATAGTTGTATTAAGAAAATTAACGTGGAAGATCTTGACCTTGGGCAGTTCTGGAAGATGGGTGGAGGTTGCGAAATGTTTCTTCTACAGGGTTCAGGAGAAAAAAAAATAATTTAGACAGCTTTTCCAAGGCCCTTTTCTGCCTTAATTGACTTATGATGAAACTGAAACTGACATAAATGCATACTGAATCCAGAAATCTAAATATATCATATCTTAGCCCCCCCAAAATGCAAATCTCATGCAAGTACAAGAATTAGTTTCACTTTCTAATAACAGAGCTAACGAGAAACTGTCTGCATTCAGGGTCCTGGTAGGAAAAGCACTTGCCTCAAAGCAGTGATCAATTTCCTCTAGATTCATTACGTGGTGCCAAATAAATCCCCTTTACTTGGCAATGACTCACATTGTATCTACTGTAAATTAGTGGCTGGAGAAACAGATTCGTTCAGTCCTTTTACGCTGTTTGCTAGAAAAGCCACTCACTTATCTCAGGAGAACTTTAAACCCAGAGGACATTTCACCTGTCTGATTCATCCAGGGTCAGCAGAGGTGATTAATTCTCAGATAAGGCAGGCTTACTCTTCAAGAATCACAGTGAGGCTCAGTCAAGTTAATGAACAGGGTGGGCCAGGAGGACAGGTCTCTGATCACGAGACCTGTGCTGTTCCAGGGCGCCTTCACTCAGCAGACTGTGCCGAGGGGGCACAGTTACCAAAAGACTGACTTCACTTTATCATCAGAAAACTTACTTCCAGCACTGTCCAGCTGCTGTCACTGGGCCAGGTGCTAAAACAGCTCCTTCCTACAATATAAGAAGACGGTTATATTACTGTGATGAAACTCCATTGTGATCCTCTTTGGATCATTTTTCTAATATAGGGTGCTATTGGGTCTTCAGAAGAGTTAAAACAATGTCCATAATCCATAAGCAGGAATCAGTAAAGAAAGGAATGATTTGACTGTTATCAATTCTGGGGTAAAAGGCCAGTAGAGATGGCCGTATCCCCCATCAGGATACCTGGGTTCAGTTCCCAGATCTGCTTCTGACTTCAGCTTCCTGCTAATGCAGACCCTGAGAGACAGTGATGATAGCTAAATTGTTGGGTCCCTGATACCCACATAAGAGACCTGGATTGAGTTCCCAGCTCCTGGCTACAGCCTTGGCCCAGTCTCACCCATTGTGTGTATGTAAGGAGAAAACCAGTGGATGGGAGCGTGCGTCTCTCTCTATCTCTCTCTCCTGTCTCTGTCTTTCTGTCTCAAATGAAGAAAGATTGCGGCAAATTATTATTGCCAGTAAGATATTTGAAAGAATTAAGAAAGCAAGCAATTTTCCTCATATTTACTGACTAAAATACTATTTATTTCATAACATCCCTCCCATTAAAATATCCCTTTTGTAGAATTAAGTGCTTTGATATTCAACAAAAACCTTTAAAATGTGTTACAGAAAGCCCATTTTGCTTGATATTTTTAGAATAAGAAATTCTCTTTTTTGCTCCCCGATCCAAATGAAATTAGAAATTTTCATTCTTCTCCTTAAACAAAACATTTGTTTCTGGGCTACAGAATAGAAAATTGAACTAATTTCTCTCTCTGTCTGCCCATACACACTGTCTTGCGGATTTATGATTTAATGAAAAGCAAGGTTGAGGAAAGACCTTATTATGTGATCTAGTAACCCAAATTATAATTTTTGGATAAAAAGAATATTTTATAACATATGGCAGAATATTATTATAAGAAACATTGAAGGTCTGAGGTTAAAGATCAACCTGTCTGTGCTCGGTCAAGATCAGAATTCAGATCTCTTGATTCTCAACAAAATGCTTTCTTCCACCACTCCAGCCTGATTAGGTAAAAACTGGCAAAGGGGGCAGATACTAACATCCAGACAAGTAACTACATGATTTCATTCTTTGAAGAGAACCTGATTTAGCTTGAAGACATTTTCTCTGTAGATGTGGTTGATGAAAAAGGGAGCAAGTGAAGGAAGCAGGCATCTCAGGCAGCGGGAAGACCATGATCAGAGGTGCATGGGCTGTCTTCCTGCTCAGGTGAGACAGAGACGTCATGTCACAGGAACTGAGTATGAGGACAAGGGAAAAGCCCCCCAAAGGCTCTGGGGTGACAGACAAGCGGCCAGTCCAAGGAAGGCCATGAAGGATTGGACTGCGTTTTATCCTAAATACAAAGAAATTCATTGAAGTGGGCTAAGCAGAGGGACATTTTGAGTCTTGAAAAGAACTCTTTTGTTTTTTCCTTTTAAACCTGTCAACGACAAGCACATGACCAAGGTCAGTGAGAGTACAATTAGAAGTTAGAGTATACATTCCGCCCTGTCCTACAATCACCTAGTTCTCTGTCCCAGAGAACAATTTAAACGTCTGTCAGCAGAGAACAGGCACGCCCACACAATGCCACTGTTCAAAGTGGTTGAGGCACTTGAGAAGAGTGAAATCTATAGAGTGAAGAAAGCAAGGAGTGGAATAGCGTAACCTGTGGGCCATCTGTGAAAAAAATGAGGAACTATAAAAAATGCTACTGTTGGTGGGGGAAACGGGAGAGTTTTATAACCCAGCAAAAGCTCGTCCTTGCATAGAGCGTATTTTGGGAAGGATGTACAAAAAACTAGTATTGACCCTCCGGAGGAGAGGTAGGGACTGGGAGTTGGGGTGCAAATTGAATTCTTTAACTAGATTTTCTGTTCTGTTGTATGAATTCTGTACCAAGTGTGCACTCAACTACCTATAAAAAAATTAGAAAGGATACATGAGAAAAAAGTCTGTCCTCTCAGCTTGGTCTGCACATGCATCTCCCTCCTCTTTTGCTCACCTGCCTGTTC
Organism: Oryctolagus cuniculus; assembly: GCF_051225735.1. Lineage (NCBI taxonomy): Eukaryota > Metazoa > Chordata > Mammalia > Lagomorpha > Leporidae > Oryctolagus > Oryctolagus cuniculus. Next base: position 40,735,713 of record NC_142874.1, on the reverse strand, counting down.
AAAACTGGCCCAGCCTTCTCTGTGCTGGGTGACCTCCGCCCACACATCTGTACTCATTCCCTGATTACATGAACCTGGTCAACCTTCATTTCTTCCAATTAATTCTTCACTAATTGATGCTAATGCCTTTTAGAAATGTTCCAAGTGTCTTGGGAAAGCTTCTGCTTGACCTCTGCACTGCTGATAATCTTATCTTAGTTCTGTCTAATAACAAACTATAGCATTCTGACTTGTGTTTATCACGCTTACTTCCTAGTCTTTCTACTCTCTCCCCTTGCCCATGGAAAACTACACGGAAGACACTCAAGAGCTGTTCTACAGGGCTTATGATAAAAAAGGAGCTTGAATGAGAACTCTAGATGAAGTTGTGACAATGTTTAAGAGTCGAGCTTTGATACTCGATGTGCCTTTTTGAAAATTATGAGACAAAAGGGTGGGAGCCATTTGTCCATGGTATATCTTGGATCCCCCAGAGAGTTACTGTGTCCTAATAGATCTATTGTAGAAAAGGAAGTGACAAAAACGTCTTTGTGATGCATTTCCTATAGACTATTACTATTGTCTCAAGACATAAAACTAATTTGGAAAAGTATGTATCCCATCACCAAATTGCAGGACTCTGAACTTCAGAGTTGTGTACAAACTAGTCACTTCCATTCATAGCATTAACCTCCAATCTTGATTCTGTGGAGTCCAACTACATGTTTTTAATTACTCTACTTCCTCTAAATCCAGAGGACAATTTTCTGGGGTGACACAGCAAACTGTTAAACCAAAGACCTTTCTTACAGTGTCTTCCAACACACTTATGAGCTCAGTCATAATATTTATACATACTCAAGCACTTTGAGATCTCCAGCTATTTTAACCAGCTGTCATTTTGGTGTCAAACCCCGGTCATTTTAATGTGAAACAAGGGTCAACAGAGGGTTTGTCTTATTCTTTTCCTATTAATGAAATCATTTGTAGATAGTGAACTCTGCTTAAACTCCCAACAGTAAGTCCCTGTTGCATATTCCTGTTATCTAGGTCACATAAAATTGTATGGTTGTTCACAGGCAAAATACATAAAAAGAAAAGTAAAAATGCTAACTTAATATTTAATGTCTTATTTTTTTTAATTTTTTTTTTTTTGACAGGCAGAGTGGACAGTGAGAGAGAGAGACAGAGAGAAAGGTCTTCCTTTTGCCGTTGGTTCACCCTCCAATGGCCGCCGCGGCCGGCGCACCGCGCTGATCCGATGGCAGGAGCCAGGTACTTCTCCTGGTCTCCCATGGGGTGCAGGGCCCAAGCACTTGGGCCATCTTCCACTGCACTCCCTGGCCACAGCAGAGAGCTGGCCTGGAAGAGGGGCAACCGGGACAGAATCCAGCGCCCCGACCGGGACTAGAATCTGGTGTGCCTGCACCGCAAGGCGGAGGATTAGCCTAGTGAGCTGCGGCACCAGCAATATTTAATGTCTTATTAATAACTAAACATATACACACTGGTATTGGTTATTAAGATACATTTACGCCGGCGCTGAGGCTCACTAGGCTAGGCTAATCCTTCGCCTTGCGGCACCGGCACACTGGGTTCTAGTCCTGGTCGGGGCACCGGATTCTGTCCCGGTTGCCCCTCTTCCAGGCCAGCTCTCTGCTGTGGCCAGGGAGTGCAGTGGAGGATGGCCTGGGTGCTTGGGCCCTGCACCCCATGAGAGACCAGGAAAAGCACCTGGCTCCTGGCTCCTGCCATCGGATCAGCGCGGTGCGCCGGCCGCAGCACGCCGGCCGCGGCGGCCATTGGAGGGTGAACCAGCGGCAAAGGAAGACCTTTCTCTTTGTCTCTCTCTCTCACTGTCCACTCTGCCTGTCAAAAAAAAAAAAAAAAGATACATTTATACCATATATATCTAATATGTATAAGCACATAATATCAGTTCTCTGTATATATCTAAAATAGTATGATATTACTGTTTTAATTGCTTATTCTAGAGGCTGTACTGTAAAGAATATTCCATTTTATAAAAAATGATTGATTGATTTTGAAAGTTGGAGTTCTTCCATTCACTGGTTCACTCCACAAATGGCCACAATGACTAGGGCTGGGCCAGGCCAAAGTCAGGAGCCAGGAGTTTCATCCAAGTCTCCCTTGTTGGTGGCAGAGGCCCAAGTACTTGAGCCATCTTCCACTGCTTTTCCTGGGCCCTTAGCAGGGAGCTGGATTGGAAGTGGAGCAGCTGGGACACAAACCAGTACTTATATGGGGTGCCAAAGTAGCAGGCAGCAGATTTACCTGGTATGCTACAGTGCCGGCCCCTCAATCTTTTTTTTTTTTTGCTAAATTGGCCTTTATAAGGAAGATATATTTTGTTGTTAAAGCTTATTCTCTCAGATTATTGCTTAACCCAAGCATAGTATTTTTGTTTTTCTTTTAATATGTTACCTCTTGTCTCTCTGGAAATTTTTTCTAAACTTTTGAGTCTAACCTTCCAGAAAATTAATTAATTAATTAATTAACAGAATTATTTTATTACAAGAGTTAGCCATCATATTAAACTATAAGGGTTTGCATTACGTATTCAAATCCTTACAAATGGGGAAGAGTATTCAAAGATATTTGTTTAGTTCCCTTTAGAGAAGAGCTTTAGCTCCTAGCTAGCGTTCTCCTAGTTGGTATTTTTGCTGTCTTCAGCACTAGTTCCTGCTTCCAATCATTGAACATAAACACATTGAGCACCTCCTATGACCAAGCACTACTCTCCGTGCTGCAGGTGACAGCAACAACTTGACATTCAGACAGCTTATCTGAAAGGAGAGACAGACAGTGCCACATAGACAGTGCCACACAGGCACGTTCATGATCAGCTGCAGATGGTGGTACCTTTTACAACTGAAAGCAGCAGCATAATAGGTGAGAGAGAGTGAATGGAGAGAGGCTTCTTTTGTTGTGGTGGTAAAGGAAGCTGCCATGGGGAGGGCCCAACCGAGAGGATTTCCCAACCAGGAGAGGACAGCAGCACTGAGTTCATGGGGAAGGCCTGATCTTAGCATGACCCAGGAGTTCAGGGGGAACAGGGAGTGAGGGGTGAGTGAGATGGGCAGGGCCCTGCTGAGAATCTCTGCGGCCATAGGAGATTGTATTCTTCCATAATGGCCTTGGGAAACCCACACAAGGCCCTGGAGGATGCAGTGTGGCGATGAGATGGAGGGAGAGGCCAAGGCAGTGACCAGGAACTGAGAACGCTCTGGAGCAATCCAGGCAAGACGTGTAGCACTGGCCAAGCTTGTCTGAAAACTTGAGATAAAGAAGCTTAATGCTTTCTATACTTTAGAAATTTCCACTAAAACACACTGTAGTGAGAGCCAGCAAAAAAAACACCACATTGCTTCCTTTCAAATGAATAAGTACGTTTTTTCTAAAGCACATCACTCCTTGTCACCATTTAATAACAGAAAATTAGAATTGGAGTGAATCACAGGTAACAGAGTCTTATTATCTGCTTTTGCTCTCACATGAACATGTTGGAATAAGTAAAGCATGTTATGCTAGGAGTAGCCAAGGTGACTATTAGTGCTTCTTGCTGTAATTATAGTACAGCCACGACTCTGTCGAAAGAGAAGATCATATTTTAGGTTACCAGAATAATTAGAATGAATAATATTTCACTACAATTTTTTCCCTTTAAGAAATAATTCTCTGAGCAGTCAGAACTTCTAAAATGGCACTTGGCTAACCAAAACTATGTTTTTACTACAATTTTGTATTTTAGAGATTAACCTGAAATACAATTACCTTTTCAAAATATTAATATCGAATTATCCGAATTTCTGGATTTTCTTAATGAAGCCAATGAAAACAAGATCCATTAGAAAAATGGTATGAAATACATCTTACATAGATGATCGCTGACCTACTATGGTTTGACAGAATTCTTCTATTTTACAGAGTGAGAACACAGTACAGATTCAGTAGAAACCATATTTCAAATCTCAGGTTTTGATCATTGCCCAGAGCAGCTCTGTGACGTGCAGTCCTCTGTCGTGGCACAGAGCAGTGGGATCCAGTCAGCCCCAGGATCCCAAGCAGAAGCAACCAAGATGCTACATTGTGTTGCGTTGCTCAGCTCCCGCAGTCAGGAGGGCAGGTGAATTGAATGCATTTCTCACCTCCCATATTTTCTAAGAACAATGGGTTCATTTGAGGTGTGAGCCATTGTACCTTGAGGAGCATGTGTTTATGGAAAAGCCATAACTGAATACAGAATTCAGTAGAGGATTAATATGAAAGTGTGTTTTCATTTATAATGATGATTTAAAGCAGTAAGTTTCTAGATACTTTATTTTAGAAAGACATTATAATCTTCGTCTACTAACAATGCTGGAAACTATGATAAAAGTAGAAGAAATGATTTATTCAACATTGATTGGCACTTAGAGGTACCAGGCATTGAGGATATAGTCCTGATCCAAGGAGAAAAATAAATATTCTACTTGCATGCAATTTTCATTCTAAAGCAGGAGACAGACAATAAAAAGTAATTAACTAGGAGACATAAGTCTCCTAGCCTCCTGGTCTCCTGGCCGCATGGTTAGACACCAGCTAGAAGCCTGTGTCCCACATCAGGATACCTAAGTTCAATTCCTAGCTTTAGGTTCAGACTTGAGCATCCCGCTAGTATGTACCCTGGGAGGCAGTGATGATACTCAAGTAGTTGGATCCCTGTCTTTGACATGGAAGTCCTGGGTTGAATTCCTGGTTCCCAGCTTTGGCATGGCCCAGCCTCAGTGGTTGTAGGTATTGGAGAGTGAACCAGCAAATGGAAACATTCTCTCTCCCTCTCTCCCTTTCTCTCTTTCTGGCTTCCTCTCAAATAAATGAATATATACATTTTTAAAAAGTAGTTAATCAGTAAAATGTCAGGTGATGATAAATACTATAGAGGAGGAAAAGTATGGAAAAAGTGAAGAGTGTGGTGGAAGAAACTGTTGTTTTATATGCAAAGGTGCTAACCACTCAAAACAGCATCCCCACTAGGTTAGGTAGGGGGAAAGGCAAGGACAGAGACCATGAGGTGCCAGCATGCTTGATTTATGAGAGCAAAGCAAGGACCAGCTGGATTCGAAAGGCAGGTGTGAGGTGGGACTCAAGGCACAGAAGTGGACAAGGACAAAATCACTGAGGCCTCCTGGCCTTTAATGTGACTTAGGAAGCCACTGGAAAGTCCCAAGTTAGGGCCAGCATTGTGGCATAGCAGGTTAAGCCACTACCTGAAATGCTGCTGTCCCATATGGGTGACGGCTTGAGTCTCAGCTTCTCCACTTCTGATCCAGCTTCCTGCTGGTGTGCTGGGGAAAGCAACAGAAGAAACCGGAAGTGCCTGGGCCCCCTGCACCCACTTGGGAGACCTGGAGAAGTTCTGGCTCCTGGCTTCAGCCTGGCCCTTCCCTTGCTGTTGTGGCCATTTGGGGAGTAAAGCAACAGATGGAAGCTATCCCTCTCTCTCTCTTTCTCTCTCTCTCTCTCTCTCTCTCTCTCTCTAACTCTGACATTCAAATAAAATAAATAAATCCTTAATAAAAGGAAGAAGGAAAAAAAGAAAGCCCCAAGGAGAGGAACGATACGTAGGATTAATGTATGTTTTCAGTGTATCACTCTAGCTGTTCTTTTGATAATAGACTATGCACATGTGTGTGTGGTGCACACATATGTTTGTGTGTGTGTGTTTGTGTGCACTGGAGGGTAGAGAGGTTCAGTGGTGAAAGCAGTGAGTGCTGCCAGAAGACTTTAGCAAAAATGAGCCAAGATGGATGATGTAGAACTGGCTAAATTTTAAAAAGTGTTAGATCTCACACTTTGAAGACAGAGTCAACAAATTGACCACCAGGTTGAATGCAGCTTATGAAAGTAAGAAGCCAGGGTCTGAGCCACTAGGAAAATGAAGTTTCCCATGGGGGTGGGAAGAGAACTGTGAGAGGTGCAGGTTTGGGGATTGGGTAAGAATGGGAGCTTGGTGTTTCATCCAGGAGGTTTGAGGCAGTAATTAGACATTCAAGAGCCAGCAGAATAGATGAATTTAGTAGCCAAAAAAGAGGTTATGGCTGGAAATATAAATGTGGGGGGCATAAACTTTCAATATTATAGACTGTTAAATTAGAGACCATTTAGGATTAGAACTATTTCAAGCTTTTTGTACATGAACTCCTTTGAAAGCTTGCTAAAATTCCCAGACTCCTCTGAATACCATTTTAAATACATAAAATAGGATTTCCAAGTATATTTTGTTGTACTACAGTTGATATAAATAAAACCAATTATAATGAAATGTCTCATCAAAACATTAGAAAAACTACACTGTTGTAAAATATACACTTTTTATGAAGACATTAAATAGTGAGATCTAGCATGTACGTAATAGTAAAATGACTTCAAAGAAGTCATGTGATACATATTCCAAGATATCTGTACTAAGTGTAAAGAGTTGAAATTCTTTATAAGTTTTCAGCCACAGCTACAGTCACAAACACAGCTGATGTTCCCATGGTCCGATGGTCCATGCTGATAACTGCAATAAATACTCAATTTCATTCAGAGGACTCTGAAGGTAAGTGCAGAGATTGGTGCACCACAGGCTTAGGTCCTTGATTTATGGGGGAAGTTAGCCAGAGAAGACGGGCCAAGGAGTCTCCAAAATTAAGAGGCAAGGAGAAAATGAGAAGCAGCCAAGAAACAGAGAGGAGAGCAAAGAGACAAGTCAGGCAGAAGGAGACTGAGAGATGGCAGCAAGGGCTCTAACAGCTAAACACAACAGGAGATGTGAACTCAGGACACCTGTGCACAGATGGGGACAAAACTTGGCCAGAGCGTGAATCTAGAGGGAATGGGGGAATGAAAGGTGAATTCTAGGAATTGTGTCTAAGGAATTTTGCCAGATCATGAGTTTTTTAAATGACCTAGTAAGTAGAGAGAGATCTGGGGAAGCTTTCTGTTTTTTTATGATAGGAGATGTTCCAACATGTTTACACACTACAGAAATTATTCCAGAAGATCGGGCAAGTTGATAATTCAAGAGAAAAAGGAGACCACCGAAATCATGAACAGGCAAGAGGCGATGGCACCTAGTGCACAGGTGCAATACTTGACCTCAGGCAGAGCCTGGACTGTTCACGAAGGAAGGAGGCCTTCAAAAGTAGGCAGGCAGGCAGCTAGATGCATATAGAGCCAAGTCGATGTGAAAACATGGTGGGAGAATGAGGGAATTCTCTGCTGTCGTTTTGTTTTCTCAGTGAACACCAGCTGAGAGAGAAGGTGTAACATAGTGATCCAGTGCTGCAGGTGGGTGAACGGGCTGCAGAGACAGAGCTGTCGGGACCCACCCAGGTTAGTGGTCATGAATTAAAATGTGTCCCCAGGATGGGCATTTGGCACAACTGTGAAGACCCTTCTGGAACGCCCACATCCCACACTGGAGTGTCTGGATTCAAGTTCTGCCTCTCTTCCAGATTCCAGCTGCCAACTCCTGTGTACAGTGGGAGGCTCAAGCGCTGAGGTCCCCGCCACCTGCATGGGAGACCTACATGGAGTTTTGAGCTCCTGGCTTGCACCTGGCCCGGCTCCAACTGTTGTGGGCATTTGGAGAGTCAATCAGTGAGTGGAAGATCTGTCTCTGACCATCTGATCTATGTCTCTCTCTCTTTGTCTCTCTCTCTGCATCTTTCAAATAAATAACAGAAAAATTAATTAAGACCCCATCAGTGTGGTCACGTTTTTCTTAACCATGTGTCATGGGTGCAGGTCACATGGCACGTGACCTAGCTTCAACCAAAGTTAACAGTGTATCCATCACCACAAGGCGTGGAGCAAAAGACGATGAGATGTGTCTGCTCAGTGTAGCTTTGTCTCTAAACCAGCAGCATCCCAGGAGCACTGGAGTTCAGTGGCAGTGCCTGGGACCCACAGGAGTCTGTGCATCACGGGCACCTGTGGCTGATGCTGCCAGGGCTGGTTGTGAACAGAGAAATGTCAGTCAGAACGGGGAGCTGCACAGGCCCACATGCTGTGGCCTGCCCTGACCCCACAGCAGACAGCAGTGCACACCAGCAGGAACACATCCCATACCATCCGACAGCCTTGTGTGCTCCTGCAAGATCTTGAACGTGTTCATGAAGTTGCTGAATCGCAGTCGCTCTATTTCTCCATCAGCAGACTAAATCCGTGTGAAAATTAAAAGGCGAAAGTAGACATGATCAAGAAACTTGTTCCTGCTTGAATATCCTCAGACCCACTCCTGCGTTCGGCAGATGGCCTCAAAGTACACGGCCTCTCGCCTTATCTGGGCTTTTATTTACATGTCCGTGTCAATGTTGTTTTAGAATTCCGGTTTCCTGATAAGGAGTTATGTTTGTATTTAGAAAAACCCAGTGCCTCCTACAGTATCCTGCATCCAGAGGACATTAATCACTAATGTTTTCAATTTTATATAAAATAAATTTCTTTACAAAATACCTTCGCCTCAATCACTGGATGGTATTTTATTAATTAACAGTTCTAATGCATCCATAAAATAGCTGCTTTATCCACTGGGGCAAATATCAAGTCACATATATCATTTAAACAATGAAAGTCACCATTTATTAGATAAACTCAAAGGCATTAGCTGGTTTGTTTAAGTGATAATATAGATACATTGTATCCCCATGCAATACTCAACCCAAGTCAGAATGAAAGATGGAAGGGTAGACCATGAAATTGGGAAGTAGAAGTGTAGTGCTAAAGAGCAGTACTTCCCTTCTGATCCAGCTCTCTACAGATGTGCCTGGGAAAGCAGCAGAAGATGGCCCAGGAACCTGGGCCCCTGTTACCCATGTGGAAGATCCACATGGAGTTCCAGGCTCCTGGCTTCCATCTGAGCCAGCCCAAGCCATTGTGTCCATTCAGGGAGCAAACTAGCTGATGGAAGATATCTCTCTGTGTGTCTCTGTCTCTCTCTTTACTCTGCCTTTCAAATAAATCTTTTTTAAAAATTAAATTTAATAAAAATCAGAATTCATAGTCAAAAACGTTGAATAGGACAGTCATTTTACACCCATGGAAAGTAGCATTCTCCCTGCCATTGGCACTCCTTGAGAAGTCACATAATTGCCTAGATATGTGCCTCGTGGATCGCTAACCTCTAATTGAACCTCTGGGTTTTGTCAGTCCCTATTCTCCCAAATGATGGTGTTTCTCCAAAGATGGTATTTCCTATTTCTCACCACTCTCAAACACGCCATTCTTCAGAGAGAATCTCATTTCGAGCTCCAGCAATAACTCATCGGCAGTCCCTTGCCTGCGTGCTATTAAATTTGCAAATTTTCTGCGCTTGCTATATGTGGGATGCTGTCATTTGGCTGATCTGCCCTCCCCCAGTCTTGTATCCCTTGACTTCTGTACCATGAGGTTAAAGAAACATTTCCAGCCTCCTGGCCATTAGGCACAGCCACACGACATGGTCCTGGCCAATGAGACGTACACAGAGGTCTGCTGGGGGCCTCTGGAAATGATTTTCTGATTAAAAGGCCCAAGAGGAGCCAACACTGTCCTCTCCCCCTTTTGCCTGCCTTGATCACACCCTGAGAAGAGAAGACCCATAGGAAAGCAGTGATGCAGTGTTGGCCCTAGCTACTTTAAATTTCTTGTCCTGTGAGAAAAATGAACCCTTGCTTGGGTGAGGTACTGTTGGTAGCTGGGTTTCTGCTACTTAGAGTTGACAGCACTCCTAACTGCTGCTGACCCCACGCTCTGCTTCCATTCACAACTGGAGAGAGGTCCCTTATACAGAACTGTGTAACCCTGATCTTCCTCCTGCTCCTCCTCTCAGAGGTCTCTCTCGAGGGATTATAACCACTCTCTCCACAGTATCTTCAGTCTTTCAGGAAGTAGTAGGCAATTCGCACCATCAGTGTTTAAATACACGCAGGTCTCTCTCACACTAAAGTAAAAATAATACTGTCCCTCCACCTCCCATTTGTCTCCAGCTGCTCCCTTATCTCTTCCCTCTCACTGACATTGTGTTCACAAGAGCCGCCTGCATTCACCATCTCCAGCTTCTTATTTCCTATCCATTCCATGACCCCGTTGCATCTGGATTTAGCCTTGACCATTGCCTGAACGTGCCTTGGCCAAGGTCACCAGCAACATCCTTATTGCAAATGCAATGAGAAGTTTTCAATTCTTATCTTATTTGACTTCTTTGTAGCATTTGACAACCGTGACCACTCAATCCTTTTTGAACTACTTTCTTTTCTTGAATTTTTAAAAACCATTTTTGGTTTCTCCTCTCCTCTTTAGCAGATACATCTAAGTCAACCTTGAAGTAACCTCTTCTTTTGCAAGTCTTTTGAGTGTTGGCATGATATTAGGAGCTTTGTATTGAAGTCTTTGACTACAGTTGCTCCATACTGGGCATAATTTTTTTGGAATTTTACAATTTATTTTTCATTTTATTTGAAAGGCAGAGAGAGAGAGATCTTCATTCCACTGGTTTGTTCTCCCCACAACAGTTGGGACTGGGCCAGGCAGAAGCCAGGAGTCCAGAACTCCCACAGGGGTGACAGGGACCTAAGTACTTGCACCATCACCTGCTGTTTCCTAGGGTATGTGTTAATAAGAAGCTGGAACTGGAAGCAGAGCTGAGACTTGAACCCAGGCCCTCCAGCATGCAATGTGAACATCCGAACACCTGCCCTGTTACTGTATGTTGGCAGGCTCCCCAGCCTGTTTCTTCTCCCATGTTGTCTCTCTCCATGTCCACCCTTGTGGTCCGCAATGTCAAAGTGACCCTTGATGCTCCTCTCTCTCTTGGTTCTCCAATCTATTTAATCAGCAAGCCCTGTAAATTCTTTCTGCAAAAATGTCTCTCAAATCTGCCCCTTCACCTAGTTTCACCAATCTTAGCCTAGATGGACCCCCCTCTGCCATCAGTTCCCTGATACTTCTCCTTCTGTGGCCCCGTCTCTCTGCTGCAGCTAAAGGGAACTTCTATTAGGTTCTCCAAAGCTGCCAACTTCTCTCTCACCTCCGGGCTTTCATTCATGCTATTTTCTCAAACTACTATTCTTAATTTTTTAAAAATTTTAAAAGATTTATTTATTTATTTGAAAGGCAGAGTTGGGGGTGAGGAGAGAGAGAAAGGTGTCTTCCATCCACTGGTTCACTCCCCAGATGGCCACAATGGCTGGAGCTGCGCCGATTCAAAGCCGGGAACCAGGAGCTTCTTCCAGGTCTCCCACGAAGGTTCAGGGGCTCAAGGACTTGAGCCATCTTCTGCTGCTTTCCCAGGCCATACAGAGAGCTGGATCGGAAGTGGAGCAGCCGGGACTCGAACCAGCGTCCATATGGGATGCCAGCGCAACAGGCTGTGGCTTTACCCACTAGGCCATAGTGCTGGCCCCAGAACTCTTTAATAATATTTGAATTCTCAGTGTAAGTGTTACTTACCTGGTACCCTTAGGCTAGGCTGGATACTGCAGCAGCACAGCAGTATCAATGTTTTTGTTTTATTTTGCTACAGGAGGACACATTTCATCTCTAGTTACCAGCCTCTCCAAATAGATTTCTATGCTAAATTACAATATCCATATTTTAATTTTATTTGCACCAAGCTAAAAATTCTCAGTATAGCATTGGCATTCATCAAAGGTTATGAACTGAATGCCTGAACTATGAAAATTTCCATTTAGGTTTAAGAACTACTTAACATAACATGTAAAAGTAATAAATGAATGAATGATGGAACAAATGATCATTACAATGACTTTTGTGTCATTAAAGATAATTATATTCTACTTATTGGAATGAATGTGCTACTTTTAAAAGTCAAGAGTAGGGGCCAGCTTTGGGCATAGTCGGTAAAGCTGCCACCTGCAACACCAGCATCCCATATGGGCACCAGTTCGAGTCTAGGTTCTTCCACTTCCAATCCAACTCCTTGCTAATGTGCCTGGGGATGCTGCAGAAGATGGTCTAAGTCCCTGGGCACCTACGACCACATGGAAGACCTGGAAGTAGCTCCTGCCTCCTGGCTACGGCCTGGCCCAGCCCTGGTGGTTGCAGCCATTTGGGGAGTGAACCAGCAGACGGAAGATCTCTGTCTCTCCTTCTCTCTCTCTGTAATTCTGCTTTTCAAATAAATGAAATAAATCTTAAAAAAATTAAAAAGCCAAAAGTGATCTTCCATTTTCCCCGGAGTATATTGCCTATTGCAACAGAAGTTCCCCGAAAGAACAATTAAACAGAATATGTATAAAACACTCCCTACATCTACAGCGATTGTTCAAGCTGAAAAGATTACACAAAGTACTGAAGAACCTAGACATGATGCGGAAGTACAAGGTCTAACTAAATCCTGTGATGATTAGTGATCACCAGGGACACAGAGGCCAGCAAGACTTACAGTAATTTAAGGGTAAAACCATTATGTAACAGTGTTACCAGTAAATTCGGAAATAACAATGTGACATTATTGAAACATTCAGATTATTGCCAGGACTCACTGTAATTAGTTTTCTCTACTTAATATGCATGTGGTTCAGATTATCACACCAAAAAGCGCATTTGTTTGATGAACCAGAAGCCAAAACACCGATTAGCTCAAACGTTTCACACAGTTCCAACCGTCCAATGCCAACAAAACATAATTGAGCACACAAACGTCTATGTGCAGCCCAGATAAATTTTACAGCAAGTTATCTATTTATTTTTTTCTTTTTAAACTTTATTTATTTATTTGAAAGAATTGCAGAGAGAGAGATAGAGAGAGAGAGAAAGAAAGAAAGGAGGTCTTCCATCCGCTGGTTCACTCCCCAGTTGCCCCAAATGGCCAGAGCTGAGCCAATCTGAAGCCAGGAGCCAGGAGCTTCTTCCAGGTTGCCCACATGCGTGCAGGGGCCCAAGCACTTGGGTCATCTTCTACTGCTTTCCCAAGCCATAGCAGAGAGCTAGATCGGAGGTAGAGCAACCAGGACTCAAACTGGGGCCCACATGGGATGCCGGCACTGCAGGTGGCAGCTTTACCCATTATGCCATAGTGCCAGCCCAACCTATTTCTTTATTCCAAGGATAAAATGGTATTTTTCCTACATTTTAAAACTTTTTTTTATAAAGCATGAGACAAAAGGACAGCTATTGTCATGTTTAGCAAAATATATTTCAATATAATTGTGTAATTTTATGAAGGAAAAGCCTGTCTAAATACAAACAGAGTCCACATTCAGATGAAGAAATGATAAAGGGCTGGCACTGAGGCACAGGGGGCTAAGCCACAGCCTGCAAAAACAGCATCCCTTGCGGGTACCAGTTAGAGCCCCAGCTGCTCCACTTGGATCCAGTACTCTGTTAATGAGCCTGGGAAAGCAGCAGAGGACAGCCCACTGCCCCTGCACCCACATGGGAGACCCAGAAGAAGCTCCTGGCTCCTGGCTTGAGCCTGGCCAAGCAGCTCTGGTTATTGTGGCCATTTGGGAAGTGAACCAGCAGATGGAAGATCTTTCTCTGTCTCTCCTTCTCTCTTCCTGTAACTCTGAAAAAGATAAAAGCAAAAAAAAATTAAAGATCAATTTTTATATTTTATCATTGATCTTTTAAGCCAGATCTGGCTGAGAAATATGATTGAGGCAAAATGCCTGGCAAAAGCTGTCAAGCCAATCTATTCCTTCACATTTCATGTTTACTTGCTTTAGGATTCAAAACTTTCCCTATAACGTTTATAATTTGTTTACAGCTGGGACTCCACACTCTTAAATTTTCTGTTGACTCTAGAATTCAGTTTTAAGTTCCTAGAAGGCAGGTCTTATGTGTATATATCTTATTAAGCTGCACAGCACTCAGATACACAACGATCTGAAAATAAATGAGTAAATCCCGTATCACATATTGTGGTACACTGGAGTAGGATCAGAATTGGCCTTGGACTTGGGTGGCTGACTGCCACAAACCCATCCTCTGGTGGCCTGCTGTGTGACACCCTTTCTCCAGTTAGAGGCCCTACTCCTTGGCCACAGCGGTGAGCACACTAACCAAGGTTACCTAAGTAGAGTCCTTCTGGGCCCGGAAACTAACTCTGGGAAAGAGGAGCTCTTCTCTCTGATCTCAGAGCTCCTTGGAGCTGAGTGTTGGCCTTGTCTAGAGCTGCTTTCTCAGCTTCCAGGAGAAGCTGTCTCTATAGGTTAGAGAGAGAGAGAGAGAGAGAGAGAGAGAACAGAGGAAGGGGATGAAGGGAGGCCCGTGAACCCTACACCCCTAAAGCCAGCCTCACCCATGCTGTTCCTGCAGTTAGATTGTAAGAGCCAATAAACTCCACTGCCTCACAAGGTCATGTAAGGATGCCCTCACTGGGAGCCAGAATTCTGAGGAGTACAGACCCAGAATTGTATTCTTATAAGGACCCTTGGAATTCATGGGGGCCAAAATCCTCACGTTAGGTATTAGGAAAATGGATTAGTTAAAGAGGTTAAGTACCTTGCACAAAGTCCAGCAGTGACATTGTGAGGAAGAAGAATACCGTGACCTGTTCTGTAGACTGGTTCTGTCCTCATTCTAAAGCTGTTGTCGCTGGAGACTACCAACACGTCCCAGTCTCCCTGCAGCAGGGGCACAGACATGTGGCCTGCATCCCTGGCCAGGACAGACGTGTGCCTGAGGCTTAGATGACATGCGAGCAACGACAGGGTTTGTACCTTCTGGGGAACATGTGGTGGTCCCTGTAAGACAACTGAGCAGATTCTCTGGCATGTAGTCTTCCACCTGCCAGTGCAGCGGTGGCCCCCTACAACCACCAGTCTCCTGTTTGCTTTGACTGAGTAGGGTCCAGATGGGTGGTATGGCTCTCTCAAAATGCTAGAGCCATCTCATAACTGTCAATAAGCACTTTCATTTGTAAATTAGTTAGATTACTGATTGAGACCAAGGAAGTGGCAGACTGGAGCTGTCTCTCTCTCTGTCTCTCTCTCAAATATAAATAATTTGTTTTAAAAAACAGCTTTGACTTCTATACAATTTGGTGCCTGGAATTGGGGGGGCAGTGTGCACCTAGGGCATATATGTCGTAAACCAGGAAGCCAGTAACTCTTGCTTGCAATGATGTCAGAGTTTGTCCAACAGTGCCCTGCTGAGCCTTGGAAAGCAGACGGTCCTGTGAATGAGGGAGTAAGGAAAACTTAGCCTAGAATAAAGACAATTTAATAGGGCATAGGTAATAATTCTGAGTGAACAGACTAGTCAAACTTCTCAGTATCACTTAGAAATTCAGTAGAACTTAAAAATTATTTTTAGCTGTATCAGAAACTAAAATATAGAAACTAAAGTAAATTGGGGTTTTATTTTTTTTCACATCTTGAAAATAGTGGCCACTAAAGGGAGACTCATTCCATGTACTTTCTGTATTCAAAGTGGAATCCTAAACCATCAACAGAAAAGTGAAGAGATAGGCAGTATTCCAAAAGAGACAGGAGTGGTCTCTCTTACTCTAAAAGTATTTCACTAGGCTCTCTTTGTATTTTGATCATGTATATTGCTTTACAACTTAAGACATACATTCAGAGTCTTCTCTATCTCTGTCTCCCCTCACCCCCTCCTTCCTCTCTCGCCCCTTCTCCCTCTGCCTTTCTTTTGTTCCCTACAACCCTGTAAGGCCTCTGAGTCGTCACAGTTCATGATGCTTTCCATTTCAGAGACAAAGAAACCAAGGTTTGGGGCTAGTGTGGTAATACAGTGAGTTAAGCTGTCACTTAACAATGCTGGCATTCTATATCAGAGCACTAGTTCAAGTTCCAGTCACTCCACTTCTGGCCCAGCTCCCTGTTAATGCACCTGGGAAGAAGTTGGCCCAAGTGCTTGGTCCCTAGCCACCTATGTGGGAGACCCAGATGGAGTTCCTGGCTTCAGCCTGGTCAACCTTGCTTGTTGTGGCCCTTTGGGCAGTGAACCAGAGGGTGGAAGATCTCTCTCTCTTTCTCTCTCTCTCTCCCCCCTTCCCCCCCCTCTCTCCCCTTCCCTCTCTCCCTCTCTCTCTTCTTCCCTCCCACCCTCTCTCCCCCTTTCCCCTTCTATCCCTGTCTCCCCTTCTCCCCCTTCCCTCTCTCCCTCTCTCCTCCTCTCTCTATCCCTCTCAGATAAATCTTTAAAATAAACACACAGAGGCTTTAAAAAGTTTGATAACTTTCTCAACACTAAATATCAAGCAGTAGACTCACTATTAACCAGGAGGGGAGCAGATGCAGATTTTGTGAAGCCTGAAGCTAATAAAAATTGCAGAAGATTTATTAAGAGAAATCATACAAAATTAAAATACAGGGGCCAGCATCGTGGCTTTAGTGGGTTAAGCAGTGCCTGCTATGCCAGCATCCCATAAGGGTACTGGTGTAAGACCCAGCTGCTCCACTTCTGATCCAGTTCCTTGCTAATGCACCTGGGAAAGTAACAGATGATGGCCAAAGTCCTTGGGTCCCCCCCAGTGTGTGAGACCCAGGTGAAGCTCCTAGCTCCTGGCTTCAGCCAGGGCCAAGTGAACCAGAGGATGGAAGATCTCTGTCTCTCTCTTCTCTCTCTGTAACTGACTTTCAAATAAAATGAATAAATCTTTCAACAAAAATAAAATACAATCAGATATGAAATTGAATGAGAAAAAAACACAACAAATTATAAATTTTATAAAGCTAACAAATGTCACTAGCATCGCAGAACGTAGTAAAACAGGATAGCACTTTTATGAGCCAGCCACAGGCTTCTCCAATATCTTTCCTTACCTCTCTGGACTGCACACTCTGATCATTTCATCACATACAAATAATTTTGAAAATGTAATTTTCTGTAGAGCTAGCAAAACCACATTGGTTATTTCTGTATTGCAGTGGATAAAAATGTATTCTTTATTGTTGATAGTTTCAAAAAATATATTCAGCTTCAGAACTCATCTATGTCATGTAAGTTTTTAGGATCTTCAGGAAAATCGTCTTCAGTTTTCTTTCATGCATGAGTTCCAGTGTATCTCAATTTTCCTGATTAATTTAACTTCTTGATGACTGCCCTCGACCATTTCTTCATGGATGGTTCATTGTAGTGAGGAACTGTAAGTTTTCTGCTACTCTATTGATGTCAGTATTTACTGTCATATCGGCAAGCAACTTAAAGATTTTTAATGTGTCTGTGTGAAACATTATTCTTAATTTATTGGATTCAATTTGAAATCTCTTCTTTTGCTATTTGAAATTTATCTCTCTCCTTAATGAATTGCTGCTCTTGATATGATCTAAAAATTCACTTGTTACAATTTCCTTCCTTTTTTTTAACGGATAAAGAAGTCTATGTGGCTCAGGATTCTGGTGGCAGGAGGATCCAAACAGCATGCCACCAGCGTCCCAGGGAGGTCCCCTTTTGGTGTCATAACACAGTAGAGAGGGGAGAGAGAGAGAGATAGAGAGAGAGAGAGAGAGAGAGAGGTGATCTGATGAGACGGTAAGTGAAAGGGGGAGCAGAAAAAGCCAGACTGCCTTACAACAGCCAGTTCTCCAGAGAACCAGGCTAGTCACACAAGACCTGACCCACTGCCTCAAGAGGGGATGGAGGTTCTAGGAACCAAAATCACCTCTCACTGGGTCCCACCTAGTAAGTGGGGAGACAGAGCACATGCAAGCCACAGCATCCAGTCTCCCATATTGTGAGTAGCAGTCTCGGTGACAAAACTAATCCCGCCACCACCAATGTAACCACTGACTATTATAAAAATATAATTTCATTTTGCACACGTACTCTGCATATAAATGATGAATGATACAAGTGTATAATGAATGATAATTATGATGACTAGGGGGTAGCACTTGGCAAAGCAGTTAATTAAACCCCCGCTTGAGACATCTGTATCCCACATTGAAGTGCCTGAGTTTGAATCCTGGATCCATTCTTGATTCCAGCTTCCTGCTAATGCACACCCTGGGAGGCAGCTGGTGATGGCTCAAGTACTTGGATCCTTGCAACCCTTGTGGGAGACTTGGATTGCATTCTGGGCTCCTGGCTTCCGCCTGGCCCAGCCATGGCTGTCTCAGGTGTTTGAGTGAACCAGGGGATGGAAGATCTTTCCCTGTCTCTCTTCCTTTCAAATAAAAATGAAAAAATAAAATCATAATTTAAAATACTAGTTATAGGGGCCAGCATTGTGGCATAATGGGTTAAGCTGCTGCTTACAATGCCAGCATCCCCTATGGGCACCAGTTTGTGTCCCGGCTGCTACACTTCTGATCCAGCTCCCTGCTGATGCCCGTGGGAAAGCTGATGTCCAAGTCCTTGGGCCCTGTCACCATGTGGGAGATCTGGAAGAAGCTCCTGATTCTTGGCTTCGGCCTGGCCCAGCCCCGGGTGTTGTGGCCATCTGGGAAGTGATCCAGTGGATGGCAGATATCTCTGTCTTTCCCTCTACCTCTAACTCTGCCTTTCAAATAAATAAAATAAATCTTTATAAAATAATTATTGTTATAATATCTAAATGATATTGTTATAATATCTAAACTTTTCTTTTTATTTCTTAGTTCTATCAATAAAAATATATTTAATACTCACCACCAATCCCTTTTTCAACATTTTTTTATACCAGCATTATCAGTAGAAGTTTTAGCAGTGATGGAAGTGTTCCCTATTTGTGTTGTTCTATACAGGGGCCACCACCCTATGTGAATGCCGAGTTTTTGAAATGTGCCTAGTGTGGGGAGCAACTCGGACTAGACTAAGTTACTGGAATTAAGACTTATTCTATGCATCTGCTCTCCCACAATGTGGCGCTGGGAGAGGAGTAAAAACAGCTTCTACACAGCTGCCTCCAGTTCAACCAATAGACTGTGGGACCTGCTCCTGATTGGAGGAGAGCAGCGTACTCGGCGTGTGGATAGCAGAGTTGGGATTGGTGGAAGAGGACTATAAAGGAGGAGAGAGACAACATGCACCAGGAACATCTAAGGGGAACATCTATCTGAAGGAACACCTGTGCAGCCCCCGAGAGAGCCGGCTGGCGGTGTGCCGCTCCCCTGCGGAAGTGGGGAAAGTGGCTAGGGGGGAACTGCCCTTCCACAGAGGTGGAAGGGTTGGTAGCCAACCCGGGAAGAACCAGCAGCAAACCCCGGGAGGGCCGAGCAGACGAAAGAACAACGCAGGGTCCTGTGTCGTTCCTCCACGAAGAGGGGGAGCGACAGCCTAGTGCAACTGAGGACCTAAACCTTTCGTTTTCATTCATTTAAACTCCAATAGGCACATGTTCCAGTGCTGTGTGGGGCAGTACATTTCAAGACAGTTTGGTCATGTGAAGCATGTTCTCTATTAAGTTTTACAAAGTGGACTTATTAGAACGATAGTTCCTAAGGCTTTGTTTTATTTTTAATCATCCTCTTCTGCAGTATAATTTATTGAGGATCCGCTTGAAAGGATTTTGACAAATATGTACATTGTATCATTATCACCAAGTCAAGATTAGAACATTGTCATCACCCCAGAAACTTCCTGTTTCCCTCCGTGTTAGTTCTTCCATGCGTCTGCCCCAAATAACCATTGATCTGATCTCTGTCACTAAGGGCTGCTTTTTACTAGGTCTAGAACTTCATATAAATGGAGTAATATGGTATTTACTCCTTATGCATTAGCTTTTCTCAGTATCTTTTCAGTCAATTTTGTTGAGGTATAATGCAAAGGATACTCAAGTATTCACTTTTAAAAGTTATTTGGGTAAAAGACACACACACACACACACACACACACACAGAGAGAGAGAGAGAGAGAGAGAGATCTAATCTGCTTGTTCACTCACCAGATATCAACAGTGGCCCAGTAAGGTCAAAGCTAGACTACTGGAGCTGTATCTGAGGGTCTGCATTAACAGGTAGCTGGAGTCAGGAGCCAGAGGCAGAGAATGAACCGGAGCTCTCTAATTTCCAGGCCAAACACCTGCCCTTAAGCGTACATTTTGAAGAGTTTTGACAAACATTTACACCTGTGTATCAGCTATACTATCAAGATATACACCATTTCCACCATCATCCACCTTTCCTGTCAAATACTCATGCCAACCCCCAAACAAAAGTTGATCTGCTGTGTCACTGCAGATTCCATTTATCTTTTCTTGAGTCAGGCGACCAGAATCATGTGATAAGTACTCTTTGGCATAGGTGTCTTGGGCATAATGTAGTGTTCTGAACGCTGCCATGGATGCCTACGTCGCTGCTTGCTGATCTGTTACTAGATATTTGTATCGTTTCTAGTTCATGGCTATTATGAGTAACTGTTGTGAAATTTTCTGAAAACAATTTATTTCTTGATAGAAGAGCATGTATTGATTGCAAATGGAAACATACGCAAAATAATCTCACTGTGGAGAGCTACAATAATTATAGGTACCTCATTGCCCAGGGCTCTCCCACAGGGATGCACTTCTAATCTTGACAAACTGACAGTAAGAACTGAAGCCTCTGCTTATTTGTTTAATACATTTTATGTGTATAATCATTGGAAGAATCTTCCAGACTGACTGTCTCTGTCTCCATACTTTTCAAACTTCATTTCTCCTCCACTGCCCATATTCTTCTTGTGCTGAGAGCTAAGGATCAAGCCCCGGGCACCAACTCCAGTACCACGACACCGAGTGAGTTTGTGTGACTGGGAAAAGGAGCTTCCCTGGGATTGAGAATCGTGGGAAGACACACAGAATAGGCATGGGCACACCAACAAACAGAGACACTTAACAGGAGAGGTAGGCAAGGCAGGATGAGGCAGTGGTCTTGAGAAATAACAGATAAAATATCCCAGTTCTAGAAAACTTTCCCAGCCATTCTTGACTTTTGGGAGCACAGTGGAAGGATCTCGAAAGGTGCCCAAAGAGGTCCCCTGGAGATTAAGTTTCCTGGGGAATGCATCTCTGTTCTTCCCATAATGTGGTTCTTGTTTTCATTTGAAAATCTAAGACTTGCATAGCCAAAATTCTAGTTCCTCTTCGATATTTAATCAGTGGTAGAGGAGGAGGGAAGAGGTGGAGACAGAAGCTCTCTCCTAATTCCAGGACACCAGGATTTCCAGGAGATTTTACTTCTCTCCTTGAGAGCCGCAGGAGGGCTTCTTCCCATCTTCCCATTTCACCTCTCTTAGCCGTGATCTCCCAAAATGTAAATGTGGGCACTGGAGGTACAGCAAATGCTGTGTCCTAGGGAAAACGCTGGTCTGTGCGATTGGGCAAGTTGAAGCCTTTGAGAGACCTGGTCCCTTGGAGATCAAATCGGGAACACTGTTAGGGGGAAGAAAAAGCTCAGTAGGAAGAAGCCCTGTGTACCTGGGGCTGCAGGGCCTTGGACACCAAAGGACTCGTGAGGGGACACTGGGAAGACAGAGACCATTGTGGGGACCTGAGACCCTGAGTAGCCCTGACTGGAACACAAGATGAGGATGATGGCAGGGGTATAGATGCAAAGTGAACTTCAGCAGGTTTTGTCTGGGATTGTGACCCCAAATCTACTATCTGGAATTTGAGAAAACGTGTACACCTACACTTCCATAATTCATGTCAGGGTTTTGATATTCTGATACGTTTGAAGGAAATGTGATGAGAAAAGGTATATTCTTGACCAAAGTTCAAAGGCACTAAAATGCTCAAGGCAGAAAGGTTGTGAATATTGCATCAACCATGTAGCTTAGCACACATTGCCTGGTTAAGAAGGGCTAACTAATGAATACTGTGATTGATGATGATGGTGAGAAAATAGGGCTTCTTAAAGCTAACAGTAGAAATACATTTGTATTTATATGCTGGCACAGTTTCTCAGGGAAATCATTTCCACACCCACCTCAGTTTGTGAAGGGCTGAAAGCCAACGACTTCTTGAGGACCCTGTTAACAAAGAATAGAAATTAACAAGTGCATGCCTCTAAGTAAGGCAACAATTTGTATCTGCATGCCATGGAAGAACATTTTTCTGGGCCATATATATATATATATATATCTCACTAGTTTATATGATTACTATAAGAATACCCTTGTGAATATTTGTTATTGTGTCACATATGTACATACAATATAAATTTATTAAAAATGGTAATAGCTTTTTTGATCCTCCATAAATTAACAATGATTAATTTTATCTTAGAAATACAATTTAACAGACAATAATAAAAGCTTTGAAAAACTACTAAAATTGTGTTTGTAATTTTAGTGTTGTATTTTTTTCATTTTGTCTTTTTTTAAGTTGATATCCATTGCTTTGCTTCATATGACTGTTGGTTTTAAATAATAATGTAATAATATAAATGGTATATAATATATACAGGTTATGTATTATAAAGTACAATGTAATGTATAATATAGTAAATATTACAGATACTTCTTAGGTTATTATAGATAACCTGTTAGTTGATGTCTCACTCAATATCACCTAACAGGTATCTACAATGTGGATGATAATGAAGTAGGCAGGCATACAGGTTAAAATTGATCAGATTGGTGAACCTGGAAGACCACGCCCCTGTGTGACCTCATGCCCCTACCTGATGCCTTTGCCACGCCCATGTGTGGCCTCATTCCCCTACCCGGCCACACCAGGGTGCCCACCAGCCAATCAGGTTAATTAACCACTCCCCTTTGGAGTGGGTTAAAAGCCTAGAGCACAGTGTGCCCCGGGGCCTGCTTTTCTTCCCTGGCCTCTTGCCAGGAAAGGGCTTGCTGTAGCCCTGAGTCTCCAGGGTGCATGGCCTTCGGGCCATGTGCTCTAGGCTTCCTGGTCTAGATGCTCATCCACATGGCTGGTTCCTGGCACTCGGTATGAACCCCCATTCACTTCTCTCCCCTAAATAAAGCTCTAACTCTCTTATGCACCTTTCTCACTAAATAAAAGCTTAAAACGTACCATGCTGCCTCGTTTATCTGTGCCGGTATTTAGAATTCTTCTCTAAATATTAGGCAAGAACCCTCTTGGGCTTATTAATATCAGGGATTTAGTAATAAGCCCGTGGTGAAATCGTAAGGCACCCCAAATTCCGGTAGCGCATGTGGCACCTCAGATAGCATCTCTAGGGAACTTTAAGGGGCCACAGTTTAGTGTAGATTTTAGGGGGTCTTTTCCTATTTCAATTCTAGTCGATGTATAAGTTCTTATAGAATGAATCAATTGCCCTAATTTGAAATAGAACTATAATGTAAGGATGTGATTGAAAGACCTTTGAAATGTGTGGTTCTTTGGAAGATCACTAGACAGGAGTGGAAGTTTCAGGCCCAGGTTCTTCTTATTCTAGACACCTGCTAGTCTTTAATTAAGGTAGTTCATTTCTTCATAGCTTAATTTTGCTTTTTGGTAAAGTACAGATCATATCGTCTTAGAACCATTATGATGAAAAACTATGGCATCAGATGTGAAACACATCTTCAAATACAAATACAAGACATAATTACTTTAATTAGACCAATAATTAAATTAAATGTCTACCTTTCACATCATGTTTACTGTCAGTGTCTCTCACAAAATCCAACTTAATGAATCCATTGGACAATTTAATTATGTGACTAAATTGGAGTTCATGGTCACACCGTGAACAATTTATGTCAGTGCTGCTGCCAAGCATCTTTTAAGAAAAGAGAGCACCTTCTAAAGAACAGACCATCAGTTACACTCAGACTAACCTCTCATTTTAAGTCTTATATATATAAATTCTAATTCAGTGAATTAAAATCTGGCAGTTCACCCCGCCTGGCCACTAATAGAGTACACATGTCTGGATAGAGTGAAATACCCGCACTTTGACATCTGGTCCTGTTTCTAGATTTTTCCAGGGACCTAAATTTTCCCTATAATTCCAAAAAAACCCTAAGTTTATATTCTTACCTTACTACTAGTGTACAAAATAAAACATAAGAAGGTCTTGTCATTTTTGGAGATTTATAAAATAAATAAATAACAGGATGCAAAAATTAGGAAACCAAGAATTTTTTCTCCAAAGTGTGTTTCAAAAAAATATTTAGCCATTATCTTATTTAACTTATTGCTTTATATAGAAGAGAGAATTTTCTAAGTAGAAAAGAGTTTCTGTAAACATTCAGACACAGATATTTGAGTTTTTTTTAAATTTAACTGAGACATTAAGTATATATATATATTTTTGACAGACAGAGTGGACAGTGAGAGAGAGAGACAGAGAAAAAGGTCTTCCTTTACCGTCGGTTCACCCTCCAATGGCCGCTGTGGCCGGCGCACCGTGCTGATTCGAAGCCAGGAGCCAGGTGCCCTGAACTTGGGTCATCCTCCACTGTAATCCCGGGCCACAGCAGAGAGCTGGCCTGGAAGAGGGGCAACCGGGACAGAATCCGGTGCCCTGACCGGGACTAGAACTGGGGGTGCCAGCACCGCAGGCGGAGGATTAGCCTATTGAGCCGCGGCGCCGGCCAAGTATATTATTTTAAAACTTTCCTACAAAGTAATAAATGATTTTTCTACGTCACTCAAGGCTTAGTAACCCATATAGAAAGATACATGTCTCTCTGGCTGACTCTTTACTCTTGGGCTCAGTGATTAAAAGTACAGGTGCTGCAGCTAGACTGTGAGGGACTCAGCATCTGGCCCCGCCCCTCGCCAGCGGGGAGGGCGGGGGACCACAGCAAAGTCCCCCACCCTCCCTACTGCCCAGTTTCTTGACCTTCAGAATGGAAGCATTAACAAAGTCTTCCTGAAAGCCTGGTCTTGAGCACTAAATGACTGAACACAAATGGAGCCCTTAACACGACAATGTCTGCCACTTGTTTATCTCTCAAGTAGTGCTAATTGTGAGTGCCACTGTTGTCACTGCTGCTTTCCCCGTCTTTGGTGAACACTTACTAAGTGAAAGTAGTTACTATAGACCAAAATATCTACAAACAATCCAGAATAAGTCAGATGACTTTATGGATATGTTTCCTGCGGTTATAAATTCTAAAAAAACTCATTCAGAAGAATTAAAGATGTAAATAAAGAACTTATACATAATACAAGACACACTTGTAATAATGTTGCTTGGAATAAATATACATGGATAGCCCAAAAAAGCTTTAACAAGACACCAGTCGTCCTTTATTTTAATTATATTAAAACCTATTTATAAAAATAATCTCAAACTGTCTTATATCAAATTATGTCAACAGAATTTATTTTCAGTGGGTGGTCACAATAGACTTAGACATTCCTTATATGTTGAATTTAAGCAAAGAACGTGATGTCAGATCTCTGATCGCTTTACTAGTGAGCAGCTGGGAAATTTCCAGCAAGAATGCTTCCATTTGTACTGCTAAAGAATAATATAGACCAAAAAGTCAGAAGTTGAAATTGTAAATATTCACAACATTGTAAGAACTTTTGAAGAAACCATGCATGTGACATTTCAGAGTCTGAATATAATTTAGATTTTTTAAGATTTATTTTTTACTTATTTGAAAGGCAGTGTTACAGAGAGGAGAGAGAAATAGAGAGAGAGAGAGAGAGAGAGAGAGATCTTCCATCCTCTGCTTCACTCCACAAACTGCTGTAATGGCGGGAACTGAGCTAGGCAGAAGCTGGGAGACTTCCTGGTTTTGAAGTGGGCAGGCATATAGGTTAAAATTGATTAGGTTTGTGAGCTGGAAGACCACACCTTCGCCACGCCCCTGTGTGACCTCATTCCCCTACCTGGCCACACCTGGGTGCCCACCAGCCAATCAGGTTAATTAACCACTCCCCTTTGGAAGTGGGTTAAAAGCCCGGCCTGCTCTCTTTCCCTGGCCTCTTCCTAGGAAGGGGGCTGGCTGTAGCCCCGCGCCTCCAGGGCTCATGGCCTTCAGGCCATGTGCTCTAGGCTTCCTGGCCCAGACACAGGCCTAGATGCTCATCCACGTGGCTGGTTCCTGGTGCTCAGTATGAACCCCTAATTACCTCTCTCTCTTAAATAAAGCTCTCACTCTCCTATGCATCTTTCTCACTAAATAAAAGCATAAAACATACCATGCTGCCTCGTTTATCTGTGCCAGTATTTAGAATTCTTCTCTAAATATTAGGCAAGAACCCTCTTGGGCTTATTAATATCAGGGATTTAGTAATAAGCCCGTGGTGAAATCGTATGGCACCCCAAATTCCAGTAGCACATGTGGCACCCCAGGTAGCATTTCTAGGGAACTTTAAAGGGCCACATTTCAGTGTAAATTTTAGGTCTTCTCCGATTTCAGTTTCCCATGTGGGTACCAGGGCCCAAGGACTTGCTTTCCTAGGTGCATCAACAGGGAAATGAATGGGAATTGAAGCATCCAGGTCTTGAACTGGTGCCCATATGGGATGCTGGTGTCTCAGGCAGAGAATTTACATGCTACGCCACAATGCTGCCCCCCATAATTAAGATATTAAAGGTGGAATAAGAAGGAGAAATGAGAAATGGAGTGTTTTTTTGCCATATGCAAATAAAAAATTCAAATTGAATAATAAAATTCTTGTAACACTACAGATTTATAAAAATAGAAATAATCATTTGTGGGGTAGCAGTTTAAGCAGTGGCTTAGAATGCCAGCACCCCATATGGGTGCTGGCTAGAATCCAGGCTGGGGCCGGCGCCACGGCTCAATAGGCTAATCCTCCGCCTTGTGGCGCGGGCACACCGGGTTCTAGTCCCGGTCGGGGTGCCAGATTCTGTCTCGGTTGCCCCTCTTCCAGGCCAGCCCTCTGCTGTGGCCCAGGAGTGCAGTGGAGGATGGCCCAAGTCCTTGGGCCCTGCACCCGCATGGGAGACCAGGAAAAGCACCTGGCTCCTGGCTTCGGATCAGTGCGATGCGCCGGCTGCAGTGCGCCGGCCGCAGCGGCCATTGGAGGGTGAACCAACGGCAAAAGGAAGACCTTTCTCTCTGTCTCTCTCTCTCTCACTGTCCACTCTGCCTGTAAAAAAAAAAAAAAAAAAAAAAAAGAGGAATCCAGGCTGCTCCAGTTCCAATTCAGCATCCAGCTCCCTGCTAATGTGCCTGGGAAAGCAAAGGATGACCCAAGTGCTTGGGCCCCTGTACCCACATGGGAGACCTGGAAGAAGCTCCTGGCTCCTGGATTTGGACTGGCCCAGCCCAGCAGATGGAAGATCTCTCTCTATCTATCCTCTGTCTGTAACTCTGCCTTTAAAATAAATAAAATAAATATTTTTTAAAAATAGAAATAATCCAAAGTTCATAACCTATTAAACCTTAACTGGGTTGGATTTTACAATACCTACTTTTATATACAAATAATTAAGAATATCCCTGTCCATTCATTTACATTAGAGTAAGAAATCACTTGTCCTGCTTACTCCATCTAAGTTTGCTTTACTGTAAAGTTCTGGAAAAATTCCTTTGAACATACATCTAAGGGTACAGTTTAAAAACTTGCAATGGGACTCCAAATCCCATTAAGCTGGATGGTAAAAATGCCATCTTAAGTGTTAAAGGGATCCTATTAAGTGATAAAGTGATCACATAGATAGGATTAAGTATTAAAGGGATCATATAAATAAGATCAAGGGTCTGGTAATAATAATATATAGAATTAAAAAGAGAATGTTCCAATATGGGAAGCAGTCCACAGAGCAGACTCATAGAAAGATAATCGCTTTGAACAGCACTTTGACCTCAGAATCAGCCCTTAAGGCATTCTGGTCTGGCTGAAAAGCCCATGAGAGCATTTCAGGCATGGAAAGCCAAGACACTGTGGGAAAAAAAAAAAACCTACATGAAGGATCTCTGTGAGTGAGACTCCAGTGGAAAGAAGTGGCCATCAAAGAAGGATGTACTTTTCTCTGAAGGGAGGAGAGAACTTCCACTTTGCTATGGCCTTGTCTAAATACTGATGGAGTTTGGGGATTCAAAAGGCTTCCACAGCCATGACAGCTCACGTCAAGAGCCTCGGTTGGTCACTGACATCATACATAAGAGTGTTAGTTGTTAAATTAACAACAGGAGTCACTGTGCACTTACTTCCCATGCAGGACCTCTGTCCTCAATGAGTTGTTTTATGAGAGTTAACTGTGAAACTTGTTCTCAAACAGTTTTTTTGTCTGTGCAAATTGTTGAAATCTTTACTTAGTATAGAGTTGGTCTTCAGTGTATAAATTAACTGAAAATGAATCTTAATGGAGAATGGGATAGGGAATGGGAGAGAGAGGAGGAGGTGGAGTGAGAGAGGGGGTGGAAAGGAGGGTATGGTGGAAAGAATCACTATATTGCTAAATTTATACTTATGAAATTTGTACTCCTTAAATAAAAGGTTTCTTTGGGAAAAAATTTGCTTTAGTCTGCAAAAAAAAAAATTGCTTTAGTTCCTTTGGATCCCAGAATTTGAATGTGAACTTCACGATTGTCCTCCAACCAGCTTCTTCAAGTGTAAGAGCAGCTGTACTACAAAGTATCTAATAAAATGCACTCATAAATCTATGATAGATCAAATCTGATATTCCTTTGGTTTTGCTTCCTGATACAGTTCATTGATTTCAGTCTCAAGAACAACTACAGTTAAAATAGTAGAACAATAAAGGTCATTATTTTTGTAATCAATTAAAATGGAATGTTTTCTCTGTGATCCAATGGTTACATGTGCAAGTAACTTTTATATTTTTAATTTGTTAGAGGTCTATACAATTTCTGTTTTCTAAAATGGAGTAAGATAGTTTGGGACCCGCGCTGTGCTTTAGTTGGTTAAACTGCCATTTGCAGCACTGGCATCCCATATCAGTGCCGGTTTGAGTCCTGACTGCTCCACTTCTGATCTAGCCCCTGCCAAAGTCCCTGGGAAAGCAGTGGAAGATGTCTCACTGGAAGTTAGAGCTTTGCTCAGGTCCTTGAGCCCCTCCCACCAACATGGAAGATCTGGAAGAAGCCCCTGGCTCCTGGTTTTGAGTAGACCCAGCTCCGGCCCATTGCAGCCATTTGGGAAGTGAACCAGCAAGTGGAAAACCTCTGTCTCTCCTTCCTTTTCTGTTACTCTGTCAGATAAATAAAATAAAATCTTTTTTAAAAGATAGTTCTTAAGTATACTTGGAAACAAAGTTCATGCTTGGCTTGATGGAGGAAAGTGACCTATCTATAGCTATTAATTCAGTCCTGTCATATTAATCTAATATTCTGTGACCTTTAGAAGTCTACTTGATGAATATAAAGGTTCATTAAAACTCCCCAGTAATTGTATATCACTCCACATCTCAAGGTATCTAACAGTTCTAACTTCAGTGTCTTCAGGCTTTTATGTAGCACACGAAAGTACATGATCAAAGTCATCTTCATTGTGAATGATGTGTTTTATGCCACTTGAATCCTACTCTGCTGTCAACACCATCTCCATCTCCCCTTCTTTTTATTCTTCCCAGTCTCTGTTGTCTCTGCTTGTTGCTTTTATTCCTTGCCCATCCCAGAATTGCTGGCATTCCTGCATCATTTCGTTTCACTATTCATCATATTTTATCTTAATTAAGCAGTTTATAGCATCTAGACTTATTTACACAGCTGTGGCTTTGATTTAATTTCAAAGATTTTTATTCTCAACAATGTTTACTGAAGAATGTATATTAGATATGATGCCCTATAACTATGTTTTCATTGCTTTGATTTATGTGCTTTAGAAAGTAACTCATACTTAAATTTTTGCTCTCTAGCAAATCACATAGGAAGTAGGCATTAGCCTAGCAGTTAAAACATCCACTTTCCATGTATGCTCCATAACTGACTCTGGCTCCTGATTCTAGCTTCCTGCATGTGCAGGCCCCGGCAGGCAGTAGAGATGGCTCAAGCAATTGGATTCTTGCCACCTATGTGAGAGTTCTCAGCTCTTGGCTGTGGCCCTCGTCCAGCCTCAGCTGTTGGGGGCTTTCGCAGAGTCAATCACAGATGGGAGTACTCTCTGTTTCTCAAATAAATGAAAAACAATTGTTTTAACTAAATAAGAAACCACATAGGTAATGCTTTCTTTAATGGCTAAATTTAGAGTCTGTTCCCTTATTATTCTTTTTCATAATATCCTTAATTTTTCGTCAAAGAACTTTGCACCTCTTCATGCAGCTATTAGTGTAATATCTATCCCCTCTCTAAGCTCCGAGAAGACAGGCATCTTCTCTGCCCTGCTCACAACGCTATGCACAGGGCCTAGAAGTGATTGCCATGTCACTAGAATTCAATGAATGTCAGTTGAAAGAATAAATGACTAAATGCATGAATGAGGAATGCAAGAGTTTTAAACATTCAACCAGTGGTTATCTTTCACTTTAAAACACTTTGATTCTCTATTGAATAGTGGGATCACAAAGCATAGTCATTTATTTTCCTGCTTTAAATTTGTATTTGTTATTTATTTGACTTGTTTGAAATGTGAAGAAAGAGATAGAAATAGAGAAAGAGAGAGGTATTTCATTTACTGTTTTACTCTGCAAATGCCTGCAACAGCCAGGACTGGACCAGGCCAAAGCCAGGAGCTGGGAACTGAATCCAGGTCTCCTCCATGAGTGGCAGAGACCCAGGTTCCTGAGTTGTCGTAGGTTGCATGTTTCCAGGAGACTGAATGTAAGTGGAACTTGGACTTGAATCCAGAGATTCCAGCATGGGATGTGGGTGTCCCCAGCGGTGACCGAACTTGTGTGCCAAATGTCCTGGTTTTGATTTTTAAAAATTTTTTAAATTAACACATAAAAATTGCACATATTTATTAGGTACCATGTGGTGCTTCAATAAATATATACATATTAATGTTCAAATCAGTATCAACATGCTTATCTCCTCGAACATTTATCATTTCTTCAAGGTGAAAATATTCAAAACCCTTTCTTCTAGAGCTTTTTAGAAAAGAACACATAGCACATTTTTGTTATTTCTAAACGCTTTAGGATCATCATTTTTTAAAAGATTTATTTCATTTGGTTGATAGGCAGAATAGAGGGAGAAACAGAGAGAGTGAGAGAGTGAGTGAGAGAGAGAGAGAGAGAGAGAGAGAGAGAGATCTGTCTGCTAGTTCACTTTCCAAATGCCTGCAACAGCTGGGGCTGGGCCAGACGGAAGCCAGAAGCATGGAACTCCATCTGAGACTCCCATGAGGGTGGCAGGGACCCAAGATTGTAGGCCATCTTCTGTGGCTTTCCCAGCCATTAGCAGGGAGCTGGTTCAGGAGTAAAACAGCCAGGACTCCAGCCATTGCCCTGATGTAGGTTGCTGGAGTCCCAGGAAGTGGCTTACCTCTTTGTACTACACTGCCATCATTTTTGCTAAAGAATGGAATGACTTGATGAGAGTCTCTCCCTATATAAAAAACTTGACATTCTTTTTTTTTTTTTTTTTTTTTTTGGTCAGGCAGAGTGGACAGTGAGAGAGAGACAGAGAGAAAGGTCTTCCTTTGCCGTTGGTTCACCCTCCAAAGGCCACCGCGGCCAGCGCACTGTGGCCAGCGCACCGCGCTGATCTGATGGCAGGAGCCAGGTGCTTCTCCTGGTCTCCCATGGAGTACAGGTCCCAAGGACTTGGGCCATCCTCCACTGCACTCCCTGGCCACAGCAGAGAGCTGGCCTGGAAGAGGGACAACAGGGACAGAATCCGGTGCCCCGACCGGGACTAGAACCCGGTGTACCAGCGCTGCAGGCGGAGGATTAGCCTAGTGATCCGCAGTGCCGGCGACATTCATTCCTTTTAATATCTCTCACCCAACATTTGTTTTTATTAATAAGGCTTACATTTTTTTTAAAGGGTTATTTATTGAAAGTCAGAGTTACTCAGAGAAGGAGAGACAGAGAGAGGAGAGAGGTCTTTAGGTGGTTCACTCCCCAATTGGCCGCCACAGCCAGAGCTGCGCCAATCCGAAGCCAGGAGCCAGGACCCACCCCCCACCCCCACCCCGGGTCTCCCAGACCGTTGCAGGGGCCCAAAGACCTGGGCCTTCTTCCCAGGCCACAACAGAGAGCTGGATCGAAAGTGGAGCAGCCAGGACCCTAACCGGTGCCCACAAGGGATGCCAGCACCACAGGTTGTGGCTTTACCCACTAAGCCACAGTGCCAGCCCAGAAACTCAAATCCTTTTCCAAGAATTTCACACCCACTCTCAAATATCCCAGCAGCAGTAGCAGACTACTTTAGATTCTAGTTTAATACATTCCTCTCTTCCCTCTCCTTTCCTTTTCCATGTCTCTTTCTCTAGTATTACGTATTTCCTTTGCCTACACCTTTTTCTCTGTTGGACAATCCTGGATACCATCATCCACATGAGCCACGGCAGTGGAAAAGCACAGGTCTCCCGGGTAACAACTCCATTCACCTGGTACCTAAAATTTCCACAAAGGGCCAGTTTACTAATGACATTATTGTTCTTTAAGACAGGAGGGAGATAGCATTACAACTTCTGATAATGTTTGTACTGTTGAGTGGACCAGAAAGTAAGATAAGATTAATTAGATTCAAAGAATTCTGGTAATCTCCCAGAGAATTCATATTTCTCAATAGCCGGGAGCAGGTGGAAGGGTTTTGTTTCCCTCTTCACTGAACAGGAACAGATCTGTCACGTTAGACCTGGAAACCCATACAGTCATTTAGTCGCATCCCCCCTCTACCAACTGAGGAATCTGGACTCTACAAACAGCAAGGGATTCGCCCAAGATCACAGCTGGTTTGTGGCGCAGTTGAGATGAGATGCATCTGAGCGTCGGTTCTGACTTGGTCCTCTCGAGACCTTGCCTCTGTGCTATCAGCCCACTGTAAAGCTTGGCTTAGTCTGCCTGTCTGGTGCTTGCATCTCAGACAGACCTCAGAAGCAAGCACAGTCTGCCCTCTGCCTCCTTAGATGCCACATTCGTGGATTCAGCCAACAGGATTGAAAACAGAAAAATTGCATCTCTACTGTCCTGTGAACTTGTGAAGACCCGGTTTGTCATTTTTCCCTAAATAATATAGTATAGCAAGTATTTGCATAACATTTGCATTGCATGTAGCATTGTAAGTAATCTAGAGATGATTTAAATTCTAGAACACGCACGGGTTACATGCAAGTGTGATGTCATTTAAGGACCTTATGCATCTTTGGATTTTGGCATCCAAAGGGATCCTGAAACCAATCCCCTACAGATACCAAGGGGCAGGGACAACTCTTATATCCTGAATACAGAACCTTAGGGAAATTCATGTGCAGATTTCTAAGACAAGAGAAAACTAAATTTCTTTTTATTTCTGCAGTTTGCAGTGCATAGGCAGCTGGTGCTAGGCTGACCACTTCTCTGGACAGCCCTACAAAGACTGATACAGTTGTGTCCCCAGGAACAGAACATTATTCTCAAAATGAGAAGCCAAAAATAAAAGCCCCTATCCATCCCCTTAGAGCAACTGTCTTCTATAGGGACTCGAGATAGGCAGAATGGGGTCCTTTCTCTTGCATCTGCAGACTGAGACATCGGGGTCACACAGATGTAACTGTAAGCTGGGGCTCACTCCTGATTCTGTCTCCTCCACTCACTGTGTTGACGCCTCAGGTCCTAGGACATTTGAAGGGAGGGGTAGTTTGTTAAAGCTGAACCCCTCATCTGGAATGCATGGTCAGCAGAGGGAAGGCCTCACAAGGTGCGACCTGTAGTGTGGCTGCACGGTTGCCCTTAGCCTGCCTTTCCGGGGCCTGTTCCCTCCCTTCCAGAGAGCACATCAGTGGGCGCTCTTTGCCTTTGAAATGGAGGAGGGGCTGGCACTGTGGCGCAGTGGATAAAAGATGCCACCTGCAGTGCCGGCATCCCACACCGGCACCGGCTTGAGTCCCAGCTGCTCCACCTCCAATCCAAGTCCCTGGGCCCCTTCACCAGTGTTGGGAGAGCCGGAAGAAGCTCCTGGCTCCCGGCCCCCGACAGGCACAGCTCCAGCCGCCGCAGCCATCTGGGGAGTGAACCAGCAAATGGAAGACTGACTCACCCTCCATCTCCCTCTCTCTCTCTTTTATGTTTTAAAATTCATATTTATTACTTTCACTGTATTTAAAACTGAGAGATGGAGCCAGACAGACAAACAGAACTCAATTCGAGTCACCCACATAAGTGATAGGGAACCAAGTACTTAAACCATCATGTGCTGCTCCTCAGTGTATGCATATGCATTAGCAAAAAGCTGTGTCAGAAAAAGCTGTAACAGAAAAGGAGTCAGCACTCCAATCAGGCACTCTGTAAGTGATACAGGAGTCCCAAGCACTCACTTACAACCTAAGCCTGACACCTACCTCTGTAAAAGTATTTATTGATGAAATTACCATTTACCACAGCCAACTTTTAGCAACATATATTACCCTCCATAATGTGGGTGGCCTCATCCAATCCAGTCAGTTAAAGGCCTTAAGAGTAAGACGGTGAGATCTCTCAAGGAAGATACAGGGAATTCTGTACCCACACAACCTTCGGACTCAAACCACAACGTAAGTTCTTCCCTTGTTCTCCAATATGTCAGCCTGCCAATAGGGCTTACATTTCTAAACCCATATTTTCTTGATTAACTCAGTAACATGTTTTTAATACAGGACATGGTAGAGAGCTTTTTTACTGAGGATAGGAAGTAAGTGATTTGGTTCAAGTATCAGAATTTTATTAAAGTTCTTTGTAATTTGATTGCATGAATATGAAATTCCCTTACCTGTATTTTTTAAGAAAAAAGAGAACTTTCTAGAACAAAGTGCTCACCACTTTAAGTATCAAACTGCAAAAGATCTGTTACTTCTGACTCTACCACCTAACACATACATTATTACTTCTCTGAAAATAATCTCTATGTCAAGAGAAAAAAAAAGCAGGCTTTCTAGAATTTAGCACCTACACTGTAAGATATTCTAATATTTTTCTATGAAAAATATTCATATGAAAGGCAGAGGGAAAGAGAGACAGAGAAAGAGAGAACTTTGATCTGCTGGTTGACTCGCCAAATATCCACAACAACTGAGAATGGCCCAAGCCAAAACCAGGAGCCTGGAACTCAATCCAGGTCTCCCACCTGGATGGCAGGGACTCAAGTCCTTGGGCCATCACCTACTGCCTCTCAGGGTACACATTAGCTGGAAGCTGGGATCACAAACAGAGCTTGAGCCCAGGCACACTGATATGGGATGCTGGTGACCCAAGCATCATCAACTGCTGTGCCAAACACTTGCCCTCAAGACTTTGTAGTAGGCAGTTGTTCATAGGTATCGTGTTCAAGGCTCTTGGTTTCAGACTGGTCTAGTCCTGGCTTTGGCAAGCATTTGGAAGATCTCATTGTGCCTGTCCCTCTCACCGTCTCTCTGCATTTCAAATAAATAAATAGAATAAGTAATAAATCTACAAAGTGGTATATTATTTAAAATATTAATCTAATGAGAAAATTATCATGCATAAAAGTAAGAATTGTTTTCATCTCAGGTGTGGCTTTATTTGATATATATGATATAGATTAGCTCTCTCACAGTGTTTCAGGTTTCTAAGGCTCTAAAAGTATAACCATAAACTCTAGCACATATTTTAAGGGTACTGGTCATCGGTATATCCAGAAGTTTTGTAGGAATTCTCTAATTGCAAACTGACAAAAACCAAAACCAAACAAGACCAAATTGAGAGTTAAATTTCATTATAAGAAATATGTTCTTTAAAAACTATTTTTGAGCCAGCATTGAATTTAATAAACAAAAATTCTCATTAGCTAAGTAGCTAATTATAACTACATTTGACTTTATATCTGAATTTAATGAAATGCTGTATGGCTTTAAATTTTATTGCTGTTTAAATTTCCAATCAAGCTTTTTCTTCTACCTGGGCAGAGAATTTGGAAATACCCTGTTGGAAACAATTCAAATGTCCGAAAACAGTGGAATGGTTAAATACACTAAGACCTATGAACTTAATGGAATGCTATAAATTTCTTTTGAAATGATGCTAAAGAATATTTAATCACAAGGAAATCTCCTAAATATAAATTACTTTAAAGACTACATAGAGGGGTGTACACTATGGTCCAAATTATATGTGTTTTTCATTTCCTTTGACTATCATCCTTTTTTGTCTTTGCTGGTTTAACTTTCAGTCACTTCCTCCCAAAAAGCCCTAATATACTTGCAGATTATTAATGGAAAACTGTTTTTAAAATTTCTTCATTAAATTTATTTAATAATTTGCTTTCTTTAAGCAAACACCTTATTATTAGGAACAGTGTCTCTTTGATTAGAAATCCTTGTTAAAATGCAAAATGACAAAAGGAAAGTTTGCATTATAGTGTTGAAAAAACATATGCAAAAATTGAATCATGTTTTGTGCCATTTCCATATGATGTGTGAAAAGTTTATTGTTTGTAATGTCAGGCAGAGATATGTTCATGTGTGAATGAAATTGTCTGCTTCAGAGTTAAGAAATGGGCAGTGTGGCAGAGCTGTGCCTTGGGAAGCTCACATCCTCTATCAGAGAGCCAGATCCTATCAATGCCAGTTAGAGACCTGACTGCTCTGCTTCTGATCCAACTCTGCTGGTAACTGGGAAGGCAGCAGCTGATAGCCCAAGCACTTGGGCCGCTGCCACCTAAGTAGGAGACTCTGATGGAGTCCCTTGGCTCTTGGGTTCTAATCTGGCTCAGCCCCGGCTGCTGCAGGTGTTTAGTGATAAGATGGAAGATACTTCTGTGTCTGTATCTGTCCCTCCATCTCTATCTTTCTGCTTTGCAAGTGGATGAAAAGAAACATTTGAGAGAGAGAGAAACAGAAGACTAACCAAGACTCCAATCTTATCTTGCAAACAGCAGGAAACTTCACTGAAACGCCCAGACAAAACTGAGCTCAGTCAGAACCCAGGGACGGTGAACTGTGCATGTGCCACTGACACTGGAGGGCCTGATGACGTTGGTGGCACAGATCTCCCCTCACCAAGCATCCCACGATGGCCATTTTTTGACATGGCAGGAAGAGGCCTGCAGTTGACTGGCACCTGTGCAAAACTAAGAATTTCCTTAGCTATCCGGATAACTCCATGCCCCACCTTTAGCCCTCTCCCACCCTACTCTCCCCTATCCCCCCTTCACACAAATATGTCTGTAAAAGTGGTGGTGGGAGTTAGGTTTGAGTGTCTCTACTCACTGCTAGCGTGGCTGCCTCCTAAGACCTTGGCTTTGCTGTTTGGCTTTCTGACAGCAGGCAAGGGGGCTCATCTTGGTTTCCTGATGTTAATACTTCAAATCTATGCTAACATCTTCCTCTATAATGCCTTTTCATTGTAATGTCAAGAAACACAACTGTAGTTTAAGAAATGATTACTGCAAACCTAAGGGATTGCCATCTTTTGGTGCAAATATTTATGTTTTAGAATTTATATATACCAATTAATTTTCATCAATGTCAAGAAACCAAAGATGGCCTGCGGGTTTATACCAGAGTCACTGCCTGTTTTTTCACAGGAAATGAATAGTTTACCCCTAATTAAATACTACTCTCTACTGCAAGAAGGGAAATACATGTACTTTCTACTTGAACTCTAAACAAGCAACAAAGTAGCTCCAAGGAAAAGACCTTGTAAAAGGAGGAAGGGACTCCTTTAACCTGTCTTGTTTCTTCTTTGATTCACTTGTCAGAAAAACAGCATCTCTTATTCCACTGCAAAATTCACTCATTGTTTTAAATGAAAACCTGTTTTAGAAAGTGAACTAATTTTTAAAGAATGGAGAATACTAAAAAGTTCCTTAAGATGAGCCACACGACTTATTTTGCCTTGCTGTCCATTCAGTTCACATCACTGCCAAGGTCACAACAGGCCTTTTAAGCTTCTGAACACATGCTTGTGCAATGGAAAGATCTTTGTCTGTCTTGCCAATGATATTATTACCACGTCACATGTCAGAAAAGTTGGACTAATTACAGCTTCACCCAGTTTACATTCTGATCTTATAAATGCAATTGTGGGCCATTTCACATCACATCCATGTGCATTACGTATAATCTCGAACATCTAAAACACTACCCAGGATGAATAAATTGTGATCTAGGAACAAAGTGAGTGTTAATAAAAATTAATTCTAAGGAAGAATACATCATAGCTCACATGGCTACATTATTTTGTAAATATAGTAAATGCAATTTTTTTTGCAAACAATAGTCAATTTTCAAGAGAAGCAAATTTTTAAAATATTTTAAAATAATTTTTAAAATCTAAATTGTTGAATAGAATTATTGTGCAATAAACAAAACACCTTCAGATTCTCAAAGTAAAAATTATAAAAGTTTGAGAATACTTCATGAAGTTCATAGAAAATTGAGTCGAAGGTAAATTTGTTTTGGTGCAAAAAAAATTTGAAATCCAAAATTTGAAATCCACGTGTATCAGCAAGTTGAAAAAGTTCATAGAAGCTGGGCATTATGAAACACCATGCATAGATTTCAAATGTTTGCACTCAAGCAGATTTAATTTTTTAATTCTATTTTCAATGAACTTTCTGAAATACTCTCACATTATGGCCTTATCATACTTTGACCTTTTAAAAACAGTTTTTGACTAATACATAAAATGTTTCCCTTTTGGGGTCTACACAGTACTGTTTGAATACTTGTACAGCATGAATGTATCAAATCAAGTAATTAGGATAATTAGCATTTCCATTTCCTTTTCTTTATGTTTGGAGCCAAGAAGTTCCTCTCTTAGTTCTTCATACAGCAAATCAGGCATTATTGTCAGCGACAGTGTTCCACCGTGCTGTGGAACACTTGGATCTTTACCAGCTATTAGACTTAACAGAAAACTTTGTACCTGGTAGTGCAAACTTGTTGTGGGAACAGGATTTGAGGGTCTGAATAACCTAGACTTGAATCCCAGGTTAGTTGTGTCTTCTTGGGCATCTGTCTTCACTCTGTCCTTTGTAAAATGATCTTCATTTCCTCTCTTGTAAATGATCTACATGGGAAGAAAGTCCTAAGGGTTAAAGAACTCGGAGGAACCTACCTCACACCACTGCAGGACTTCTACAGTAGCTCATGGCATTTTTCTCTCCCTTTCCCAAGTGAACGTCCAGAAACCTACCTGCGTTAGGAACTGGATTCCTAACTGCAAACCACTGAAAGTAACAAACATGTTACCTGATTCATATTATAAAACCTGAAATGAATCTTTAAAAGCCTTTAGTATCTAGATGATTTGAAATAACATTATTTCAATAGGTTCAAGAAAGTTCTCTTAGAATTTGTTATAGTTTATGACCCAATTAGTTTCCTCTTTAAATGCCTGTATGCACACTGGTTTACAATCCAGATACCATTCAAACAAAAGTACAAGCAAACCTCTTGGTGCAGGCATCTAATGTGACTAAACAGCATGCCGTACAATAAAGACAGCAAAGTAAACACTGGCAAGTGATAACTGGTCTTGTGTTCTCTGTTGAGCATGTCAAAGTACTGCATCTAAAAATATTTGAAATATCTGTCTATTTTCCATCTGTTATATTTCTCAGAGGATAACTGAAAGTTCATTGTAAGTTCACATGTGTCATATCAGGTCATTTACAGGATAAAAGTTCACCGGGAGTTTATTATTATTTTTTAAAGACTGATGTGGAAAAAGAGTAAATATACTAATTGAAGGCATTTTATATTACCACCACTGCATTTTTAAGCATCATAAAGAAAAAGTATAAAATGTGAGAGGCCACATGCAGTGCATAATGGCAACAATAATTATAAAGAAGATATCTGAGAGACTAGTTACATATGGACTGTCATTACAGAAGAAGCTATA
This sequence comes from Oryctolagus cuniculus, assembly GCF_051225735.1. Taxonomy (NCBI): domain Eukaryota; kingdom Metazoa; phylum Chordata; class Mammalia; order Lagomorpha; family Leporidae; genus Oryctolagus; species Oryctolagus cuniculus. The sequence continues at coordinate 40,696,018 of NC_142874.1, read as the reverse complement.
GACAAATCTTGGGCTTTTTTCTAGTTATTTACAGTGAAATATTAGCATGTTTTACATTTTTGTTTAAACTATATATTTAAAAACAGTATATAACAATATAGAAAAAAGCGAAACATCAGAAATAATGAATGAATATCTTTTTTAGCTGAATGGAGAGACTACTTAATTTGCAATTGTTAAGAATGCTACCGTATAACATATGTGGGCAGCTTATAGCAAAAAGGAATTTTTTTTGGACAGGCAGAGTGGACAGTGAGAGAGAGAGAGACAGAGAGAAAGGTCTTCCTTTGCCGTTGGTTCACCCTCCAATAGCTGCCGCAGCCGGCGCGTTGCGACCGGTGCACCGCGCTGATCCGATGGCAGGAGCCAGGTACTTCTCCTGGTCTCCCATGGGGTGCAGGGCCCAAGTACTTGGGCCATCCTCCACCGCCTTCCGGGGACACAGCAGAGAGCTGGCCTGGAAGAGGGGCAACCGGGACAGAATCCGGCGCCCCGACCAGGACTAGAACCCGGTGTGCCGGCGCCGCAAGGCGGAGGATTAGCCTAGTGAGCCGTGGCGCTGGCCAGCAAAAGGAATTGACAGAAATATGTTTCCTTTGAAACAAAATTACTGAATTTTAAACTGAATGACATCAATCAATATTATTTGGAAAATTGGTGCAAGAATTAATATTTTCCTTTGGCTAAAACCTTCATATTTAAAAATACTTTAGAAGAAAATAACTGAACATCCATATAAAATTTAGAGGACAATTTCTGGTTTCAGAGATGTAAATTTTTTTCGAAAGAATTCTCTCCATGGTACCCATTACAGTTCAGCGAAGGATTCTAAATGTGATAATGGAGGGTATATGTTACCATCATTCACTTTCTGTCAATATATGTATTCTGTCAAATGCATGTGTTCAACCTGACAACACATCTGCAAGCCACTGACTCCCTCATTAAACTGAAGACACATTTGTCTCTCTCGTTTTTTTTTTTTTTTGTTTGTTTGTTTGTTTGTTTGTTTTTGACAGACAGAGTTAGACAGTGAGAGAGAGACAGAAAGAAAGGTCTTCCTTTTCCATTGGTTCACCCCCCAAGTGGCCACTACAGCCAGTGCATTGCGGCCAGCACGCTGCACTGATCCGAAGCCAGGAGTCAGGTGCTTCCTCCTGATCTCCCATGCGGGTGCAGGGCCCAAGGACCTGGGCCATCCTCCACTGCACACCCTGGCCACAGCAGAGAGCTGGCCTGGAAGAGGGGCAACCAGGACAGAATCCGGTGCCCCAACCAAGACTAGAACCCAGTGTGCCGGCGCTGCAGGCGGAGGATTAGCCTAGCGCAGGCCGACACATTTGTCTCTTTCCAACATATTTATTTCTCTTTGTGGCCTGTTAACAATTCGTTGTGACAGGTCACACCATTTATGCATTCCTTCCCTCAGTAAATGCTTATCTAGTATTTATTATTTACAAGATATCTTACTAAATATTACAAAAGACAAAAGCAATAATCGGCCAGAGTTGCTATTTTCGTAAAACCACAATGCAGTGGAGGAAGTATGAAATAAGTGGCGTGTGTTTGGTCTAAGATGTGTTTAGGTTAAGATGCTCACATCCCGTATTGAAGTACCTGGGTCCGACCTCCAGCTCTGCTTCCTGATTCCAGCTTCCTGCTAATGCCAAGTACCAAAAACTTCACAAATACCTTTCTGTTACTGATTTTTAATTCATTTTAAGAGATTTATTTGTTTATTTGAAAGTTGGAGTTGCAGAGAGAGAGACAGAGAGAGAAAGAAATCTTCCATCTGCTGGTTCAATCCCCAGATGGCCCCGACGGCCAGCGCTCTGCCAGACTGAGGCCCAGAGCCAAGAGCTGCCTCCAGGTCTCCAATGCGGTTTTCAGGGGCTCATGCACTTGGGCCATCTTCTGCTGCTTTTCCCAAGCCATTAGTGGGGAGCTGGATCGGAAGTGGAGCAGCCAGGACATGAACTCATAGCTGCTGCAGACAGTGGCCTTACCCACTTTGCCAGAACACTGGCCCCTGATGTTTATTTTTTGAGAAATTAGGATGTAGGATGTTTTTAGAAAAAGATAAAAGGTGAAAAAATCTGTTAATATCAGTGTGTCAATCAATATATTAAACTAGAATAAAATTATATAATCATTTAAATGACATCCAAAAGATTTGATAAAATCTTAATTGTATCATAATAATGATAAAACTCTAATCAAATTAGGAATAAAAATAAACTTTATCACTCTGATCAAAAATACATCTATAAAACCATAGAGCTAGTATCACAGTTAATAATGAAAGATTAAAATTTTCACCTGAGATCAGGAACAAGAAAAGTACAGTTTCTTACATATCAGTTTTTATTTTTCATATATATTTATTTATTTGAAAGGCAGAGTTATGGATAGAGAGGGAGGGCGAGAGAGAGCTCTTCCATCCATTGGTTCACTCCCCAAATGACCGTAATGCCTAGGGTATGGCCAGGCTGAAGCCTATATACTTCAAACCAAAAAACATTTCTAATAGAAATTAAAGACACTGCAGATAAAAGGAGAAATACATATTATTCATGGATCCAAAGAATCAATATTGTTAAGATACGGATTCTGGAGATTTAATGCCATCCCAAACAAAATATCAGTGGGCATTTTAGGAGAAATTAACAACTGAGTTTGGAAATTCAAACGGAAAAGAAAAGCTCAAAAACAATTTCACAAAAGGACACACTGGAATGACTTACACTACCTACTTCAAAACTTCATATAAAGCTGTAGTAATCAAGACAGTGAAGCATCTGCATTGAGATTATAGTCAGATGGCTGAGTCCAGGGTCTTTTCTCCAACACAACAAAGAATCTGAGGACAAATCATAAGTAAAAGTTAGTGGAGGAATAAGATTTATTATTAGTAAACTGAAAGTATGAACTCAAGAAGGAGCACAGGTGTGGTCAAGAGTGAGCAGAGCCCAAAATGGTCAGGGCTATTCCTTTTACATGATTTCAGACGAGTAGAGAAATACAATGTTCATCAGAGGTGATCTGGGGGTAGGGCTTTCTGAGAACAGGTGGGGAGTTCTAGAAATTTTAGTATCCCTCATTTCTTGCCTTTTCAGGACATGACAGAAATGTCATGTCATCAGGCCGGCGCCGCGGCTCACTAGGCTAATCCTCCGCCTAGCGGCGCCGGCACACCGGGTTCTAGTCCCAGTCGGGGCGCCGGATTCTGTCCCGGTTGCCCCTCTTCCAGGCCAGCCCTCTGCTGTGGCCAGGGAGTGCAGTGGAGGATGGCCCAGGTGCTTGGGCCCTGCACCCCATGGGAGACCAGGAAAAGCACCTGGCTCCTGGCTCCTGCCATCGGATCGGTGCGGTGCGCCGGCCGCAGCGCGCCGGCCGCGGCGGCCATTGGAGGGTGAACCAACGGCAAAGGAAGACCTTTCTCTCTGTCTCTCTCTCTCACTGTCCACTCTGCCTGTCAAAAAAAAAAAAAAGAAAAAAAAAAGAAAAAAAAAGAAATGTCATGTCATCAAATACATTATGAGAGTGGGAGTGTCAGCCTCAGCCATGGTCATTTTACTATAATTAGCAGTAGGTCTCCATGGGGACACAGTCAGCAGCCGTCTTGGGCATCTTCAGCACAAGCAGGCTCTGGGTGGTGGTTTGAGGAAATAATCGTCTTGGGTTACTTCAGCGACAGCACAAAGGGGACCGGGAGTGTAGGGGTGAAGGGAGGGTCTGTTGACCTCAGCCTTCCTGCTAGCTCCTCCTTGCCTGCATCGCCTTTCCTCTGCTCAGAGATTTGTGTCCCGTGAAGAAGGTCTTTGTTCTGTAACTTCTCATGCTGTGAAGGATGTTGTTCCTCACTACCCAAGGAGTGAAAACTCCTTCCTCACTGATCTAGAAGTGCCACGGCAGGAGTTGCAGGTTTGTCTCCAGCTGCTGGCAATGGCTGGAATCTCTCCATGATCATCATCTTTACATGAAATGGTCAGATCGCCAAAGAGACAATTATAACAATTATAGTGAGTAGACAAGGACCAAGATGTAGCAAAGGAAGAAGCTTGTCAGAGAAGGGAGAGCAATGTAGCTGCTTTCTAGATGGGAAAAGGCAAGGGAATTACCTTCCCCAAATCATGGAGCTACTTAATCGTAAACCCTTCTGCTCTCTTCTCTCACTACCCCACCATGGTTAAGGCGGCACAGCAGGCTTTATAACCACTGCACATACTCTACACCAAGTAAGAGATCCAGGGCTAGGCAGTTGTCCGTGACCACTTCTGCAAAGGAATCTGATGAACCTTGTAGTTGCTCTAGGGCCTGCCCAATGGTCTGGGATACCACCCAAGACAGCAGACAGTTTTCTTAAAATTACCCCATCGAGTGTAGTAGGACTTTCCATATTTCCTGTTATGGTGGAAGAAATTACCTGGGAGTTTTCCTGCCAATGCGATTTCCCAAGGAAGACAGGAAAAGAATTAGGAAAAGTGTATCACCTGGGAAGTACAACAGCCTTAAAATCTCTCTCCCTCTCTCTCTCTCTTAGTTTATGGCAAAAGCAAGAATTTCACTTATTTTTTGGAAGGTAAATTTAGGGCCCTCAGTTGGGTCTCAAAAATAGAGTCATCCTCTGAGTGTGCCTGTGAAGACTCAAGAGGTAGACGTTCAACTCCTGACAGATGTACCCAGCTAGAAATTCCCTGTAATTTAACTGCAGTAGGAGTGCTAAGTAACACCCAGTGGGGTCCGTTCAATTTAGACTGCTCAGTGTGGGGTAGGGTGGGGGTCCCTCTCTCTAAGTTTATAACAAAACTAGATCCCCTGGGAGAGATTTGTTGTTTATGATTTTTGAATTCTGACACTTGAAGAATCTTGTTGCCATATTCTCTCAGAGCTTCTCCACATGACCTAAAATGACAATATGCTTTATTTGATCTTGTGTATCTGAATCAAAAATGATGTTGGAGGTGTGAAATGGCCTTCCTCTGAGCATCCCGAAGAGCTAAACTTTAAGGTAGGCTTCAGAACCATCCTCATGTTGAGGAGTGCAATAAGCATAATAGCTTAAAGTGGGTTTCTGAGGTCTCTTGGCATAGCTTGGCAGGATTACTTCCAGGATAATGATTGGATCTACCCAACCTTGCTTGAGTATGAGCCTTCAAGAGGCAGGCAGGTGGTAGGTGATTCCCAGAGTGGTGCCTATCTGCTAAGTTATTATTTCTTTTACTAGCACTTGGAATATCGTGCCTTTTTGTTCAGATCAGAAAGGCTTCTATCTACTCAGTGGAAATATAAATGAGGACTAATAAATATTTGTGAACACTTCCTGAGGGTAAGTTACTGAAGTCTATTTGCCAATCCTCACCACGGTAGGTTCCTCTCCTTTGTATGGGAGTAATTATGAGAGTGGTTTGGTGTGGCCACCAGGATTATTTTGCACACAGAGGAGACTGGATCAGGTCACTTCTTTCATAACCATATGTAGTCCTTTTCTTCCGAAAACATGATAGACTATTTTGATTAGGCCTTTCCTTCCCAGGTGAGTAGAATCATGCATTTCTTTTGATAGTTTTACACAGAGAAGCCATTGGGAACAAGATTTTATGTTCTAAAGTCCACAAACTATTGGGGCCTTTAGTGTAACCTCATTGCTGGGCCCAGTCTATCTCAGGTGTAGAACAATAGGAGCTTCCAGCTGTACTTAGAAACTGGCATATTAGCGTCGTTTCTGAAATGTCCTGGGTTGCAGCCTCCTTTGCTGCCCGATCTGCCAGGGTGTTTCCTCTGACTCTGTGGCTATTCCCCTTTGGGTGCTCCCTGTAATAAATAACAACTCCTTCAGAGACTGAATGAGAGCCCGGATGAGAGCCCAAACCTCTTAGCCATGTGTAATCAGGAAGTTTTTGGAGTTAGTAGACCTTTTCTCTCTAAATTTTCTCTCTCTATATATATATGTGTGTGTATGTGTGTGTGTGTGTGTGTGCAGCATGAAGAAAGCATGTTTGCAGTCTATGTAAATATCGGTTGTTTCCTAAGTTTTAAGACTGCAGTCAGGGCGACAAGTTCATTCTTTTCAGTTGCTATGTTGGGTGGTAATGCCTGGGCCTCCACACCTTGGGTGAGATTTACTGTGGCGCATCCTGCCTTTCTAACTACTGCCCTCATGAAACTCAGAAACATTCTGCCATCAGTGAACCAGTCAACATGGGGATTTTCAGAGGCTCTTCTTGTAGATAAGGGCTACCGAAGTAGACCTGCTCTTTGGTGTCCACACTAAAGTGAGCTAGCTTTTCAGTTAGCTTTTCAGCTGGAAAGTAACTGGATTGAAGACTTGGCATTCTTTCGAAATTGCCTGTGGCAAGTCAGAACAGAGAACAGAGCTTGGCATTTAATAAGGTAACCCCCCTCCAGCTATTCTCTGTCCTTGGAGTTGAATTTCGACTTCGAGAGACTGGCCTGAAGTCAGTTTGGTGGTTTGCTCTATCAAAAGGGCAGTAACAGCAGCTACCTTCGCACATCCAGGCCATCTGTAGTCACTGAGTCCAGCTGTTTAGAGAAGCAGACCACTGGTCATGGAAGCAGACCCAACTTTTGAGTGAGTGCACCAGGGCTATTTCTTGTCTTTCAGCCACAAACAGGGTAAAAGGGTTGTCTAAATCAGGAATCTCTAGTACAAGGGCTGTTGTCAGAAGGCTCTTAACCTTTTGAAAGATCTCTTGTTGTTTTCCTGTCCATTCAAGATTAAGAACTCGGAATCAGGACTCTTTATGGCCCTATATAGGGGGTTGGCTATCCACCTGAATCCTGGACTCCAGATCCTGTTTAGAAGTCTGCCATTCCCAGGAATGTCCTTAGCTGCTTTTTCTCTGTGGTGGCCCAACCTATGGTATGGCTTCTTTTCATGTAATTGAGAGGACATAGTTTTCCCAAGTCAGGATGTATGCCTAGGAAGTTACTTCCTGTTTAGAGATCTGAGCTTTGGTTGGGAAATGTATATCCTTGCACCCTAAAAAATTTAAGAACCAAATGATGCTTTCATCTGAATCTTCCTTAGAGTAACTGCAGATGAGAATATTATTAACATATTATAAAAACTCCAGTCTATTTTAATTTGAGTTCCCTGAGTTATTTAATGAGGGCATTGCCTTGGAAATGAGAGTTATCTCTAAAGCTTTGAGAAAGTGCTGTCCATGTGTACTGTTGAATCGTATTTGAGTTTGGATTAATCTATTTAAAGACAAGCAGATGCTAGGGTTCTTAGTATAAGTAAACATAAAAAGGCATCTTTCAGGTCTAGGATTGTGAACCAAGTAGTTCCTTCATGTATCTGGGCTAGTGATTTGGTACAATAGGACAAAGCAGGATAACTTCTTTATTTATGGCCCTGAGGTCCTAAAATTGGCAGAGGGTTGTTGGGGGAGGGGGCAGTGTTATAGCTCAGTAGGTTAAAGCCTCAACCCACAATGCTATCACCCCATATGGGCTCCTGTTCAAGTCCTGGCAGTGCCACTTTCAATCCAGGACTCTACTAACACTGTTGGGAAGGCAGCAGAGGATGGCCCAATTGCTTGAGCCCCTGCACCTATATAGGAGACCCAGAAGAAGCTCCTGGCTCCTGGCTGCAGCCTGTCTCAGCCCTAGCTGTTGTGGGCATTTGGGGGGTGAACCAACCAGCAGATGGAAGAGCCCTCTCTGTCTCTCCTCTCTCTCTGTAACTCTATCTTTGAAATAAATAAATAAATCGTTTTTTAAAAATGGCAGAATTGGAGTGTTACAAGGATTCTGACATGCAACAACCGATTTTCCATGATTGAGAATTAATACTCAAAAGTTGGAGGCTCCTCTTAGCTTCTAATTTTAAGGTATATTGGAGTTGATGAGGAAGACTTTCCTGTTCTTTAAGAGAACTGTGATGTGGGAAGCATGTGTAGCCTGTTTAAGTATGTCCTGATCCCGGACTCTCGGATCTACACTATTTTGGATTGCAAGAAGGAAATTGTCCAAGTGGGATCTTGTGTCAGTACTCATCATCATAATAAAAGTTTTAGATTTAGGGGAGATTAACCCGAGAGAAGTAACCAGGGAGGGTATCAAATCCTTGCCAAGTAAAGAGGTTAGACATTTTAGCATCACCAAAATCTGGCAGGAGATGAGGAAGTCTTCTGTCTGGCAAACAAAAGCAAAGTAAATTGTTGAAGGCATGAGTTGGTGACACCAGTCCTCTGATGGCATAACTCTTTGGAGATAGTGGAATTCAGAACGGAGGAAGAGGTAATGTATTAATCAGGAAATCAATATTCTTAACTGCAAAATTCAGTGTCACATGGGGGTCCAAGATGTGATCATTGTAAGACTTGGAAACACCTGAGTTCCTGAGCCCCTTCAATCTTTGGAAGAGGACATGAGATGACTGTGGGTCCTCCTCTCCCTTTAGAGCTGAGGGGAAGTCCCACTTCCAGTGACCTCTTATTTACACTGGGATCAGGGACTGGGCAGGATTTGCAGATGCAGACATTCCTTCCACTACCAGTGTCCCAGGTTCCCACATCAAAACGGTCTCTCCTGGGTTTTTCACCCATAATTGTATGCCTCTTGAGCTGGCCCTAAGGTTGCAGGGTGCTGGTTACAGTGATGGCTATCATATGAACCTGTTGTCTGGGCTATTTTTTCCAACATTGAAGTCCTCTCTTCTCCTAAGTTTCATCTCTATTATTAACACCCCAAACGCTATCTATAACATGGCTTATGGGAGTCTGGGATCCTGTTGCCAGTTTCTGGTGAAATTCAGTGTGTGTCCTGGGACTTTGTAGAAGACTGAACCTTGAGTGATGACGTAGGGTATCTGGCAATAAAAACACCTGCAGAGCAAAGCATTCAGGCTGTTGCTTGGATGCTTTGGCAACTTACAGTGAGATGCAAAAGCAAAATGAAAATTATATTTCAAATGGCAGCAGAGAGGAAAGATTTGGAAAACTCGAAATCTGTGGAGAATGAAAAAATCGGGATGGTCATTTAGTTTAGGAGTTAAGACCACACTTGAGAAGCCTGCATACCATATTAGAAAGCCTGAGTTCAAGTTCTACCTACCTTCCTGATTCCAGCTTCCTGCCAAGGCATGCCGAGGGAGGCAGCAGTGACCACTCAAATACATGGGTCCTTGCCACCCACATAGGAGACCAAGGCTGAGTTCCCAGCTCCTGACTTCAACCTGGCCCAACACCAGCTATTTTAGGTATTTGGGGGAGCTAACCCTTGGTCAAGAGATCTCTCCTTTTCTGTCTCTCTCTCTCTCTTTCTGCCTTTCAAATAAATTAAATTTTAAAAAAATTAATGCAATTATAATAATAATAAAAAAAACTAAAACGCTTACAAGGGTTTGTCCCAAGTGACCATTTACTCAAGAGATTAGCATGGCTAGTACATAGCCAGATTTTATTCTATGAGACAATGGGGGCTATGAAAGGCATTTACCCCTGCCAGCTAAGGCTCAGCAGTGCTAGAAGGCGAAATGACGTTGGATGACCAGCTCAAGTACAACTTAAGCGGTCTCTCCAGCATATGCATGCGGTAAGCTTTGAAGTTCCTTATATTGCTCAAGTGGACCCAGATGCAGTTCTCAGCGCTGCTCCAGGGAAAGCCAGCAGTGGCTTTGGTGGTATTCACCCGGTGCTAATTCTGCAGGTACGCAGAATGCAACAGCCGTTGGAGCCATGGCTTACTCCACATAGATGTCAGATGTGTTTTGTGATGGCCTTTCATTTCAAGGGCCACCCTTGAGATCCCAGAATTATAGAGCCACTGGAAGTAGGCATTGGAGTCCAATCAGTGAGAGCTGAAGCTTGGGCTGAACCAACAAGGCCACAGGGGAGGGGATGCCCCCACTGTGCCCAGGAGGCAGTGGAGGTAATGGAAGATTCTTCTAGAGTCTGCTTTATTGGATTTTGTACTTGCTCAGAACCTCTTACTCCTTTCTTCTTGCATACTTCCCCCTTTGGGAATGGGATGTCTGTCCTGTGCCTCTCCCACCATTATTTTGGAAGTGGATGATTTGTCTTGATTTTACAGGCTTACAACTGAAGTGCTTTGCCTCAGGATAAGTTGTGCCCTGAGTCTCACTTTTATCTAATGTAGAGGAGACTTCGTACTTTTGACTGTTGAGTTGATGCTGGAACAACAAATACAGAGCTATTGGAGTGAATGTATTTTGAATTGTCAGATGAACATGAAGTTTGGGAACCAACGGTGGAATGCTATGGTTTCCAAAAGCTCATGGGTTGGAACCTATTCTCCAATGTGGCAATGCTGAGAGGTGGGGACGAATGAGAGGTGTTTAGTTCATGAGGGCTTCACCCTCGTGAATAGCTTAATGCTGTTTTGTTCTGTTTGTTCTTTTGAAAGTGAATTGGTATTAAAATGGGTTCAGCTTCCTCAGCTTTTTCACACACAAGGTCCCTGGACTTGCTGGACTCCAGAACTGTGAATGAAACAAACTGCTTTCTCTTACAAGTTTCCCAGTATGTAGTATTTTGTTAGAGCAACAGAAAATTAATTGAGATGATCCATATCTTACACTCCTTGAGGATACTTCAAAAAATTCATGGAAAATGGAATTAAAAGTTTATTTTGGTCACAAAAAAATTCTGAAATCAATTCATACAAGGGATCTTCAAAACTTATAAGGAAAATGTATATAACAAAAAAAACTATGCATGGATTTCAAAATAATTTTACACAAAAGTAGACTTATCTTTTATTTCCATTTTTTCACAAATTTTTTGAAGTATGCTCATATACAACAATTAATCAAAATGAATTGTAGGCCTAAATGTAAAATGTAGAACTATTAAAGTTCCAGAAGAGAACATAGGAGAAAATGCCTGTGATTTTTGACGTAAGCAATGAATTTTTTTTAGGTACACCAAAAGCATAATCTACAAATGAAAAAAAAATAATAAATTAGACAATATTAAAATTTAAACCTTTCTTTTTGAAAGACACTTTAGGCAGCTTGTGCCCCGAGGCGACAGGAGCACGTCAACCCCATTTGAAGAGCAAGGTGGGGTGGTTCCGTGTGGGACCAGTGGTACCAGACCCTGGAGGAGGTGTTCACTGAAGTTCAGGTGCCCAGGATATCCATGGCGGCCCATAGAGCTGGCACGAGCACTGGCCGAGGGTGGCCGTGAGATCCTCATGGGCAAACTCTGTGATTCTACCATAGCTGAAGAGGGAACATGGAATTTGGAGGCTTGAAAAATGGTTCCTAGTGTTCTTACAAAGACAAAGAGAGATGTGGCAAATTGTTGGATGTCTCTTCTAGAATCTGAATATGCAGCTGATCCTTGGGTGCAAGACCAAATGCAAAGAAAACTTACATTGGAGAGATTCCAGAAAGAAAATCCGGGTTTTGACTTCAGTGGAACAGAAACCTCAGGAAACTACACTAAAGGTGGACCAGACTTCTCAACCCTTGAAAAATAACCAGAGTTTCTGCTGCATTCTGTGGATCCCAGCAGACGTTTAATCAAAGAAGCAGATCATGTGGCAGAAGGAAAATGTGGATGCCTCCAATTAACAAATGGAAAAATATATTTAATTATGGTTCTAATAATTGCATTCAAATATGATTCATATAGGAAACATGTACTCTGGGAACTATTCTATGACTATACGGTAACTTTTTGTGCACTTGTTTTTGCTCAGTGTGAAGTTTTATATATTGCATTTTACTAATTTCATATTAATTATATTTTTAATACAGATCATATGAAATGAAAGGGTGCCTTCAAGGAAAAAAATTTTTATAAGTGTGACACTGGAATAATCTTCAATAAGCTTTTCTATATAGGAATTGTGTACTCCTTTGTCTAAGTATACTAACTCACGCAGGAAATTATAGTACTGAAAAAATTTTAAGGCACGAAAAAAATCCACAAAAATAGTTTGTTTTAAGAGTTAATGAGAATTTCTTCATTAGTATATTATTCTTAGATTCTATCAAGAAATTTAAAAATAGTGTAAAAACATAACACCTACATGAAAAAATGTTCAAGATCACTAGCAATCAGGGAAATGCAAATCAAAACCACAATGAGGTTTTACCTCACCCCGGTTAGAATGGCTCACATTCAGAAATCTACCAATAATAGATGCTGGAGAGGACGTGGGGAAAAAGGGACACTAACCCACTGTTGGTGGGAATGCAAACTGGTTAAGGCACTATGGAAGTCAGTCTGGAGATTCCTCAGAAACCTGAATATAACCCTACCATACAACCCAGCCATACCACTCCTTGGAATTTACCCAAAGGAAATTAAATTGGCAAACAAAAAAGCTGTCTGCACATTAATGTTTATTGCAGCTCAATTCACAATACCTAAGACCTGGAACCAACCCAAATGCCCATCAACAGTAGACTGGATAAAGCAATTATGGGACATGTACTCTATAGAATACTATACAGCAGTCAAAAACAATGAAACCCAGTCATTTGCAACAAGATGGAGGAATCTGGAAAACATTATGCTGAGTGAATTAAGCCAGTCCCAAAGGGACAAATATCATATGTTCTCCCTGATTGGCGACAACTAACTGAGCACCAAAGGGGAAACCTGTTGAAGTGAAATAGACACTATGAGAAACAGTGACTTGATCAGCTCTTGTCCTGACTGTTGATGTACAATGTAATACTTTACCCATTTTAGTATTTTTTTTGTTTTGTTCTAGTACTATTGGTTGAACTCCGTAATTAACACACAATTATTCTTAAGTGTTTAAATTTAACTGAAAAGTGATCCCTGTTAAATATCAGAGTGGGAATAAGAGAGGGAGGAGATGTACAATTTGGGACATGCTCAATCAGACTTGCCCCAAATGGTGGAGTTAGAAACGTGCCAGGGGATTCCAATACAATCCCATCAAGGTGGCATGTACCAATGCCATCTCACTAGTCCAAGTGATCAATTTTTGTTCACAATTGATCATACTGATAGGTCTAGGAGTCAAAGGGATCACACAAACAAGACTAGTGTCTGCTAATACTAACTGATAGAATCAAAAAAGGAGAGAACTATCCAACATGGGAAGCGGGATATGCAGCAGACTCATAGAATGGCAGATGTCCTAAATAGCACTCTGGCCTCAGAATCAGCCCTTAAGGCATTCAGATATGGCTGAAGAGCCCATGAGAGTATTTTAGGCATGGAAAGCCAAGACACTCTGGGGAAAAAAAAAAAAAAAAAACCTAAATGAAAGATCTCTGTGAGTGAGATCCCAGTGGAAAGAACGGGGCCATCAAAGAAGCAGGTACCTTTCTTTGAAGGGAGGAGAGAACTTCCACTTTGACTGTGACCCTGTCAGAATAAGATCGAAGTCAGCGAACTTAAAAGGCTTCCATAGCCTTGGCAACTCATGACTAGAGCCTAGGGAGATTACTGATGCCATAAACAAGAGTGTCAAATTGTTAAGTCAACAACAGGAGTCACTGTGTACTTACTTCTCATGTGGGATCTGTCCTTAATGTGTTGTCCAATGTGAAGTAATGCTATAACTAGTACTGAAACAGTATTTTACACTTTGTGTTTCTGTGTGGGTGCAAACTGATGAAATCTTTACTTAATATATACTGAATCGATCTTCTGTATATAAAGATAATTGAAAATGAATCTTGATGTGAAGGGAATGGGAGAGGGAGCGGAAGATGGGAGGGGTGCGAGTGGGAGAGAATTATGGGAGGGGGGAAGCCATTGTAATCCATAAACTGTACTTTGGAAATTTATATTTACTAAATAAAAAAAATTTTAAAAAAGAAAAATTACATTATATGAATTTGTAATTAAATAAAACACAAATATTAAAAAAAATCTAGTGTGTATTTACTTCAAAGAGAGACATTACCTTATATAACTGCAATGCAACTGGTAAAATCAGGAAGTCTGATATTTAATTAAATTTAAGCTATGCATTCTTGGCAGTTGTAAAAGAACTGACCATGTGTTGTTACATCCTATCATAGATTAATAATTTGAATTTAACTCATTTCCAATGGTAGTATTCAGACCACAGATTAAGGTAGTGGGGCCAGCCCTATGGCGTAGCGGGTAAAGCCACTGCCTGCAGTGCTGGCATCCCATATGGGCACTGGTTCGAGTCCTGGCTGCTCCACTTCTGATCCAGCTCTCAGCTATGTCCTGGGAACACAGCAGGAGATGGCCCAAATCACTGGGCCCCTATATTCGCATAGGAAGACCCAGAGGAATCTCCAGGCTCCTGGCTTCGGATGGGTGCAGCTCTGACTGTTGTGGCCAATTAGGGAGTGAACTAGGGGATGGAAGACCTCTCTCTTTCTCTCTACTTCTCCTTCTCTCTCTGACTTTCAAATAAATAAATAAATCAATCTTTAAAAAAAAAAGATTAAGGTAGTATCTTTCAGACTTCTTTGTGAAGTTCCTTTTTATGTTTATAGTTATTTTGTGAGCAGATAGTTTCAAAATACTACCTTGTTTCACATCAGAATTTCAATTTATTCATACCTCTGTAGATTCACGGTTTTCTATTTAATTCCACGGGTTAAAAGTCTATTCTTATTACTCTGATGCTCATAAGTGTTACACATTTGCACTGTTCTAAGTGGCTTCTGTATCCTTTGTAATGTTCCTTTCTTTATTTGGGTAATCTCTTGTTTTCTGGTGAGATATCCCATCTCATTATGTTTTCTCTGCCCCAGCCTAACAATCAGTCATTCTTTTCCTAAAAGTCTAGGTTCTCTTCAGAGGATAATGGTATTTGAAAGTGAAGATCTAGGTACTAATGTGTAATTGTTGGTGTGCATTAATAATACATATATTTATATCTTTATTTCTTTATAAGTGTGTTGAAATAAGTTCACAGTTAAACTTTCAGTTCTAATTCTAGGAGGTTGATTTTTGTTCTATCCTTTTCCATATTTATAACTTCCTTCAATAGCAATGAGGAACCTGATTCCTCCTCTCCATATATTGCAGGTCGTCTCATCATCTTCCCAGGGAACTGAATGCCTTCCTTACTCTGTGAGACTCCAACGTCCTATGCCGAACAGAAATGTGTTCTCCTTACCCTGTTTGGTGCTTAACCACCCAATCTGTGCCCCTCACTGTAGTCCATCTACCCTGTCATGCCTATGTTACTCATTTTATGTAATAATTTTGGGAATGAGTTGATTAGATCCTGGTATGGGCTGGCACCATGTCACAGTAGGGTTAATCCTCCACCTGTGGCGCCAGCATCCCATAGGGGCAGTCCCAGCTGCTCCTCTGCCAATCCAGCTCTCTGCTGTGGCCTGGGAAAGCACCTGTATCCACATGGGAGACCAGGAAGAAGCTCCTGGCTCCTGGCTTCAGATCAGCGCAGCTCCAGCCGTTGCGGCCATTTGGGGAGTGAACCAACGGAAGGAAGACCTTTCTCTCTGTCTCTCTCTCTCACTGTCTATAACTCTACCTGTCAAATAAATAAATAAAAATCTTTAAAAAAAATTACCATCCTGGTGTATGCTTTAGTAAATTTTAGCAGATGTATAGATATTTGCAAATACTTTCACGTTCAGGATACTGAACAGTCCAATCGCCCTAAAAATGCCTTTCTTTTATCTCTTTGAAGTCACCCTACTTCTAGCCCATAAACCTTGGAAACCATGATGTAGTCTTTATCTCTATAGGTTTGTCTTTTCAACAATATAAATTGAATCATATAATCTTATAAACAGATTTATTGAGACATAATTTGTGGACATTTATCCATTTACAGTATATGATATATATATATACTTTATGCAATCACTGGTTTTATCTTAAACAGAAACTTTTTAGTTGCTCTCCTGTCCTTTTCCTCTACATCCCTTGCTAGCCAAACAACCACGAATATACTTTCTGTCTCAGAGTTCCCTGTTAATGGACATTCATATACGTGGAACTGTATGTAGTCTTTGGTGACTTGCTTTCACTTAATGTGTCAGTGTTTCAACCATGTTCTAGCATGTAATACTTAGTCTGACACTACATTGCATGGCTATTATCACATTTGTATATCCATTTGTAAGTTGGTGGACGTTTAGGGTATTTCCTCCTATAGAGTATGCTGAATAATGCTGTTATAAACATTTGTGTGCAAAAAAAAAAGATGCTTTAGAAGCTAGGTAAGACATGAAGGGAAGTCTTTACAGCTATATGAGTGATAACAGACTTTATCCAGAGTATGTAGACGTACTGGGATAGGTAAGAGCAGGAGAATTTAAAGAAAGGGATCATAAAATGCACCAAGAAAATAGACATTTTCCTTATCTTTACTGTGGTGATGATTTCATGAGTATTCAGCTGCCCAAATTCATCAAATGCATATAACTCTCTATATCAGTTATATTCCGATAATGCTTTTTTAAGTCATATAAGAAATTTTATGTACAATAATGTAAAATCATCTCTTAAGTAAATCACCTTTCAGTGAAATTCATTAAGTTATAGCAAAATGAACTTGTTCTTAGTATATGCCCTTCTTAGAATAAAGGAAATATAAAGTACGGAATACTGAATTAATGAATTTAGATTTAGGGACATTTAACATTAATCCTTGATGATGCAGTAATAAAATATCTAGAGGGGCGTGACACTGTGGAATAGCAGGTTAAGTGCCAGTTTGATTCCTGGCTGCTCCACTTCTGATCCAGCTCCCTGCTAAAATGCCTGGGAAAGCAGCAGAAAATGGACCAAGTGCTTGGGCCCCCTTCACCCATGCAGGAGACCCAGATGAAGCTCCTGGCTCCTGGCTTAGGTCTGGCCCAGCCACACTGTTGCAGCCATTTGGGGAGTGACCCGGTGGATGGAAGATCTCTCTGTCACTCCCTCTCTCTCTCTCTCTCTCTCTCTCTGTGTGTGTGTGTGTGTGTGTGTGTAACTCTGCCTTTCAAATAAAATAAATAAATATTCAAGATAGATAGATAGATAGATAAAAAAATTATTGCAGATAGCTTCCTTTCAGGAGAACTGGAAGAGAGGAGCCAGTAGGCTCCAAGCACAAAGACTACATAAGAAAATGAACAGGCCAATGGCCTGGTCTGACAGGATTATGCTGTGTGTAAGTGTTGCAGTATTGTACTGTTCCCCATAAAGAATGTATTAGCATTCCATGTCAACTCCAAATTTCAAAAATAAAGTAAATTTTAAAGCCAAAAAGAATCATTTATCTTCCAATTCTGCTTGGAGGATTTGTTTGTCTATATACTGGCAATGACTTTATTTGAAATCTTAAAATACATTTAAACCAGTTTTTTTTTTTTCAATGTTGGCCTAAACAACTCTTACAGTAATTACTTGATGACTTTGGAAAGATGCATCCAGAAAGGAGGGTGTTTAGCCTTTCTCCACCCTGACACACTGGAGAGAGAATGTGCTCTATGGACAGGAGCTGCCCACAGCAGTGGCTGTTGGGGACAGAACTGAAAGCCCCCCTGGGGCACAGCAGAAAGTTTACAGACGCAAAGCAGCAGGGCTCATCCTGGTGTACACTCCATCAAAGGATCTCAGTGGTGCAGAGGACAGCCAGCCCAGACTACCGAGGGTCCCTAACTAAGGGAAGCAGAAAAGCTGCATTTGTTAGATACAGGTTTGAAGATCAACCCAACTCTGAAAGTTGGTTAGGTCACCCTCATACAGCCATATATACACACATATATACACTCTACTCAGTAATGTAGCACTGGTTTTAAAAATAGCAAATCATTTGCCTGGCTCCGTGTTTATGAAAACATGCAGTAGTCAAGTTCCTAAATAAAAAATCTGTGTTTGTTATTTTTCAATGTAATCTAATTTTTAAAATGGAATACTCAACCTAACTATTTGTCTAGTTATAACTCACTAAGAAACCAATCAGCAAAGAAAAAGTTGCTCATTAACATGTCACAAATAAATTGAGATGTTAGTGCCACCCTGTGGTTAACCTCACACCTTATAAAAATGTATACAAATGAGAGGGCTACATTGATTGGTTTTTGCCATCAGCATTAAAAATAAATTCAGTGTTTCACTTGCAAATATTCTTCTAGAGCCCTTAATACATCAAGACTTCTTTTTATTTTATTTTATTTTTATTTTTTGACAGGCAGAGTGGACAGTGAGAGAGAGAGACAGAGAGAAAGGTCTTCCTTTGCCGTTGGTTCACCCTCTAATGGCCGGCACGGCCGGCGCCCCGCACTGATCCGATGGCAGGAGCCAGGTGCTTCTCCTGGTCTCCCATGGGGTGCAGGGCCCAAGCACTTGGGCCATCCTCCACTGCACTCCCGGGCCACAGCAGAGAGCTGGCCTGGAAGAGGGGCAACTGGGACAGAATCCGGAGCCCCGACCAGGACTAGAACCCGGTGTGCTGAAGCTGCAAGGCGGAGGATTAGTCTAGTGAGCCGCAGCGCTGGCTCAAGACTTCTAAAAAGCAAGTTTGATGTCTTTTGTATTCAGTATCCCCAATAACTATGCATGGCAAGAGCTAGATAAAAGTTTACTGTACTGAAATACACTCATGATACATTTCTACTTAAAATCAGAAGGATTTGGCTCCAAGAATTCGTTCAAGACTAGACACAAAGGTTTGACTAAAAGGTTATTCACTAGCTATAGTAGTTTATGTAAAGCAGCAAAAAAGAAAATGCAACCAACATACAGTCCTACATGCAATAATATTTTGGCTAGATCATGTGTACTGTATACTGCTATAATATACTGCCAGTAAATATGGTATTGTGAAAAACATTTAATAATGTTGTTGTTAAAGTACATTATTAAATATGAAAATCATATCAATAGGCAGTATGCACAGTATATTCTCATTCTTTGAGTTTTTTTTGTATGTTAAGCTATTCATGTTCATAACCTTTATTGGGGTGGATACCATGAGGAGATGTGCTAAGTCCCTCCTCACCCACAACCATGTGAATTTGATTCATATGTGGAGACTAATGGTGACGCCACACATCCAGCAACTGGACAGAAAAGCTGTATGACACACACAGGGCGTTGGCTGGGGAGAACAGGGAAGGTCCCCAAGAATGTCAGAACACAGCCTGAGAGAGTGGAGAAGTGAGACCAGCGTGGATTTATTGCAATTAAGAAATGGCACTGGGGTGAGGACTCCCACATGTAGGCCAAGGTTTCTCTGTTTTGGAGGGAGGAGTATGTCTTTCTTAGCAGCTTGTCCAAATGCAGAGAGAGGGAAAGGATGACGGGAGGGGCTCGGAAGCTGTCAGCAAACATCAGAAATGGAGTCAATTTTTCATTACACTCATATAATAATGATTAAAATCTAAAATATCCACTAAAGATGGCTAAAAGGATATATATCAAAATGTTTATTGGAGGAGCCAGTGCTGTGGCACAGCAGGTTAAAGCCTTGGCCTGCACAGCCAGCATCTGGTTCAAGTCCTGGCTGTTCTACTTCCGATCCAGCTCTCTGCTATGGCCTGGGAAAGCAGTGGAAGATGGTCCAAGTCCTTGGGCCCCTGCACCCATGTCGGGGGCCTGGAAGATCCTGGCTCCTGGCTCCTGGCTTCAGATCAGCTCAGCTCTGGCCATTGTGGCCATTTGAGGAATGAACCAGTTAATGGAAGACCTCTCTCTCTCTCTCTCTCTCTCTCTCTCTGGCTCTCTCTCCCTCTGTAATTCTGTCTTTCAAATAAATAAAATAAATTAAAAAAATGTTTATTATAGCAGTGTGGAGTAGGATAATTATTGTGTTTCTTTTCTTCTTGCTGATTAACAATACTTTTAAAAATGGGCCGGCGCCGTGGCTCACTAGGCTAATCCTCCGCCTTGCAGCGCCGGCACACGGGGTTCCAGTCCTGGTTGGGGCGCCGGATTCCGTCCCGGTTGCCCCTCTTCCAGGCCAGCTCTCTGCTGTGGCCAGGGAGTGCAGTGGAGGATGGCCGAAGTCCTTGGGCCTTGCACCCCATGGGAGACCAGGATAAGTACCTGGCTCCTGCCTTCGGATCAGCGCGGTGCGCCGGCCGCAGCGTGCTGGCCGCAGCGGCCATTAGAGGGTGAACCAACGGCAAAGGAAGACCTTTCTCTCTGTCTCTCTCTCACTGTCCACTCTGCCTGTCAAAAAATTTTAAAAAAATGAACCTACATTACTTTTATAAAGACACTGAAAATTATGTTTTATTTATCAAACGAAACTAAGCAAATCATGAAAATTAGATGAAAACCCAGAAACAAAAGAACAAGAATGATTTCTTACCAAAAACATTTAACATATTAAGAAAATGAAGAGTCCCAGGACTGGTAAGGCACGCTTGCATAAACATAATTATATTTCTGGTTACAGGAAGTATAAATTGACACAAGCCTCTACAAGGCAATTAGGTAAAATGTACATAAACTTTGACATACTTTATTTCTAGAAGCTAACCTAGTAAAATAATTTTATATACAGAAAAACAAACTCATCTACTTGTTCAAGAGTTTCTTCAAAGCCTGCTGTGTGTTAGGCCTGAGGGCCCAGCGGTGGACAGTCCCAGTCTGCATGCACCTGTTGCTGTGAACTGACACTGAGACCCGGCATCCAGTGAGAAGTGGTTCCAAGCATGGGCCTAGAGCATCAAAGAAAACTTGAAAAGCAAAAAAAAGAGAAATGAAAGTACTCACTAAACCATATCAACCATGGCAACTGATATAAATTTTCCCCTTCTCTCTCCCTGTGCACATGACTTTAATGTCTATTCTTTCAACATATTTTAATCAGACTGATGGACTTTCGTCACCATGTGTTTGTTTATTATGCACCTGAAACTAAGGCATATACCTTTCCCATGATTGCCACAAACATACAATTAATGATGGCATATTATGTAAGAGTGAAGAGTTTGCTTAACCATTTCCTAATTGCTAGATATTTTAATATGTTTCTTTTTTTCTTAGTATTTTTTTTTAAATATAACAAGCCAGGTGCTAGTTTCCAAGCCTGGAAATGACTTCTCTCTGACCTTCCCTTTCCCCTCTACTGTCTAATCCTGCCTTCCTGGAAAGTTCTTTAATTAATACACTGTTCCCAGATCCTTCCCTTGTGCAAGTCACTCGCTCTCAATCATCCTTCAGTCATATCCGCCTCGTGGCTGACTTTAGCCCTTCAAAGAATGTAGTCAGAATAATCTCTTCAGAAATCACTCCCAATCACATCATGTCCTGGTTTTACTTTTATTATTTTTATTTATTTTGTGTATTTGAGAGAGAGCTTTCCCATCTGCTGGTTCACTCTCCTAAATGCCAGCCACAGCCAGGGCTGGACCAGGCCAACGCCCGGAGCCAGGAACTCAATCCAGGCTTCTTGTTTAGTTGGCCAGGATCCAAGTACTTGAGTCACCATCTGCCAACTCCCAGTGTGCTCAAAAAGGGGAAGCTGGAGTCAGGAGTCAGACTGGATCCTAAACACAGGCACCGTGATGGGGGGTAGGGGATATGCAGGCTTAGCCCCAACAAACACCTGCTCCGGTTTTACTTTGTTTAGTGGTTTTTCATTTGTGTTCAATGCTAACAATGACCTCCAGAGTCCTCTACCCTCTGACTCATGCCTGTCTCTCCAGGGTCAGCTCTCACCGTCCTTCCAGCTCTTTCTCTGCCTCTCGTTATCCCCTGCTTCTCAGCTCCTGTATCTCTCCAGTGAGTGCCTCCAGGGCCTGGAATGTGCAATGCAGGGGTAGGGAGTGGGGAGGCTCCTTACCAAGAACATGGGGCCGGCACCATGGCTCACTTGGTTAATCCTCCACCTTGTGGCGCTGACATCCCATACAGGTGCCAGGTTCTAGTCCCGGTTGCTCCTCTTCCAGTCCAGCTCTCTGCTGTGGCCTGGGAGGGCAGTGGAGAATAGCCCAGGTGCTTGAGCCCTGCACCCGCATGGGAGACCAGGAGGAAGAACCTAGCTCCTGGCTTTGGATCGGCGCAGCGCCTGCCGTGGCGGCCATTTGGGGAGTGAACCAACGGTAAAGGAAGACCTTTCTCTCTGTCTCTCTCTCACTGTCTATAACTCTACCTGTTAAAAAAAAAAAAAAAAGAACTTTTGTTTTGCTTTTTTTTTTTCCTAAAACAGATTATACTCAGCATGAAGTTGTCAATTTAAAAGTAGCTTTCGCAGAAGGAGCTTCCTCATCGCCTTCAGAACAAGTTAGGGACACAGCTTTAAGCTTATTAGATTCCCTGAATATTCCTTTTCGTGGTAGTCATCAATTCTTTTAACAATGAACATATTTGTAATGCCAAGTAGACACTATGCTAAGTGTTTTGTTGGCTTTCTTTCACTTTATCCTCACAATAACCTACATGGATGCAAAGAGGAGGATGCAGAACCCCAGAAATTATGTAGCGTAAGGTCACACAGTGAAGAGGAGATGGTGATCAATACTGGGAGCCGATTCAATATGCATCCAATGCAGTTTGCTCAAAATATTGCTAACTACGTCTAAAACCAAGATTACCAAACGTGTGAGGCAGAAGAGAAGCAGCAGCAGTTCCAGTAGATGCTTGGCCCTAAGGAGACAAACCGATTGTGAAAAGAAGGAAGCCGGAGTCTGCTGTGGGAGCAGCTGGCCCCCGAGGGATGGGGACTCCTATAGATGAGTCTGGCTGTGGAGGCAGCCTCCCAGGGGCGAGCGCAGACTTGAATCACAGAACACAGCTTCCAAGAGCAACCTCGTGCGGGGGTGGTGACTAAACGGGTGCACGGGGAGATCCAAGAAGCTTGGAAGATGGGTCTTCTGTTGGCGAAACACAAGTCTCATCATTCTCTCTCCATGCGTAGGGAAGAGGCTCCAACACCTTCAGTGCCTGGGTTGGTGTGAGAATATTTTACTGCGAGAACCTCGAGCCACTAACATATTAAACAGAGGCACACAAAGAGTTGGGAATTTCACCCAGAAAGGGTTAATACACCTAATTTTAGGAAAAAATAGTATTTATTTAAAGATTCAACATAGGCAGAACAGTCCCCAAACATACAGATGGATCCTCAAACTATAAGGATAATTCTAAAAACCTTATGATTCTAATAACTTCCACATTATTAAGTATAAAGTCTGGAAATAGTGAATATAAAGGTGCAGAAACTGTTAACAGCCATCACGTTTCAGTTTATAAGCCAATTCTACGTTGTCATTGCTGAATTATTTGATTAACACCAAAACCAAAAATGCTCTATCATTTTGCACATGGAGCATCGCCCTTCTAAAGACCCAATTGGAAATTCTTGAGTGACTTTCTGGACCCTAGACATATTAAATCTCAAACAGGAAAGCAATTTATTCTGTTTTAATGTTCTAAACTGTGTAAATTGGCATCTGAAACTGTATTGTGCAGTAGCCCTGTGCATTAGTAAGTAAAACAGAAAGGATGAGCTCAAGGTGATAAACGCGTCCCTCCCATGACCTCAGCAAGAATGAGGATCCCACCGCTGTAGCACCGTCTATGCAGGTCCCACCTGCATAATGTGGGCACCAGGGTCCCAAGGTCCTGTTTATTGGACTCGCTCTCTGGGAAGCAGGATGTCATCATTCATTGTTTTTAACCCAGGGAACCTTAAAACTTTAGACTGAAACAAACAAAATTGCCAACATAGCACTCTGTACAATGTCTCAAGTTCATGTCAGTACTTGCAGACATAAAAGGATACGGGTGAAAACATTCCATGTATGCTTTAGATCAGCGTTTCCCCCAGAAAGGGAAGTGTTCTTTCACACTATCGTCACTTGATAATTCTAGTGTATCTGGGCGTACAATTCTAGAATGACAGCCGTTTCGCTTCCTGGAAACTCTTCTCCCAGTGAGAATGCTGTGAGTCTGACAGTCCATCTTTAAACATTACAGGTCTTTTCCCTTCCCTTTGGAAGTTCTTATAACCTTGTTTCCTGTTTTTTCTTTTTTTTTCGGTTTTTGTTTCTTTTTGTCTTTCTTCTTATTTTTGCTTTGTTTCGTTTTCTTTTAAACAGTTGCCCTGGGATATATCTGGTGTGGATTTCTTTTTGTTTAATCTGCATAAGATTGATTTTCCTTCCTGACTCTTAGGATACCTATGATTAATGAAGCCTGAATATTTCTCTACCATTGTTTTTGGGTGTTGCCTCTCCTGTATTCCTTCACTTTTGTTTAAACATTTTTCAAAAATGCTTTTATAAATATACTTTATTTTATTTATTTATTTTATTCTTACGTCATTTATTTATTTATGTATCTGAGAGGCACACAGCGCTCCCATCACATCTACTGCTTCACTCCCCCAAACACCTGCAACAGCTGGCACTGGCCTGAGGCTGGAGCCAGGAGCCAGAAACTCAATCCAGGTCTCAATCAAGTAGTTGGCAGGAACCCAACCCCTTCAGTCATCACTGTTTTCTCCAAGGGACTGCATTAGCAAGATGCTCGAGTTAGGAGTCAGAGCAGGACTGAACCCAGGTACTCTCATATTGGACATCCTAACTGGTGTTTTAACTGCTATATCAAATCCTAGTTCCTCTCTTATTCTTTACTTTGAGGATTCTAATTAGATGGAGGCTTAGACATCATTTGTTGTGGCTTGAACAAGACTTGGCTTCCAATCACATGAAGATATTGAAGCCCCAGTGTCCTCTGTTAACGGCTGATGGGCTAAGGATGTAGGTGTGATCTGGCTATGGTGTCTGAGAGTGGATCGCTGAGGTTTGCTCTTGGAGGCTGGCGCCCCAAAGAGGGTTGGGCCTGGCTCCTCTCTCCATTCCCTGCCTCTCCAAGTGCTCCTTCCTCCTCTTTTGCTTTGCAGCTGTCAGCAGGCTTGCCCATTAGATGCCAGACCAATGAGGCTGCCCAGTCTTGAACGGAACCTCCAAAACTGTGAGCTGGAATCGACCGTCTTCCTTCCTGGTAGCTCTTCTCAGGTGTTTGTTGTAGTAACGAACAGCTGATGAACACTTAATTATATCCACAGATATCTAACTTCTCCTTCATTTTCCATCTCTGCCTATGGCTGCCTTCCGGGAAATTTTCTTAGAGCTATTTTCTAATACGTTAATCTTCCATTAATTATACTGACTCTGCTGTTCCATCCATCCCTTATGTTATCATTTTAATGATTCTATGTTTAATGAATAAGGGTTTATCTGATGTCTATTAAAGTCTAGGCCTTCTTCTTATTCAGGTTTTTGTTCCATTTTTTTGATTATATTTTTAACATTCTGCTTCATTCTGCATCAAAGCATTCTGATGTCTGAATCCCACACATGCTTCTGTGTGTTTCTACATTTTTGATTCTGAATTATGAGTCCTGGGGAGTCTCTCTCTGTGCAGCAGCCTCCTCTGCCACCCCTGGATTTGAAGCTGCCTCTGCCAGACGCCTAAAGGAGCCAGCAGCCATGAACCTGCCACATAAATTCCCAAGTAAATGGCTTGGACTGTGGTTTTTCTCAGTCATGAAAGTAGCATACATTGGCCGGCGCCGCGGCTCACTAGGCTAATCCTCCGCCTAGCGGCGCCGGCACACCGGGTTCTAGTCGGTTGGGGCGCCGGATTCTGTCCCGGTTGCCCCTCTTCCAGGCCAGCCCTCTGCTGTGGCCAAGGAGTGCAGTGGAGGATGGCCCAAGTGCTTGGGCCCTGAACCCCATGGGAGACCAGGAAAAGCACCTGGCTCCTGGCTCCTGCCATCGGATCAGCGCCGGCCGCAGCACGCCAGCCGCGGCGGCCATTGGAGGGTGAACCAACGGCAAAGGAAGACCTTTCTCTCTGTCTCTCTCTCTCACTGTCCACTCTGCCTGTCAGAAAAAAAAAAAATAAATAAATAAATAAAAAAGAAAGTAGCATACATTGGCCGATGCCATGGCTCACTAGGCTAATCCTCCGCCTAGCAGTGCCGGCACACAAGGTTCTAGTCCCAGTCGGGGTGCAGCATTCTGTCCCGGTTGCCCTTCTTCCAGGCCAGCTCTCTGCTGTGGCCAGGGAGTGCAGTGGAGGATGGCCCAAGTGCTTGGGCCCTGCACCCCATGGGAGACCAGGAGGATGCACCTGGCTCCTGGCTTCGGATCAACGCAGCAGCCACTGGAGGGTGAATCAACAGTAAAGGAAGACCTTTCTCTCTGTCTCTCTCTCTCACTGTCAACTCTGCCTGTCAGAAAAAAAAAAAATTAGCATACATTTGAATACTACACCTGTGGGAAGACAGGTTTGTAATCACAGGTCCTCACAGGAAACATTGTTTCCCCACAATGAATGCCAGGCTAAGAGAGACAAATTGCCTTGTGGTTTCTTCCTTCCTTCCTTTTTTGTTTCCTAGTAAAAGAAAAAAAAAAAAAACAAGAATCATTTACATTTGTTATTTTGGAGAAATAAAATCCCTATTTATTGCAAGTTGTCAGCTTATCCCCATGGTTTCCAAGGCACTTGTAAATCTAGAATGAAGTGAACTCTCGCTTCCGGAAACACCTGTGAGCGTACAGCCTCAACCCTGGCCCTGCCTCACTGCCGTTCACAGTCGCTCACAATGTCACATGCCTCTGATTCACCCAACAGCCCTTCATTACACTCAGTGTTTGCTAGGCTCCAGTGAGGGGCAAGGATGCCGTGACGGGAGCCGGAGACACAGAGGCGGGGAGGGATGGCGTGTGGACATGGCATGCAGCTGGGAAACCAAATGAACAAAGAGTTGCATGAGTCTGGAGGGGCAGCAGGAGGCAGAAATCCCTCTAGAATCTGTAACCCTTGTAGTAGAGCAGAGAGGAAGATGTAGGCGCATGTGTGATGCAGTGTTAAATCGAATGGTGTTGAAAAATACGCATAGGCTTTCTATTAGAGAAGTCCAAAAGCTATTATCAGCCACTCAGTCCGCATCACTACAGTTCCTTTGGTCAGGCACCAACTACTTGAGAGCCATCTGTCGTTAGGCCCTGTTCTAGACCAGGCCGAGATAAGAGGGAACAGTCAGCCTGCAAGGAGCTCAGACTACAGTGGAGAGATGAAGACTTGTGACACATCTCTCTTCTAGCTGCCTTATCAGTTCCTTGGCACTGGCAGGGGATTCACTCACCTCTGAATCCCCAGCCTCCAGCACAACACCTGCACCGTGTAGTGCGCTGTAAATCAGCTGAAGGGTATGTTAAAACATTCTGAAGCAATGTGTTGAAGCTCATGTCCCCAAAGCACATGGAGCACCCACCCTTCCAGCCTCCTACAATAAAAAAAAGTCTTTACTCTCCAGGGTTCAAATGGAATTCTTCTTTCTGTCCTGCGACTGAGTGTCTCGGACAGACCGAGAGATACCACTGTTACAGCTACAGAGTCACCGAGTGTCTGCCTCCTGCACTCCGAGCCCATCGAGTGCTCTGGGAGGTTAAACCCTGGCGGCTCTTCAGGACGTCTTGGGCTACTGCTAGGAGTTTGAGCTGCCGCCCGGGCACCCTGAAAGAAAGAATTCTTTGATGCTTACACCTGGAAGCTGCACTTGTCCATCTGCACTTGAAAAGAAGGAAGGAAGGGAGAGAAGGAGGGAGGCAGGGAGAAAAGGAAGGAGGGAAGGGAAAGAGAAAGAACCTTACCCAGGAAGTACACTCCTGCTCTGAGTGGCGTCTGGAAACCCTCCCACCACTCTCCTTGTCTGTGATAGCTGATCCCCGCAGGTTCTTCTTCTATACATATTTTGGCAAAAAACTTAAACCTTTATTCATGGAAACCTTACTTTTTGAAATCAATTAACTAATTTTAGAGGCAGACAAAGAGAGATGGATAGACAGAGACAGACAGCACTCGCATCCGCTGGTTCACTCTCCAAATGTCCACAATGAAGCCAGGAGCTGGGAACTCAGTCTAAGTTTCAACTGCTTGAACCATCACCTGCCACCCCCCAGGGTATACAATATCAGAAAGCCTACTTTTTATTGATTTATGTGAAAACAATAAAAACATGTAATATATAAGAAGACTTCTATAAATTTCATTATCAAAATAAATTAATATGTATTGCAAAAGTTGTTCTGTTGTAGAAATTTTTAGACAAGTTTCACTTAGCTTTCAAAACAACACTCCTTAAGGTAGGTATTTCAACCTTTAAACTTGAACCAAAGGGCAGCTGAGAAAACCCCAGATGTTTCACATATAAACTCTGGACTCTGGGCTACTGCTCTATGCCCAAGTTTCTTCATCTGTAAAGTAGGAGACTGATACAATCTATCTCACAGGGTTGCGATAAACAGACACACACACAGGAGTACTTCAAAGAACAGCAGGAGCAAGCTTTGGCTCTGGGTTAAGACACTGTTTTGGATGCCCACAAGCAATATACAAGTGCGTGGTTCAAGTTCAACTCTGCTTCCGATGCACCTTCTGATAACGCACACCTGGCAAGGCAGGTACTTGGGCCCCTGCTACCCTCAAGGGAGACCCAAGTCCAGCTCCTGGATTTGGCCTGGCCCAGCCCTGGCTGTTGTGGTCATATGGGGCGTAAACCAGCAGATAGCAGCTCGCTCTCTCTCTCTCTCTCTCTCTGTGTATGATCTGTCTTTCAAAATTAAAAAACTGAACATATATAAATAAATGTTTTCAAAAAGCAAGTGTGGCGTATTCACATTCAACTAGGATTAAAAGGTAAGTATTTTGTCACACAAAAAAATGGAAATCCATGCATAGTTCTTTCTTTTTTAGAAAAAGATTTATTTTATTTATTTTAAAGAAACAGTTACAGAGAGAGGTAAGACAGAGAGAGAGGTCTTCCATCCGCTGGTTCACTCCCCAGCTGGCTGCAACAGCCGGAGCTGCGCCAATCTAAAGCCAGGAGCCAGGAGCTTCTTCCAGATCTCCCACACAGGTGCAGGGGCCCAAGGATTTGGACCATCTTCTACTACTTTCCCAGGCCACAGCAGAGAAGTGGATTGGAAGAGGAGCAGCTGGGACTAGAACCAGTGTACATATGAGATGCTGGCACTTCAGGCCAGGGCTTTAACCCAATGCGCCACAGCGCCGGCCCCAGTGCATGCAGAATTCTTTCATAATGCACATTTCTCATGAATTTTGAAGGGTCCCCGGTAGGTGCTGACCCTGACACAGATCATCTCTTCTTGACATTGCAAAATGATTTGCCACATTTGGAAGGTCCTATGGCAGCTTCTCTCTAGGAAATATTAATGTTTCCTATCAACTCAAAGTTAAGAATGGACACGATAAATACATTTCCTTGGGAGGCATGCGTTTTGTTGTGTTCCCTCTCATATCCCAAGACAAGTGTCCACAGATTCCTGATGCAAGCAGACTTTCCCAGGCTCGGTGTCAAAGACGTGAGAAGATTGCTACAGAGTGCAATTCCTGTTGCTCAAGGTATGCCTGTTTACAATCTAAAATCTCCGAGGGCTATTGCCCTCTCCTTTAGGCAAAAGTAGGTCCATAGCATGAGTCTTTCTTATAAAAAAATTTTAACTTACTCCAGAGGCAGAGGAGCCGGGGTTGTGGTACAGCAAGTTAAGCCATTGCCTGCAATGCTAACATCCCATATGAGCTTATGAATTTGAGTCCTGGCTATTCTGCTTCCAACTCAGCTCCCTACTGAGTTGGGAAACAGTGGATGATGGCCCACATACCGGAGCCCCTGCTGCCCACGTGAGAGACCAGGATGGAGTTCAGGGCTCCTGACTTCAGCTGGGATGAGTCCCAGTTGTTGCATCCATCTGAGGAGTGAACCAGCAGATGGAAGATTCTCTCTCTCTCTCTATCTCTATCTCTCCCTCTCTCTCTGTGTGTTACTCTGCCTTTCAAATAAAAATATTTTTAAAAGCAGTCAGAGAGAGAGAGAAACACACAGACACAGAGAGAGCTCCCAACAGCTGATTTATTCTCCAAGTATCCAAACAACCTGGGCTGGGCCTGGGGCAGAAGCTAGGAGCCAGGTACTCAATCCCAGTCTCTCACTTGAGTCATCACCAACTGCCTCCCAGGGCGCCCATCAGGAGGCAGCTGGAATCAGGAGCAGAGGCAGGATGTGAACCAGACACTCAACTGTGAGAAGCGATCACCTTAACTGGTGTCTTTTTTTGTTTGTTTGTTTGTTTGTTTTGACAGGCAGAGTGGACAGTGAGAGAGAAAGACAGAGAGAAAGGTCTTCCTTTGCCTTTGGTTCACCCTCCAATGGCTGCCGCGGCCGGCGCACTGTGGCCGGTGCACTGCGGCCAGTGCACCGCACTGATCCGAAGGCAGGAGCCAGGTACTTCTCCTGGTCTCCCATGGGGTGCAGGGCCCAAGCACTTGAGCCATCCTCCACTGCACTCCCGGGCCACAGCAGAGAGCTGGCCTGGAAGAGGGGCAGCCGGGACAGAATCCGGCACCCCGACTGGGACTAGAACCCGGTGTGCCGGCACCTCAAGGCGGAGGATTAGCCTATTGAGCCGCGGCGCTGGCCTAAATGGTGTCTTAACTGCTAGGCCAAATGCCCACCTCTGTGGCATAATTCCTTCAGATGAAATTTATCATCTTAGTTAACCCATTGCGATCACTAAAGCAGACATCTCCCACATGCTAGTAACACTATATTTAAAATAAACCATCAGACCATTATAGTTGTAAATGGACTCATCATAGCTACTTCTGAAGCAGTGTAAAAATAAGAACTTCTTTTTTAAAGTGTATTTATTTTTATTTATTTGGCAGGTAGAGCAACAGAGAGAAAGAGGAGGGGGGGGGAGAGAAATCTTCCATCTATCATTCAGTTCCCAAATGCCTAACTCCCAAAAACAGGCAGATAGACAGCGAGACAGAGAGAGCTCCCATGAACCATCTACACAGCATTAAGACAACACTGAGATGTTATCTCCAGGAGTTTTCACAAACCATAAATCTTTAGCACAGTCAGTAAATTAAACAGGTGCATGTAAAGGAGGCCAGGGCTCTAGGGAGATAAAGCTAATTAGCAGACCTGTTCTCTTTACACACACATAAATGAGTTGGTTGATTGTTTTGTGTTCTTGACATCTAGCATCAATATTGCAAGTATCCAATGACCTCAAAAACCATGGGATTTTGCTCCTCTTATATTTCACAGAGTCAAATCAGTTGGTACAAAGAAAACAGGCCCAATGAAAAGCACGTTACATTGTGGTATTAATAGAAGTATTTATTAATTTCATTTTCCGTCCTGCTGTGACATATCACCTACAAACCTGTCAGCTGGAGCCAAAGTGATGGTGAGATGGATTGTGTTAAATAACCTCATGTTTCATAAGAAGCATAATTTTAGTTTAAACAGTGAGTTAGAGGTTTCCAAGGTCACTGTAAATAATGACCTTGTAAATTATTGACAAAGCAATAAATCTTTAATACCACACACATAAGTGGTTCATAAACATAAATGGTTAACCAAGCCAGGCGGCTGGCACAGTAGCTTTTATACAGCTAAGTGAGAGCAGATCTGAGGGTGTTCTCTACAGCCTAACCCTAAGAGTTCTAAAAAAAATTACTAAGTCTTCATTATCAAATGTCCTGATGTGATGGATTCTTGTTTACAAGCATTTCATATAATATCAGGAGCCTCTCCCATGCGGTGTCTTCAATGACAATCATTTCTTCTTTTTTAAAAAATTTATTTACTTAAAAGGCACAGAAGCAGTGCAAGATGTGGGGAGCAAACCGGACTAGACTGAGTTACTGGAATTAGGACTTATTCTATGCATCTGCTCTCCCACAATATGGCGCTGGGAGAGAAGTAAACAGCTTCCGCACAGCTGCCTCCAGTTCAACTAATAAACTGTAGGACTTGCTCCTGATTGGAGGAGAGCAGCGTACTCGGTGTGTGGGCAGCCGAGTTGGGATTGGCGGAGGAGGACTATAAAGGAGGAGAGAGACGGCATTCACCGGAAACATCTAAGGGGAACATCTAGCTGAAGGAACACCCGTGCAGCCCCCGAGAAAGCCGGCCGGCGGTGTGCCGCTCCCCTGCGGAAGTGGGGAATGTGGCCAGGGGGAACTGCCCTTCCACGGAGGTGGAAGGGATAGTAGCCAACCCGGGAAGAACCAGCAGCAAACCCGGGGAAGGCCGAGCAGACGAAAGAACAGCGCAGGGTCCTGTGTCGTTCCTCCACGAAGAGGGGGAGCGACACAAGAGACAGAAAAAGACAGGGGGGAGGGAGAGAGAGAGAGAGACCTTGATTTTCCATCTGCTGATTCACTCTCCAGATGCACACAACAGCAAGGGATGAAGCCAAAACCAGGAGCCAGGAACTCAGTGTCCACCTCTCCCATGAACAGCAGGGATCCAAACGCCTAGGCCATCGTCTGCTGGTTCCTGGGTGCATATTAGGAATTTGGATTGGAAGTGAATGTGGGGCTTGGACCAGGCACACTGATATGGGATGCACATATCCCAGTGTCATGACTACTGTACCAAATGCCCACCTTTCTTTTTCTTTGTAATTTTTATTTATTTATTTTAAAGGCAGAGATGGAGAGATGGAGAGAGAGAGATTCCATCCATTTACTGGTTTACTCCTCAAACCCCCACCATGGGCAAGGCTGGACCCAGAGAGAGTAAGGAGCCAGGTCATGTGGGTGTTGGGAGCCCAATTACCTAAGCCATCACTTCCGCCCCCCAGGGTTCACATCAGCAGGAAACTGGAGTCAGATATCAACCACAGGCACTTTGATGTGGGATGTGAGCATCCTAACTGGGGTCTTAAACTAGGCCAAATGCCTGCCCCAACGACTGCTGCTTTGAGATCCACGCTGGCCTTCCTGGCCAGAGGACTGGTGACCCCAGCATGGCTGACAGCATGCACACCTTCCAGAATGTTACAGCCGTGGTAGTCACTCTGCTGGGAGCCTCCTAACAGGGTGAGTTCAGGGAGCTGCTTCCTCTTCTCGTTGTAGTGTCTCCTTTTGAAGCTGGGCAAACTAAAGGCAGTGGCATCCGTGGTTCCTCCTGCAGGGTTCTAGTTCCTGCTGGTGTGTATGACTACCAGATGCATGGCTGGTAACCAATGTGAACAGACAGACAAAGTATTTGTTGGCTATTAAAGAAATTATTACATTTTGGGGGGCAGTTCTGTGTTGTAACAGGTAAAGCTGCCGCCTGCAGTGCCAGCATCCCATATGGGCGCTGGTTCGAGTCCCAGCTCTCTGCTATGGCCTGGGAACTCAGTAGAAGATGGCCCAAGTCCTTGGGTCCCTGTACCTGCGTGGGAGACCTGGAAGAAGCTCCTGGCTCCTGGCTTTGGATCAGCACAGTTCCAGCCATTGTGGCCAATTGGGGAGTGAACCAGCAGATGCAAGACCTCTCTCTCTTCCTCTCTCTCCTCCTCTCTCTCTTCCTCTCTCTCTCTCTTTCTCTCTGCCTCTCCTTCTCTCTCTGTGTAACTCTGACTTTCAAATAAATAAATCAATCTTTTAAAAAAGAAGTTATTAAATTTTGATTTAAAAAATTTCCTGGATTTTCTAAATAATCCTGTAGTGAGGACTGATTCAATCAATCACATTCCAGCAACTCCGATTTTTTCCACCTCTCCAATGATTTCCTGAGACAGGTCATACAGAATACTAGAGAGTAGCTGGAAGTGGGAACTCAAAAACCCAGAAATTCTAAAATAGACAAGACTACAGCGATCCCCCAATCCTGGCTCTTGGGTCTTTAAGATACATTATCCCTTTGGAGAATTTGACCAAAGCTACAGATCTTCTTCCTAGAGAGAAAAAAAAAATTTTTTTCTTCCTGCTCAAAATTTTGAGAGTGTCCCAGATTCCTGAAGCCCCTCCTTGAGCTCTAATGTAAGAAACTTTTTTTTTTTTTTTTTTGACAGGCAGAGTGGACAGTGAGAGAGAGAGACAGAGAGAAAGGTCTTCCTTTGCCGTTGGTTCACCCTCCAATGGCCGCCGCGGCCTGCGCGCTGCGGCCGGCGCAACGCACTGATCCGATGGCAGGAGCCAGGAGCCAGGTGCTTTTCCTGGTCTCCCATGGGGTGCAGGGCCCAAGCACCTGGGCCATCCTCCACTGCACTCCCTGGCCACAGCAGAGGGCTGGCCTGGAAGAGGGGCAACCGGGACAGAATCCGGCGCCCCGACCGGGACTAGAACCCGGTGTGCCGGCGCCGCTAGGTGGAGGATTAGCCTAGTGAGCCGCGGCGCCGGCCCTAATGTAAGAAACTTTGATCCAATCCAACCACCTCATTTAGAGATGAAGAGATTAAGGGCAAGGGAGGCTAAACGTCTCATCCAGGGTCACGTGGTTATCGACGACAGAGGTGAGACAAAAACCCTGCCCTTCCCGCTCCTCCTCTGCCGTCCTCTGCTGGCTCAGGCTGCGTGTGGCTTGTCTGTGTGCTTTACGACAAGGGCCACTCCATAGTGCAGCCCTGCATAGAAGGGCTCTAAATGCTCCACTCCCAGCAACTGGTCCAAGAGCGACTACACATGTGGGTGATTAAATACAGACCCACTGTTCTCTCTACAGAATGTTGTCTGTGTCCTTATTCGGGTACGGCTGACATCTCTCCACCCTGCCGCCCACCTCCCCCAATGCCTCCTGGTCCCTCTCAGGTCTCCCCTCCCTCCCGAGACCTCATGCTTCGCCACCGCCATCCTGCGTGCAGTGCTGCCCTCTTAAACCCATCCTCAGCTTGTTTATAGAAACCCAGAAAGCCATCACCTGTTACTTCTACCATGTGAAACTCCCTTCACCAAACATGTTTATCCCAGACACCACGGTGTCTGCGATACTGTAGCTGTTCTGCCAAGTTCTGTGTTTAGCCCGCACCTAGCAAGGATGGTATAAATGTGGATTAATGGACATTTTAGGATTCTAAACTGAAAAAAAAAATACAAACAAATTTACCACCAAGTCCTGTGGTTTGTAAGAAGGTTTTTGTAAAACTCAAAAAATTTTGTTCTCTTTTTTTTGAAGTATTCTATAACAAATAGACTTACTCTTGTTCCCCTCCCCCTGCCAGGCAGCTGGTTTTTGAGTGTTTATTTATTTATTTGAAAGGCAGATGAACAGAGATCTACCATCTGCTGGTTCACTCCTCAAATGCCCACAACAGCCTGGGCTAGGTCAGGCTGAAGCCAGAAGCCAGGGCCCCCATCTGTGTCTCCCACAAAAGTAATGGGGACCTATGTACTTGAGCCATCACCTGTCACCTCCAGGCTGAGCATTAGTCAGAAACTGGAAGGGAAGAAGGACTGAGAATCCCAGGCATTCTGGTGTGGGACGTGGGCATTCCAAGTGGTGACTGAGCTGCTGTACCACATGCCCTCCCCAAGTCACCAGCATTATACACGTCCTGAACATTCGTTATTAAAATCCTGGCTCCTCCCAATGAATAATTAAAAAAAAAAAAAGCCCAGGGGACCAGCACTGTGGCATAGTAGGTTAAAGCCTCCACTTGTGGCACCAGCATCCCATATGGGCACTAGTTCGAGTCCCAGCTGGTCCACTTCCGATGCAGCTCCCGGCTAATGCACCTGGCAAAGCAGCAGCAGACGGCCCAAGGGGCTTGGGCCCCTGCACTCCTGTGGGAGACCCGGATGAAGGTCCTGGCTCCTGGCTTCAGCTTGGCTCAGCTCAGGTCGTTGCAGCCATTTGCAGAACGAACCAGTGGATGGAAGATTTCTCCACTCTCTGAGTCTCTCCCCCTCTCACTGCAAATGGCTTTCAAATAAAATCAATAAATCTTTAAAACAAAGTTTCATGTTGGGGCCAGCATTGTGGTTTGGCAGGTTAAGCCTCCGCCTGAAACACTGGCTACCCACAAGGGTGCCGGTTCACGTCCCCACACACACATGGAAGATCTGGAAGGAGCTCTGGGCTTCTGGCTTTGATCTGGCCCAGCGCAGGCTGTTGTGGCCATCTGGGGAGTGAACCAGTGGATGGAAGATTTTGCTCGCTCGCTCGCTGTCTCTCCTCCTGTCTCTGTAACCCTACCTTTCAAATAAATAAAAAATAAATCTTAAAAAAAAACCTCATGTTGTACTAAACACAAGAAATTCAGATAATCTACATGACAAAGCTTTTTTCAGATGACCTTTCTGGTGACTGTCCTTTAGACATGAAGCCATAGTACACTGTATAAAATCAGGAACATAGTCCAAGTCCTAGATATAAAAATGAGTGTTTTCACTGTATAAAATGTATTTGCTAGCTCAAAGGTAAGATGCAGGCTACTGAATTCTTCAATTATATACAACGTTGTATTCAATATTGAGTCGTTCTTGATGCTGTTTGCCATGAAATAAATTTGAAAACCAACATAAACATCCAATATTATTTTTTAAAATAAACTGAACTTTTATTATCATCAAAGTGATAAAACCAAGCTTTGCAATAATTAAGCAAAGTAACGACTTCTGTGACCTGTTGGTCACTTTAGCTCTAAAGTTTTAGAGAAACCAAAAGTCACCAGCATTAAACAGGCTTCAAATATTCATTATTAAAATCCTACATTAACTCTTTGGAGAAACCAATGATTTCACATGATTCTAAGCACAGAGACAGAAAATCAAAAGCATAGATTGGAGTTTGGATTAACAGTTACCGCAGGCCGGCGCCACGGCTCACTAGGCTAATCCTCTGCCTGTGGCGCCGGCACACCGGGTTCTAGTCCCGGTCGGGGCGCCGGATTCTGTCCCGGTTGCCCCTCTTCCAGGCCAGCTCTCTGCTGTGGCCCGGGAGTGCAGTGGAGGATGGCCCAAGTACTTGGGCCCTGCACCCCATGGGAGACCAGGAGAAGTACCTGGATCCTGCCATCGGATCAGCGCCGTGCGCCGGCCGCAGCGCACTGGCCACAGCAGCCATTGGAGGGTGAACCAACGGCAAAGGAAGACCTTTCTCTCTGTCTCTCTCTCACTGTCCACTCTGCCTGTCAAAAAAATAAAATAAAATAAAAAAAGAGTTACTGCAGTTATTCAAAAGTATCTCCTCTGTGGCCCAACTCTCATTTTAAGCAAAAACTAGATACCTAGTCTAGTTATGTGATTCTGAGGACTTGTTTTTATTAATTCCACCAACTAAAAGCAACATCTTACATAAAATATAACACAGTTGATGATATAACTCTGTTAATGCTTTTATATATTCTCTAACAAGCTAAATAATTTCAATGGGTCTCTTGTCTCAATGGAATTTCTGCTGGAATATTCCATGCCTCTGGTCAAGTTCTAGACCTTGGATATTAAAATAATAACATTTAATTCATTGAAACCAACTGACACTTATCACCTACTATATAAGACAGCATAACCCATTTTCTAGGTTAACAAGCCTTTTTATAAGTATGATTTTAATGGCTACATAACATTTTATTGCCTGGCCCTCTCCTCATTTATTTAACCATTTCCTTGTGGTTGGGCATTTAGGCCTTTTCCTTTGTGTGTATATTATACATGTCCATCTGTGGGAATAAAGCTCTTCTATAGTATTTCCTGAAGATAACTCTGACTTGAAAATGATAAATAACCAACTTACATTTTAGTAACAATATAACCTAACTTTTAAAAAAATTATCTATTTAGTTATTTGAAAAGCAGAGTTACAGAGAGAAAGCGAGAGACTGGTTCACTCCCCAAATGACCTCAGGGCAAGGCCAGGAGCCAAAAGCTTCCTCTGGGTCTCCCACGTAGATGCAGGGGTCCAAAGACTTGGGCCAGTCTCCACTGCTTTCCCATGCCTACTAGCAGGGAGCTGGATCAGAAGCAGAGCAGCTAGGACTTGAACCAGTGCCACAGGGGATGCCAGCATTGCAGGCGGTGGCTCAACCCACTATACCACGATGTCAGCCCCCAACCTAACCTTGTTTAAGTTTTATAAAAAGTCACTTAAATAACTATTGTCTTATGCACTTAATCACGCTAACTAAAAAAGAATTATAAGATGCTGCATTTTGAATGTGGCCCTGCAAAACAACATGTTGGAAACTTAACCCTCAATGCAGTGGCGCTGGGAGGTGGGCCCCAAGGAGACTTGATCCAGTCATGGGGGCTCCACACTCATGAGCAGTTTGTTATGAAAAAGGGTGAGTTCAGTCCCTTTCTGTTCCTCTCTTTCCTCATCCTCCTCTGCCTCTCCCCTCCCCACACCATCACCGTGGATGGCACTGCCTTCCCTGGGACTTACCAGCCTTCACGACTACAAACCAGAACTTCTCTGCTCCTTATCAGTGCCCCAGCCTGACGAATAAGAAGAGAATAAGAGCCAGAGGAACAGAACAGACCAAAAAAAAATCCAGAGCAATGGTAGCAGATTTTTCTATTCTCAATGATCTTCAGAAATTATTTCCTTCAAACAGCAAAGACCTCATTTAAAAAAAAATGAAGTGATAGATTTTCAATTCATTGGGTATACTGTTGCCTTTGCTGTTTGCAGCTCATGTTCAATTCAGGCAAAAATCAATCCTGCTGCTCACAGCTTTTGGGGATGATAAAGATAGAAGAGGCCAGTAGTATCTTCAAAGGGAAGATTTGCTCTGACCAAGCCTCAGGTTTTTCTCTTGCCATCATTTTAAAACAATTGGCTTTTTTTTTTTTTTTGCAGATTTATTTGTTTATTTATTTGAAAGTCAGAGTTACACGGAGAGAGAAGGAGAGGTAGAGAAAAAGAGACAGGTCTTTCACCCACTGGTTCACTCCCCAGTTGGCCGCAAAAGCCGGAGCTGTGCTGATCTGAAGCCAGGAGCCAGGAGCTTCTTCCAGGTCTCCCACGCAGGTGCAGGGGCCCAAGCACTTGGGCCATCTTCCACTGCTTTCCTAGGCCATAGCAAGGAGCTGGATCGGAAGTGGAGCAGCCTGGACGTGATCCGGTGCCCACATGGGATGCCGGCACTGTAGGCAGTGGCTTTACCTGCTCTGCCCCCACGCTGGCCCCAACAATTGGCTTTTCTAAGTTACTAGTTTATTAAAAACCTCACCCCAAAAAATTTATAAAAATACAAAAAGAAACATAAAAGTCTGAAAAAATCTAAAAAAAAAAAAAGTTTCCTCCTAAAATAGTGATATGGTTAAAGGTAGGAGCTTAACTGGATATGTGCAGCCCTAACCTCCATACCACACCTGATAGGTACTCAGCAAAAACTGGCTGAAGCAATGGTTGAATAGGAAAGTACATTTCAAAGTAGCTCTTCATCTTAAGGGTTTCTTCATCTCACTTGTCTCAAAAGCTTTCACGGCATACCGTGAGGTTACTTAAATCTCTAAATCCTTACCCCTAGGGGTAAAGCTAGAAATGTGCCATGGGACTCCAAATCCCATTAGGTTGGCAGATACCAATGCCATCTTACTAGTTAAAGTGATCAGCTTAAGTTAATAACTGATTATAAAGATAGGATTAAGTGTCAAAGGGATCACATAAATAAGACCGAGTGTCTGCCAATAACAATAGATAGAATTAAAAAGAAGAGAATGATCCAACATGGGAAGCAGGCCACACAGCAGACTCATAGAATGAC
The DNA here is from genome assembly GCF_051225735.1 of Oryctolagus cuniculus. Taxonomy (NCBI): domain Eukaryota; kingdom Metazoa; phylum Chordata; class Mammalia; order Lagomorpha; family Leporidae; genus Oryctolagus; species Oryctolagus cuniculus. The sequence continues at coordinate 40,656,606 of NC_142874.1, read as the reverse complement.
AAATTCCCTAAATAGCACTCTGGCCTCAGAATCAGCCCTTAAGGCATTCGGATCTGGCTAAAAATTCCTTGAGAGCAGTTCAGGCATGGAAAGCCAAGATACTGTGGCAAAAAATGACCTAAATGAAAGATCTCTGTGAGTGAGATCCCAGCAGAAAGAAGGGACCATCAAAGAAGGAGGTACCTTTCTCTGAAGGGGAGAGAAAACTTCCACTTTGATTACGGCCCTAAATAGTGTCAGAGTTTGTGGACTCAAGAGGCTTCCATAGCCTTGGCAGCTCATGACAAGAGCCTTGGGTGATTACTGACGTCATAAATAAGAGTGTCAATTGTTAAATCAACAACAAGAGTCACTGTGCACTTACTCCCCATGTAGGACCTCTGTCCTTAATGTGTTATACTATGAGAATTAACAGTAAAACTAGTTTTCAAGCAGTACTTTATACTTTGTGTGTCTGTGTGGGTGCAAACTGTTGAAATCTTTACTTGGTACAGAGTTGATCTTCTGTATAAAAAGATAATTAAAAATGAATCTTAATGAAGAAAGGGATGAGAGAGGGAGTAGAAGGTGGGATGGTTTGGGGATGGGAGTGTGGTTATGGGGGGAAGAACTGCTATAATGCAAAAGTTGTATTTATGAAATTTATATTTAGTAAATAAAAGCTTTCTATTAAAAAGTCTCTAAGTCCCTAATTGTCATGAAATCCTTTATTTGAAATGCTGAAGTTCCTAAAACCTACTGTAAAGGTTGTATGTAAGGGTTGGCATTGTGGTGTATCAGAAAAAGCCTCTACCTGCTATGCCAGCATCCCATATGGGCACCAGTTTGTGTCCTGGCTGTTCCACTTCAGATCCAGCTCCCAGCTAGTGGCCTAGAAAAAGCAGCAGAAGATGGCCCAAGTGTTTGAACCCCTGCCACCTACATGGAAGACCTGGATGAGGCTCCTGGCTTCAGAGTGGCCCAGCCCTGGCCATTGTAGGCATATAGGGAATGAACCAGCAGATGGAAGCTCACTCTCTCTCTCCCCTTCCTCACTCTGATTCTCGAATAAATAAATAAATATATATATAAAGACTTTACAGATGTGGAAACATTTTCCACTTGTCACAGATCTTAGTAGTCTGATGATAGAAATAGAAAATATAGATGCAGCATTAGAAATATTTCTGAATTACCAGGAGACACATTTCTTTCTGTAGAATGCCAATACAATACCCCAGAAAACAGGTGGACAGCTTTCATAATCATACAGGAGTAAACTCAAGACATAATGTGATAAACATAGGGAAAGCCATTCAAATATAAGAAGAAAAATTCGTGAAAGATAAATGGTCCCACGATAAGTTATATGTTATTTCTCCAGGACACCTGAACACAGAAAGGTCTACAGCAGCCACTTTGCAAGGAGAAGCTGCCGCCTACCATGAAGCTTTGCCTGCCACTCTACAATGGGGCAGTTCCACAGACTGCACACAGAGAGAGTCTTTTCATCGGGGACTGCAGAGAAGGAAGAAAAACTTTGGGATTTCACATCAAGATGTCTCATGAAAGGGATTCAAGTGCAAAATTCAAACAGGGCACAACGGATGGTTGTTTTGGCGATCGTGGGAATATTGTGCAATGGAAGAAAAAGAAGACAAGAACAGATGGATGCCACGAAAATCAGACAAAGCCTGCTTTGTGGATGATGGATAATCCAAGTGACCACCATGGGCTTTGGAAACAATGTAAAATCCAAGACGGAAAGGTGAACTGTGCTGTGGACCGCTGTCATGTACTCTTCAAATGTTTCCGTGTTCGGGTTCTTAAATCATATCTGCCAGCATTTCAATAGACCCGAAGCAAACTGAGTGGCCCGTGAAATCTGCTTTCTTCAGGAAAGGCATTGGCAGAACTCAAAGACAAGGGGAAAACTCAACAAGGAGCAGAGCTGCCTGTCAATCTTCCTTCCTGCAGCGTGCAGGAAGCTGCATGCAGCCCCAAGCCCTGGAGGTTAAGGTTCAAGGATGCAGAGACAGCAGAGGTCACTCTCTTGGGGCTGGACTCCGCCCACTTCTTGAGGAAGTCAATGAATGGATGTGTTTGCAAACTGTGTTACTCCAAACTTGTTTAAAAAGTAAATGGAGATGAGAAAATAACAGAAGAAAAATCACTTAAAAGTATTTCACTGTGGTTTGTAGTTACAAAAAAAAAAAAAAGCTCTAGTTGTTGCTTAAAACCCTGGTTTTTTGAAAGGTAAGTGGCATGTTGATTATGGTGTGAGTCTAGAGATGAAATCACAGAACGGATTGCAGGAGGCATTTGGTTTGGTGGCTAAGAAACCGTTTGACACAACTGCATCCCACACTGGTGCATTTGGCTCTGATAACAGCCTCGGACCCCTGACTCCAGCTCTCTGCTCATGATGACCTTGGAGGGTGCAGGTGATGGCTTAAACATACGGGTTCTTGGGAGTCTGCATTGTGGTGTAGTGCCTCAGTGCCTTTCGGTGCCGGCATCCCGTATGAGCACTGGTTCGCGTCTCCACTGCTCCACTTGCAATCGCCCTGCCAACGAGCCTGGGAAAGTAGAGGAGGCCCTGGTGCCCACATGGGACACCCAAATGGAGTTCCAGGCTCCTCACTTTGGCCAAGCCAGCCCATCGCAGCCATTTCTGGAGTGAACCAGCAGATGAAAGATCACTCTTTTAAAAAGAAATTATCTATTTTGAGAGGCAGTGAGAGAGGCTTTCATCCACTGGTTCACTTTCCAAATGTCTGCAACAGCCAGGGCTAGGCCAGGCTGAAGCCAGGATTCAGGAGCTCCATCCAGGTCTCCCAGGCAGGTGCAGGGGCCCAAGGACTTGGGCCATCTTCACTGCTTTCCCAGGCCACAGCAGAGAGCTGGATCAGAAGTGGAGCAGCCAGGTCTGGAACTGGGATGTCAGTGTCGCAGGCAGAGGACTGACCCTCTATGTCACATCAGCCCTGGAAGAGTTCTCTGTTTTTAAAATGTATTTAAAATAAATAAATATGTGTGGGAAAAAAATGGGTTCCTGCCACCCACATGGGAGCTCTGGATTGAGTTTATAGCTCTGGCCCCAGTTTAGTTTTAGGATGCTATAGGCATTTGGGTAGTAAGGCAGCAGACAGAATTCTCTCTCTCTCAAATAAATAAATAAATAAATAAATAACTCAAAATATTCTTTTTTAAAAAAGGGCAGATCAATAGGAGGTATTGTAGGTTCAGGTAATAGACTATATTCTGGCTCATAGTCCCAAGACCTGTCCTTTAGAAATATTCATTGATGAGTAAGTGAAATGTTAAGCATTCAGTTGTCAAGCAATTCAAATCACATAGATAGATCAGAATTCCTGATGAATGAAGAGGAGACCAGCAGATAGTCCTGGGCAATAAATCTATGTACAGCTGACAGTAACTGTAATATCATGTGTGAGAGGCACTGTGTCAGGCAAGAACAGAGAAGGAAAGCCTTATGGGACTTCCAGAAGAAAGCATTTCAGGGGCCAGCACTGTGGCTTAGTGGGTAAAGCCACCGCCTGCAGCTCCAGCATCCCATATGGGCACCAGTTTGAGTCCCGGCTGCTCCACTTCCAGTCCAGCTCTCTGCTATGGCCTGGGAAAGCAGTAGAGGACGGCCCAAGTCTTTGGGCCCCTGCATCTGTGTGGAAGACCCAGAAGAAGCTCCTGGCTCCTGGCTTCAGATCAGCACAGCTCCAGCCTTTGTGGCCAATAGGGGAGTGAGCCAGCAGATTGGAGATATCTCTCTCTCTAGCTCTCCTTCTCTCTGTGTAACTCTTTCAAATAAATAAATAAACGTTAAAAAAAAATCGATGAGCTGCGTTAATCTGCAATGTAAGTGAAGGAAAAAGTGGGCCAAGAATTGAACACTGAAATTTAGAAATCGTTGGACAATGGATGGAGATAATCTGTCCCAGCTATTCTGGAAAGAGAAAACTGCAGCTCCTGAGAATTAAATAAATTGGATACTCAAAGTCACACAGCCAATTAGGAATAGAATTGGGTCGAGAGCCAAACATTGAGCACGGACCCTCTGAAGTTAGTCCCACACCATGATACTCATTCATTGAGGGGACTCCAAAGGAATCGCATGAGTGTATACAAAAAGGAATAAACTTCAACAGAAGAGTTATACAACACAATGACATACAGGGGTGCAGATTGCAAGGCAGAGTCCATGCAATCAAATCCAATGTAAACCAGGGATGGCCAGGGTCAAAACACACTTCCCACAGAAATCTTCTCAGCTCGTCAAAGGAATTTCCAATGGATTCTATTTTACTAGACGATGCCCATATAAATAATAAGCAAGCAAATACAAGCCGCTTAACCTATGTTACTACTAATGTGGACACTCGGGGGCTAGATCATGGTGATCTGATTTCCCAACATCTCTCCCTCACATGTTCCCAACAGAGGCAGAAGGAGTATATATTTTACATGCAATTTTAGTAAATCAAATATTTAGGGAGCCAAAAGTATGTGTGTGTGTGTGTGTGTGTGCCTGTCCACGTACACACACACACACACTCACACACACACACGACCCCTAAACCATTCAGATATAAAAAGGCACTTTATTTATTTAAGAGAGAGCCCTCACTCCCAAGTGCCGACAGACACAGCGAGGGGAGGCCAGCACTGGGAACTCAACCCATGGTCTTCCAGGTGGGCGGTAAGGACCCAAGAACCTGAGCCAAAACCTTCCACCGCCCAGGGTCTGAATGAGGAGAATCAGAAACTGGGATGGAGCCCAAGTGGACCCAGGGTATCCTGACCAGTCGCTCTCTAGGCCAAGCCTGCCCCTAGCCGAAGTTTTAGTCGTCCCCATTCAAATGCACACCTCCGAAGAAGCTGGATCCATGTAGACGAAGCGCACCTTGCTGGAAACGCCGGCTCTGCCGCTCTCAGACTAGGAGGTGAAGGTCTCTAAATGGAGCAAGAACACAGTAGGGGGAGACAAAATCTGCAAGGGAAAGGGTGCAGGCTGGTGCTGCCTCACACCGGACAGCAAAATGTAAGGGAAAGAGGCGCAGAGAGGAGGCAGGGTACGGATGTATAGCAAGACTGAATTATTCAGAGGAAGTAAATCCGCAGAGGTGGGTGACCAATGGCCGTCATGCACACAGACCCCAAGGGCCCGGCCCCTTTATAGCTTAGGTGGGATGAGGGTAGGGGGCGGCAGGCAGCGGGGTGAATTCCTCCATATTGGTCTTTCAAGTGGCCCAAGGGCCTCCAAACCCAGGGAAGAATGAGCGGGTGGGATGTAAAGACATCAGATTGTGAGACAGAATTGAGATTCAAGGACAAGCAATAAATTCCGATATTACCTCTCTTTTGGGCAATGAGCGAGAGTGGCCGAGGCTTATGTCTTTGTCCCATCAAGATAGACCAGCTCCCCTATGGTCAAACCAAGAACCCAACAGTTAGCAGAGGACCGAGAGGAAGACGGCCAGGCCACTTTTCCCGGGAGAGGGTGAGCACCGAGCAGGCACCCGGCCAGCTCAGCCTGCAGAGAGAGCGGAGAAGGGCGCAGAGCCGGGACGCGCAGAGGGGACAGGCCGGCTGCGGGCTCTGACTTTCCCGACTTGCGGGTGTCAGCACCTGGACACGCGCCGCTCCCCCCACCCACTCCCTAACCCCCGCTGCCCTTCCTCGAGATAGGGAGGAGATGGAACAGGTATCGGGACGCAGGCGGCCGGCTTATCTGATAGCGTCGCTCTCCCCAGCGCATAGCCCCTGCTGGCCACCCCCACCCCGCACCCGAGTACCCAGCTGGGGCCCAAGCCAAACAGCCTCCCGCCGCAGGTGCAGCTCCGGGGAAAGCCGAGAGCCCGACTGGTCAGCTGCGCCGGAGGGCGTCTGCCGCGGGGCCGGGGCTGCGGGGAGCCGCGAGCCGCGCACGCCCTCTGCTGGCCTGGGCTGCACCTTGCGCGCCGAGCTCGGAGCGCTCGGCGACCCTGGGGTCCCCCGCGCCGTCGCGACTGCAGGATCCGTGCCTCTGCGGCGGTTGGAATTGGCGCCAGTTGAAGAGATCCACACTCTCAGCCCCTTCCGAATCCTGCGTCCGATAAGAGCAGAGCCAACAGGAGGGGATACTGGAGCCCCCCGTGCCGCCCCAGGTGCCCTCCCAGATGGCCTGAGAACCCAGGGCCGCCAACAGCCTAGTTTGCTCGGAGTTCATGAATTCCGAGGGCGCCAGGGCCACTTAGAGCATTGCTGGGCACCCAGCGGGATGCCGGAGTGCGGGGGTGGGAGGGGGTTGGGAGGAGCGCCAGCCTAGCTAATTTGACAAAGAAGAGCTAATCTGCTTTTTAAAACAAAACATTAAAATGTTTCTCTTTCTGCTGTCTTTGCCCTACCTCTCTTCCTGTACTGCATCTAGGGAGGCAAGAGTTTTAAGTTAGAAACAGTAAAATTGTGGCCGGTCCCGGGGCTCACTTGGTTAATCCTCTGCCTGTGGCGCTGGCACAACAGGTTCTAGTCCCAGTCGGGGCACCGGGTTCTAGTCCCGGTTGCTCCTCTTCCAGTCCAGCTCTCTGCTATGGCCTGGGAGTGCAGTGGAAGATGGCCTAAGTGCTCGGGCCCTGCACCCGCATTGGAGACCAGGAGGAAGCACCTGGCTCTTGCCTTCGGACACAGCCGCCATTTGGGGGTGAACCAACGGAAGGAAGACCTTTCTCTCTGTCTCTCAAAAAAAAAAAAAAAAAAAAAAGAAGAAGAAGAGAAACAGTAAAATTGTATCATAAAAACAAGAAAACAAACCAGGCCTTGCATCTTCACATGACGACTATTAAGGCTTATGGGCGGTTGTGTGATTGGTAACATAGTTAGCTTTTTCTTTTCTTTTCTCTCTCTCTCTCTCTCTCTCTCTCTTTTTAATTTTAGATTAAGAGGCAGAGAAGTAGATAGAGAGATGGACAGTGAGACCTCTCATCTGCCGGCTCCCTCCCCAAATGGCCACAACAGATGGAGTGGTGCAGAACCAGAGGTGACAGCCGAGAGCCCTCCCGGAGTCTCCCACGTGGGTGTCACAGACCCAGCTACTAGAGCTGCGGCTGCTGCCCCTCAGGGTGTGTGTGAGCAGGAAGCTTGAATCAGAAATGGAGCTGGAAAGACCTTTTTCTTTTTCTAAAGATGTATTTTTTAAGTATTTGAAAGGCAGGGTTATAGACAGAGAGAGGGAGAGAGAGACAGAGAGGTCTTCCATCCGCTGGTTCACTCCCCAAATGGCTGCCACGACCAGGGCTGGGCCAGACCAAAGCCAGGAGCCAGGAGCTTCTTCCGGGTCTCCCACGCAGGTGCAGGAGCCCAAGCACTTGGGCCATCTTCCACTGCTTTCCCAGGTGAGCTGGATCAGAAACGGGGCAGCCAGGACTGGACTGCCTCAGGCTGCTCTGCCCTCCCTGGACTCACCCGCAGTGCCAAGAATGTAAGGGGCTCTTGACTGAACTCAGAGCCAGTCCAGGGTCCAGCCATTTTGCCCACAGCTGGGACAACCCTTCCCTGGAGAGAGCACAGGAAAAACCGAGCACCCACACTGCATGGGGCATCGTGAGCTCTCATCCCTTTTGTGGCCAGGCCTCTAGAACACTTTGGAAAAGGACAGCCAGGGCCTCGGTACCACCATGTCTCCTTTGTCCCTACAGGGGAAAAACTATTGCTTTCGCCAGGGGAACCCGAATCATCAGAGAAGAGGCATGGCGCGACCACATGACATGCTGGAGTGTATCTCAGCTTATGACCCTACTTTCTCAACCAGGTGCTGTGTGTTTCTGGAGGAACTTGGAAGCTCACCAACTGACGGAAACCAGTGACCCACAAGGTGGCACGGCCGCCCCTAATGCAGGTTGGATGCAGGGTGCAGAGGAGTTCCACACAGCGTGGGCCTGTCCAGAACAGCGTGGGGTGTAGCACCCAGAAGAGGAGGCGGACAGAAGAACTGTGGAGACCTGAGATAGAAGCAGAGGGAACTTGCACATCGGTGTGGTGCCCCCCAGTAGCCCTGCAGGGCGTCGCTGGATCAGAGAGCCCCAAAGGGCCACAGCGGTCTTTGGGGCTGGAGTTCTTCCTAACTACCCCTAGCGGATAGTGGATGCTGTTCCCAGGGAATATAAAGCAGGCAGGTTCTAAGTGGCCCAGAGTGTGCTTCTTTGGGCTGTGTTGAAAACAATTGGATGTGTAGTTTTGACTTTGGTGTTGGCGGGTTTTTGAGCTAACAAGTCCCTGGTTACAGGCCCATGCAAAAGGGTCACTTTGAGATCATTGATATAGCAAGCACCCTAACTCTAGATGGGAATCAGCTCCAAACACTCAGCAAATGCACACCCCACCAGGCCCAGACTGGAGCCCAAATCTCTCCCAGGCCTGTGCACATCCAACTTGTGATGCGGGGGTTTTAATCTGAGGGTCCACGTTGAATGAATGAAGATTGACACAAGGAATAATGTGTACCTGTACCTCAGCATCCCTTCATCAGCACAAAAAGAAGAGAAACCTGACACTCAGACCAGAAGTTACGCACACACACACACTCACACGCACACACTCATACATACATGCACGCACACTCACACACACTCATATACTCACACACACTCATACACTCACACACACACACACTCACACACAAAGGATGGGAGAAAATTAAGCGTGGAAATGTGAGAGGGAGGAGATCACTTAGTTCCTAAATCTGCATGTGTGGAATACATGAAACTTGTATAACTTAAATAAACTTATTTTAGGCCGGCGCCGCGGCTCACTAGGCTAATCCTCCACCTTGCGGCGCCAGCACACCGGGTTCTAGTCCCGGTCGGGGCGCCGGATTCTGTCCCGGTTGCCCCTCTTCCAAGCCAGCTCTCTGCTGTGGCCAGGGAGTGCAGTGGAGGATGGCCCAAGTGCTTGGGCCCTGCACCCCATGGGAGACCAGGAGAAGTACCTGGCTCCTGCCATCGGATCAGCACGGTCCGCCGGCCGCAGCATGCCAGCAGCGGCCATTGGAGGGTGAACCAACGGCAAAAGGAAGACCTTTCTCTCTGTCTCTCTCTCTCATTGTCCACTCTGCCTGTCAAAAAAATAAATAAATAAACTTATTTTAAAAATGGATGGGAGGATATTTCAAGTAGAAAAAGTCAGTGGTGATCGAATAGGTGTTGTCCCCAGTGTCTAGTTGTCATGGAGTGAATTAACTTCACCAGCAGGTGGCCCTGTTACATTAACCATTAGAGAGAATTCCTCTACCAACATAGGGACCTCAAAGAGGAAGGATTTTTAAGTCCTTTGTGTCCTGATCACTTGCTCTGATAAGCAGTTTGTAATCCTAGACATCTATATTGAGTAAACTACCTAAAACCCATTCACAATGCACTCTATCAGATACCTCCAAGCATCTTAGGAAATTCTGCATAGCTGGATCAATTTCACATAATGTACCCATAAACAAAATCTAGTTACCAGACAGCTACCCATTTCTGCTCTATAGGACATGAAATAAGGAAGAGAACTGTCACCCATTCTGTATTGACATAATCCTACAGAAAAGGTTTTATACACACACAAGGATACTTTAAACCATTAAAATAAAAAATAATGTGATAAATAAAAGATAATGTGAATTTTCTGTGAATTAAAAAATATTTATTCAGTTAGTTATTTGAGAGGCAGAGATGGGGCAGTTGAGGAGAGAGAGAGAGAGATCACGTCATCTGGCACTCCCCAAATGCCGGACACAGCTGGGGCTGGGCCAGGCTGAAGTCGGAAGTGAGGAACTCAACCCAGATCTCCCACCTGGGTGTCAGGATCCAACTCCTGACTAGAGTCAGGAGCCCGAGCTGGGTATCTTACCCACATATTGGAATTATGGGATGTGGGCATCCCAAGTGGCAACTTTACCGCTTATACCAAATGTCAACCTTGACAAGCATTCATTGGGTGGACTGTTTTAGTGCAACAGGTGACAGCAGACAAAAAAATCTTTGTTTTCATGGACCTCATATAAAATGTATTTTCAGCTTATATATTACTATATAAAAATGATATGTTTACATATTTCTATATAAAAATAATGTTTTGATATACCTCAATCCACTTCAGAAGACATAGCTACCATGTTGCATTGAGCATTTTTTTTTGGAGAAGCTTAAAGGCAAGACAGAGAAATTTGTATTTGTAGTAGTTCCCCTCCCTATGGGGACATGTTCCAAGACACCAGTATATGCCCGAAACCACAGATAGCACCAAACTCTGCTTATACTGTTTTTCCTATTCATGTATACTTAGGATACATTTAATTCATGAAGTGGGCATAGTAAGAAAAACTAGAGCCATTATAATGATATACCATAACAAAATTTATTTAACACTTATGAAATTTTCAGACTGCAATTGGTTACTGGTAAGTGAAACCAAGATGTGCAAAACTCACAGGGTGAGGGGAGACTACTATGATTGGAGATGAAATTGGGTGTCCTTGGAAGGTTTTAGAGAGGAGAATGCCATCCTCACTCCACAACAGTAACGCGTAGTTGGCCTTCCTGGTGTTTTCTAACTTTCACTGGGCTCCTCTCCAATGTTACTTTCTTCTCACTGTGACACTTACTGAGATTTGTCACATTTCTGAGAGTCCCAGATTTTATAGATAGATATAGATTTAGATAGAAATAGATATAGATTGGATATAGAAATAGATATAGTATATAGTATAGACATAGATATAAATATAGATTAGATATAGACATAGTTATAGTATAGATATAGATACAGATACAGATATAGATATAGTATATAGTATAGATAGATAGATATAGAAACAGATATAGATGTAGATTGGATGTAGATCTATAGTATATAGTATATAGTATAGATAGATATAGATACAGATACAGATATAGATATAAATTGGATATAGATATATAGTATATAGTATAGATAGATATAGATACAGATATAGATTGGATATATAGTATATAGTATAGATAGATATAGATACAGATATAGATTGGATATATAGTATATAGTATAGATAGATATAGATATGGATTGGATATAGATATATAGTATATAGTATAGATAGATATAGATACAGGTATAGATATATAGATAGACACAGCCTCCAGCCAGAGACTTGATGGTGACAATGCTGAGCTGGCCAGGAGCCCTATAACTAGCCCCACCACAAACTCAGCAAATGCCACTGTATCTGTGCTAGCACACGCTGTAGTCTCTCACTCCCTTAGCCCTTCATAGTCACAGCCCTTGTCAGCAGCTGACATCATACATGCTGTTGTTAATGGTCTCGTTCTCTCCGCTAGAATGTAAACTTGGAAACAGAGCCTTTGTTTGATTGGCAGAACTAAATGGCCTGGCAAGCGGCACGTGCTCCATATGTATTTATTGAATGAATGAGCGCCATGGTCTGGGCATCCAGCAGAGGAACGCTGAGGGATAGCGTCTGTTACCTGGCAAAGAAATATTGGGGTGCAATTTGATTAAGCATTGTTTTGAGTGTTTTCCTAGAATAACGCCACACAGTTTTTGGATCAGAGCTAGAGGCGGCTTTTACGCATCAGGAAGCTGTGAGGGGGCTGATGAAGGGGACTGCCAGCCCCGTAACGAGATCACGTAGCATTAAACATTAGTGAAGTGCCATGGGAAAATTAACCTAAAATAATTAACTTAGCAAGGCCTCATGGGTAAGAGCCACAGGAAGTATTAATGAGTGAATACTGGGTTCTTTCTGACCTCAGCAGAATGCAGGATTGAGCAATGGGTTTCCTGGATCTTGGTAAACAGAATCTCTTCTGTGCTGTTTTTGAAAGATGACACACGGTGTTCTAAACGCCGGCTGACTTCTTTATGGATGAGCTTGTCCAACTATCCCGCAGGCAGGCTACTCCTCTAAACCTCTGCCAAGGTTGTTTTATCCACCAACAGTTAAGTTTACGCTGCAGTCTTTCTTGCTAAATAGTCAGCAAATATTTGGGCTTCTGACTTCGGGTTTTGCAAATTGTCTGTGTGTTCACCAAGTGAAGGTCACTGGCCCTCCAGTCAAGGTAAAGCCTACACAGCAATCTACACTTGCAGACACAGAAATGGGTCACCTTCCCTGGATGAAGCAAGGCCCTTCAAAATGTCAATAAAAAGTCAGTCCTTGTACACACAGCACAATCTATGGATTTACCTGTGAGTGCAGTCACAGTAACGAAATAAACTGAAGTAGTTAGAATTTAAAACAAAGACCCAAATCTTATTAATGGTGTGTTTATCCTCACATAGTTGAAAGCAGCTGTGGGCATTAAGCAAGATAAGATGACCAGAGCTGCTTTGTTGATCTATAACATTTTCCATTCTCCTAATTTCCATCTTTTTGAATACATACGATATTTTTCCTCTCTGACAATGGTTTATATGACAAAATGATTAGAGTTTTTCTCCAACACAGGCCAAGTGCTATGCTGAGTCCATAAAATGTTCGTCTTTTTCTGGAGCCCGTTCTTGTGAAGGGACTTGGCTCCTTTGCATGTTTTGTGACCCAAGCCATGGCTGCCCCAGTGAGGGAGTCACTTTCACACATGCCCAGGGTTAGTTTTCTGTCTCAGGTTTACATAGTGAAACTGAAAGCACACTGTTCATAGATACCAAGAGAGCATTTTCATTTTCACTTTCCCTGGGCTATTTTTATATAAGGAGCAAACATGATGACAGACAATTTTTGTCTTGTAAGCTATTACAGTGGACTGGTTGTCAACACACCCGCACGTCATCTCTTTGCCTAGTTTGAGGAAATCCAATTCTGAGGCCGTAGGCTGTACATTGAGCATAGGTCTATAAATGGTTTGCAAATCAGAAAAATAGATATACCATTGCCAGAATTGAACCAAACCTCCTTGGTTGTATCTGCCCTTAACCTACTGAGAAAATACAGTACATGGAGGCCTGTTGCAATTGAACCAAGTGGTTAGCATTGGAAAACTGCTTCCGCCTAAAACGGGACCAATAACAGAAGGTAGTCATAAAACAGTTAATATCTAGGTTTGAAAAAGCCTGTAAAAGATTGGGTAGCCAAGCTTATCTCTAACCCTGAGAAGAAGATACATAGGTAGATAATTAGGTAGGTAGCATTCCTACAGTACAAGCATTTGCACACATACACATTAACATTTTTCTTAATCCATGAGCTGTGCTAGCAGTTAACACTAACAGTGATAACAATGAATAACTCTGTGGTCTCCTAACTCCTTGTATCTGTGTCCCACCCTGGATTGAGGAGTTCTTCATGACTGTGTTTAGAGTTCTGGGTAAAAGCACAGGTGTTGGGCCTCTCGGGTTTGAACGTCTGTTCTTGCACAGTCATGTTGCAGTTATCACATAACTTCTCTCCGACTCTCTTCCTCATGTATAAAATGCAGATAATCACATTTATCTGCTAAGCGTGTTGTGAAGATTACATTAGAGAACATACAAAAGAGTAACAACCAAAAGAAAAAAAAATTGAGCTACAGTGTGATATCCTAGCTTAAAGATGTCCACAATCCATGGCTCTTTCTGTTAAACTTTTGGGTTTCTGTCATCTGTCACCAGATCAGAAAATCATTGTTGATGAAGAAACACAGCACATGGCCGGCGCCGCGGCTCACTAGGCTAATCCTCCGCCTGCGGCGCCGGCACACCGGGTTCTAGTCCTGGTCGGGACGCCGGATTCTGTCCCGATTGCCTCTCTTCCAGGCCAGCTCTGTGCTGTGGCCAGGGAGTGCAGTGGAGGATGGCCCAAGTGCTTGGGCCCTGCACCCCATGGGAGACCAGGAGAAGTACCTGGCTCCTGCCATCGGATCAGCGCGGTGCGCTGGCCGCAGCGCGCCGGCCGCGGCAGCCATTGGAGGGTGAACCAACGGCCAAAGGAAGACCTTTCTCTCTGTCTCTCTCTCTCACTGTCCACTCTGCCCGTCAAAAAAAAAAAAAAAATGCATGGACTTCAAACACAAACTTATTTTTAATTCAATTATCCACAAACTGTTGGAAGTACCCTGTAGAGGGCTACCATTTTCAAGTCAGAAAATAAACATTTAGATGATGGGCCATGTGGGAAATGATTGCTTTAATAACTAAGCCTACTGACTTCTGAATTAAATTAAATAAGTATCTTGGCCTAAATATCTAAATGCTGTGTTCCCAGAAAACACCTGGAAGTTGAGGAAATTTCACGTCAGAAATATTCTTTCCTGGAATTCATTAATCATTTACTTGAGAAAAAGTTGTGCCAAGCCTAGAAGAGAACAGCTGGCTAAAATGTAATAAACTAAGTGACTAGTAGACAGAGTACCAGGCTGGCGTAGGGCGTTAATCATGGTGGACCATTTCTTCTCGGCAAGTATCTTGTCCAATGTGATTCTGATTTGGGACCCGAAACTGTGGTTAAAAAGGGAATCTTGTTTCTAAAATTGTGATAACACATCTCAGCTCCAAGTCAGTAAAAATGCGGGTATAAAAGTATACGACATCATGGCCAGCTCCGCAGCTCAGAAGGCTAATCCTCCACCTGTGGCACCAGCACCTCGGGTTCTAGTCCCGGTCGGGGCGCCGGATTCTGTCCTGGTGCTCCTCTTCCAGTCCAGCTCTCTGCTGTGGCCCAGGAAGGCAGTGGAGGATGGCCCAGGTCCTTGGGCCCTGCACCTGCATGGGAGACCAGGAGGAAGCACCTGGCTCCTGGCTTCCAATCTGCGCAGCATGCTGGCATGACGGCCATTTTGAGGGTGAACCAACGGAAGGAAGACCTTTCTCTCTGTCTCTCTCTCTCACAGTCTAACTCTGCCTGTCAAAAAAAATATGCCACATCTAACATAGGATAAGCTGGGCGTGTGTATATGATATGCCAGCTAATGCAAACTACCCTGTGGCTGCATGGACTGTTACCTAAATTCAAAAAGTCAGTATTTTATGTTCTTCAATCGGGAAGTCACACTGACTGCATACACTGATGACATTTGGCATGGATACTTTTACTAATAAGAAGTACACCCTCCTGCAAGGCATGTGGTCTAGTTCTATTACCACTAGATCTTCTATCAGCAAAATTAATATTGGTAGAGTTCCCACCTAAATTAGGGGCTAGGCCAGGCTGAAGCGAGGAGCCAGGAACTCCACCTAAGTCTTTCTTTCTTTCTTTTTCTTTTCTTTTCTTTTTTTTTTTTTTGACAGGCAGAATTAGACAGTAAGAGAGAGAAATAGACAGAAAGGTCTTCCTTCTGTTGGTTTACCCCCAAATGGCCACTACAGCCAGCGCTGTGCCGATCCGAAGCCAGGAGCCAGGTGCTTCCTCCTGGTCTTCCATGCGGGTGCAGGGCCCAAGGACTGGGGCCATCCTCCACTGCACTCCCGGGCCACAGCAGAGAGCTGGCCTGGAAGAGGGGCAACCGGAACAGAATCCAGCGCCCCAACCAGGACTAGAACCCAGTGTGCCGATGCTGCAGGCAGAGGATTAGCCTAGTGAGCCACAGCGCCGGCCAACGTAAGTCTTTCAAAGGTGTGGCTGGAACCCAAGTGTTGGATCATCACACACTGCCTCCTAGTAACATTAGCAGGAAGCTAAACAGGAAGCTCAGAGTACCTGGAATTTCAGCCAGACACTCTGATTAAGATGCGGCCATCCTGGCTGGCGCCGCGGCTCACTAGGCTAATCCTCTGCCTTGTGGCGCCGGCACACCGGGTTCTAGTCCCGGTCGGGGCGCCGGATTCTGTCCTGGTTGCCCCTTTTCCAGGCCAGCTCTCTGCTGTGGCCAGGGAGTGCAGTGGAGGATGGCCCAAGTGCTTGGGCCCTGCACCCCATGGGAGACCAGAAGTACCTGGCTCCTGCCATCGGATCAGCGCGGTGCGCCGGCCGCAGCGTGCCGGCCGCAGCGGCCATTAGAGGGTGAACCAATGGCAAAGGAAGACCTTTCTCTCTGTCTCTCTCTCTTACTGTCCACTCTGCCTGTCAAAATAAATAAATAAATAAAATAAAAAGATGTGGCCATCCCAAGCGTTGGCTTTACCCACTGTATCGTAACACCTGCTCCATTGAATAGTTTGTTAGAACTTTCTGTAACTGGAACAAGCTTATTCCCTATGAACCAAATCCACTAACAACGGTATCTCTTACAACTCCGTCAAGCAAAATTCTCATGTATACAAATTTTATACTAAAAACATTTAGTAGTTCATAAACATTATAAGCAATTACTTAGCCCATTTTGTGAATCGGACAGCAGGCGCGCTCAACACATGACCCCACTAATGCTGGCAAGCATCTTGAAAAGCAGGTACTACATTATAAATACTTTATTATTTCAACTCTACTAACACAAGTAAAGAATCTCAGAGAAGTCAAGCCACTTCTTCTGAGCAACACAGCTAGTAAGCTGTAAAGGTAAGATTCAAACTCAGGCCAGTGGATTCCAGAGCTCCTAATCTGTGCATATGCTCCACAACTGGACTATTCTCTCCTTAAAGGCAAGGCAATGCCTTATCTATCTCTAATGCTCCATTAAAAAAAAAAAATCAAGATATAATTACTGGCCGGCGCCGCGGCTCACTAGGCTAATCCTCCGCCTGTGGCACCGGTACACCAGGTTCTAGTCCCAGTCAGGGCACCGGATTCTGTCCCGGTTGCCCCTCTTCCAGGCCAGCTCTCTGCTGTGGCCAGGGAGTGCAGTGGAGGACGGCCCAAGTACTTGGGCCCTGCACCCCATGGGAGACCAGGAGAAGTACCTGGCTCCTGCCATCGGATCAGCGCAGTGCACTGGCCGCAGCGCGCCGGCCGCGGCAGCCTTTGGAGGGTGAACCAATGGCAAAGGAAGACCTTTCTCTCTGTCTCTCTCTCTCACTGTCCACTCTGCCTGTCAAAAAAAAAAAAAAAAGATATAATTACTAGCACAACAAATAAATCACCAGAGTGATCAATAACTAATATTTTAATTGTATGTTGAGGCAGAGAGAGAGAGAGAGAGACAGAGAGAGAGAGAGAGGTTCTCCATCCCCTGGTTCACTCCCCATATGGCAGCAATGGCCAGAGCTGTGCCAATCCGAAGCCAGGAGCCTGGAGCTTCCTCTGGGTCTTGCATGCGGGTACAGGGGCCTAAGGACTTGGGCCATCTTCCACTGCTTTCCCAGGCCATAGCAGAGAGCTGGATCGGAACTGGAGCAGCCAGGACTAGAACCAGCGCCCATATGGGAGCCTGGCACTACAGGTGGGGGCTTTACCCACTACGCTACAGCACCGGCCTCTGCTTCATTTTTTTTTAAAAGCATTTTCATATTCTATCATTTCACCATTCAATCATTTATTTAAGCCTTGCCAAAGTCACTGATTTTTGCAATTTTGGAGCTCTGAGAGATGTCAGAAGTAAGAATAGCTTGCACTCCAAGTCAATTTAAATCAAGTAATTATTGCGTGTTAAATATTTCTGTGCTAGGTGCTGTGGCCGTGCCTACATCTAATGAGGTTATTACGGCATGTATGTCTTTAACGTACAGTGCTACAGAAGAGGTCAAGCTGCCCTCAGGGATTTTGGTTTTTATCTTGGAAGCAGTAGGAATCATGAGACAGGCCCTTCAGGTGTTGTAAGATTGACAGCCACAGATTCAGAAGTGTGGATTTTGGCCAATCCAGCAGAGGGAACTACGTAGAAAAAGAAACACAATCTGAGAGCAAGGATCCTGCGGGTGCACAATGAGGCGTTGTCTTGTGACTGCGTTTGCTTAGTCTCTTAGTAGGAGTCAGACTCAGGGAGAGAAGCAGTGAGGGCAGGAGGAGACACTGGAGGTGTCCGTGATGGGGGACAGGGAGTCTCCGCAGGCTCTTGAGCGGGTGAATGTCACAGTCCCAGCCACAAATGATTCAGAGGGGGAAGTTGCTGGGTGGGGAAAAGGAAGCAGGCAGTCCAGAGAAGTAACTGGGGCCTCTACCAGGATGGGAGCAGTATAAGCGGAAAGTAGGCATAAAACGAAAGCGACGGTGTACAAACACTTTTAACAAGACGCTGTCTCATCCACCCCAGCTAATCAGATGAGATGCATGAGAAAAGCTGGGAGACTTTTTAACTGGCTGGTGGTGTGGCGACACCATTGACAAAGACTGAAGGATCAGGGAGGGGAGCTAACAGGAAGAGAACAAGGCAAGATGCGGTTTTTGGTAGAGTCACTTTGTTATCATGACGACTGATCGTTACGGCACCTAGACATTTATATTTGTTTTCAAGTCGAGAAACCTAACTATTGCATTGTCAAGACTCAGAACTAAGCACTGAAGTGTCGGCATTTCCTGTGAATCAGGGGTATTTCTCCCGCTAACCTACTTCATCACAGTTTGAAGTAAGGTTGGTTTCCGGGGAGGCAATGCAGGGGAACCAAGAATAGGGAGATTAGTAATAGCCCTAACACACATGGTAAGCTATCAATAGGAAATAGTAAGACTGACATTTTCCTCCGTAGGCAGGGAAGCTTTAGGGGGCAGAACAAAGACAATGGCCCTTCCCCTCCCTCTTTTGTTGCTTTTTCCTGCAGCTGTGTCCCTAGTAGTCAGAACATGGACCATAGATTTTCCACACACCCCCTTCTTGTCCTTAAACTTTCTTCAGATGTAACCAGATGACCCCTTGGGGAAAGCACATGGGCTCCTGGCTTGTTTCCCCTGCGTGTCAGGTGTGGAGCCTTGGTTCTCCCAGACAAAGAGATGCATAGGGCCGAAAAGCTCCTTGGGAATTGAGAACCTATGGGAACGGCCAAGAGAGGGGCAGCAAGGTAGCTCCCAGTGTTACTGGTCCCTAGCAGTATTGCATTATAGACATGGAGAAAGCATTGACTCCCGGTGCCAAAGCCATGGGTTAAACAAGGTTCTGCCTCAAACCAGGAGCTAGGAAAGGCCTTGGGTAATTGAGTTTAGGGTGGCAGGCCCCTCGCAAGGATGGGAGGGCTTGTGCGGAGGGAGGTGGGACCTCTGTGTTTGCTGTCAGCTCGTTTGGGAAGAAGTTGCATAATGCAGCCTCTGGCTCTTCTCCCTCCTCTCGGCCAAGCAAATGCTTCACCCGCCTTAGAGAAGATTTTAGATCAGAGGTAAAACAGTGAGCTGGCCCCAAAAAGGAGGAGCTTAAACCTGTGTGCAAAATCTGGGAAGCCGATTGGGCATAGGTGACGGCCAGGAGGAGACAAAGGGACAAGGGGACGGGAAGGATGTCCCCACCCTTCCGGGAAGGAGGCCCCGTGATCAGCTCCAGCCACTCGCCGTGTCACCCAGCCAGAGCCTGAGCTCACATAAAGGGACAGCCGGAGCCCCGGAGGCCACAGAGCTGACACTGCCGGGCTTGGAGCACCGGGCACCCAAGACATCATGAGTTGGTCCGTGCACCCGCGGAGTTTAATTCTCTATTTCTGTACTCTTTCACTGCTCTCTTCAACATGCCTGGCTGTAAGTGTGCTGTTCCCCACACAGGTGGTTTCAAGTGGAAAGCTGAGAGAATAAGATGATGTGTGATAAACCAGTGACACTTCTGTGTTTTTCTCCTTTAGTACGTGGCTACCAGAGAGAACTGCTGCATCTTAGACCAAAGATTCGTAAGTACTCAGCATGTTTCTCACTTGGGCGGAATGGCAGAGGGGTGGAGAAACAGAAACAGTTCTCTAAGTGCACTTGACAGTTTAAACTTCTTAAACGTGCGAGTGGATTTCACAACATTCACAGAAAATGGAATGAAAACATAGCAAGCATTTTTCCACAAACTTTTTGGAAACTCCTCCTTGTCTAGGCTTTACCTATTTTTATTTATAGAATTTGTTTAATCTTTTAATTAATTACTTTATTTGAAAGGGCAAGGGAGAAAGAGAGACAGACAGAGATCTGCCATCTGTTGGTTCACTCCCCATATGCCCACAATTGCTAGGGCTAAGCCCGGTGGAGACAGGAGCCAGGAATTCAATCAGGGTCTCCCACGTGGGTGGCAGGCACCCACCTACTTGAGACATCACTGCTGTTTCCCTGGACAGGAAGCAGGAATCAGAAACAGAGCTGGATCTCAAACCAAGCACTCTGATAACGGGATGCAGGCGGGCATCCCGAGTTGTGTTTCAAGCACTATGCCAAACGCCCACCCCATATCAATAGACTTGAAGTATAGCTTGTGTCAAGAGTTGTAATTATCTGATGGTTCTATTTTCAGGGTAGTTTTTGCCCAACCACCTGTGGCATTGCAGATTTTATGTATAATTTCCAATCCACTGTGCATGAAGATCTACAGACTTTGGAACACATGTTAAGTCAAATAGAAAACAGATCAACAGAAGCCAACGAACTGATCAAAGCAATCAAAGTCAGCTACGATACTGCTGAACCATCGGTACCAAGTGAGGACCTAAGGTCTTCTGAACGAGAAGATCATTTGTGAAGTTTTCTTGCTGGTGTTTCCAGTGTTCTGTTTGCTTACGTGGCTTTTTATGTTTCTCTTCTCACATTACAGATAAGATAGACAGTGCTACTCAGAAATCCAAGAAAATGGTGGAAGAAATAATGAAATATGAAGCACTGATTCTATCACACGAGTCAAGTATCCGGTAAGCATGTTTGTTTTAATTTGCCTTCCAAGACTGATTTAGTGTTTATTTAACAGCCCATGCTCCGGTGAGAGGAACACTTCCAGGTGTTTTTGTTGTCATTCATAACATCCGATGACAGTATGTGTGGCTATCTTGACCACCATGGAAGCAGGAGTCTTTAGTGCAAGATTGAACTGAGTATATCCTTTTTAAAAATCACACAGGAAAAAAGATGTTCTAGATGTCTTCAAATTTGCCATTATGACCGTATTTATCTCAATGCCTCCCTATTTGTCTTGCAATGTAAAATCAAACTCATGGGAATATGGATGTTAAAAAATCAAATTTGCTTTATAACAAGGACAAGCAATTGGTAGAAAATTAGCAAGTAGAAGTCTAAGCAGGGTCTTGGCTACTAAAGTACATGAGACTGAAGTGGGAAAAAAAATCCCGAGACTACGTTTAATATTGTAAAGCTTTGTATTGATCGTGACACAGAGAACCTGCGATTACACAGGCTGCTGCCTTCGCTTGGAAGTAAATGGTCTCTGCTCACAGCACCCCCCCCCCCCCCCGGAACTCAGGAGCTTTCGGAATATGGGCCCTTACACACAGCTTTAGTTTCTTCCCTACTTTTTTTTTTTTTTTTCCAAATAATTCTCAAAGCAACCTGAGAAATAGTGGCTGCAGAGAAATGATCCAGGGAGGCTCTCTCCTCCCTTTGGTATCAGAAAGTCATTGTTATTCTATTCTTGGGATTGCTATTTTCATTGCCATTTAATTAGTATTGCCCACCATTGCAGTTGAAGCAGAGTATTTTGCAGAAAGTAGCTGAATAACTTGTCTAAATTGTTCACAAGTTAAAGACAACAGTAGTCTGTGCATTGGAGTTTTCTGTCCTTTCTGCGTATTTACAAGCACCCCATGGGAGATCACAAAAGCAGGGGGTTTACTTCCTCCAGCCCTTTTCCCAAGTTATTAAGGAGAAACACTGGAAGAGAGGGAAAGTGGCTGGTGTTCTACCTGTGACCATGCCTCCCACACTCTTCCTGTGTCAGTTACAGATTGAAGTCTGTAAACAGAGCTTTAGTGGATCCACAGCTAAAAGCACATGGAAGTTACTAAACAGACCCTTTGCCACTTCTTAACTACCCCGGGTGCTCCCATCAGCCGGGCTTCTCACCAGCAAAAACCCAAAAGGATCGCTTCCAGGGACCTTTGTTTATTGACAAGGACTTTGTATTCAGAGTCCAGGTTACATGCTTGCTCCAGGTGAAAGATGCAAGTCAAAACTATATTTCTGCTGTAATTGATTGTGTGTGTGTTTGTGTGTGTGTGCACTTCTGTTTACAAAGAAGCATGGACTTTTAATTTACCCCAATTTAATGACAGAATTTTATAGCTGTCCTAAGAATAGAATTTGTCACGCAGTAATTCTTAAATAAATGATAGGATTTTGAAACAATACAAACATACTCCCCCAAAAGGAGTACTTTTCTTCTGGTGTCTTATTGTTCTGTTTGTAGATTTTTGCAGGAAATATATGACTCAAACAATCAAAAGATCATTAACCTGAAACAGAAGGTAACCCAGCTTGAAGCAAAGTGTCAAGAACCTTGCAAAGACACAGTACAAATACATGATACAACTGGGAAAGGTAAGTGAAAAGTTTATAATGTGATTATTTTCATCCATGCAAATATACAAAGTAAAGGCAGCTGTACAAAGGTACTTCTGAAAAATTATAAGGAATGGAACTTTAAAAAGTTCATTTTGGAGCAAACAATGTTGAAATCCATAGAGATGGAGAATCTTCAAAAGCTTTATGGGAATTGTATATTAAGAAAAAACTACATGGCTTTCAAAATTTTGCACCAAAATTCAATGATTGCTGTCTAAATATTTCTTTATTTTATTTGAAAGGTACAGAGATAGAGAGAGACCAGTAGAAAGATAGAGAGATGGAGAGAGATGTCCCATCTACTTGTTCACTCTCACAACAGCCAGGGCTGGACCAGGCCAAAGCCAGGAGCTTAGAACTCAATCCAGGTCTCTCACATGTACCCGAAGTACTTGAGTCACATCTGCTGCCTCCCAGGTACCCACTGGCAGGAAGCTGAAGCAGAAACAGAGTAGCCATCCTCAAACTGGCTCGCAATATGGGATGCAGGCATCTCCAGTGGCAACTTTACCACTGCACCAAACACCTACACCTAAAATTATTGCTAAATTCCATTAAAGCTAAAGATTCCAATTGTTCGGACTTTTCTTGAGTAGCTCAATATAATTCAAAGGAACGATGGTGTGAGAAGCAAGGAAATATTTCTTGAGAAATGCATAGTTTACAATATTATAAAAGATTATTTTCAAAGCTGGCACAGCCTTACCTGGATTTAATAAAAAGTTTCTTCTTCTCCTTCAGATTGTCAAGACATTGCCAATAAGGGAGCCAAAGAGAGCGGACTTTACTTTCTCAAACCTCTCAGAGCTAAGCAGCAGTTCTTAGTCTACTGTGAAATCGATACAAATGGAAACGGATGGACTGTGCTTCAGAAAGTAAATTTTTTTCTCATTCTGGGTACTTCATAAGCAGCTCCGTTGTTCCTGCTGTATGCCAGACACTTTCCCAAGCACCTGGTGAACATTAACTCATTTAACCCCCACGCTAACCCCAGGAGGGAGATACTGTTGTTACCTGTATTTACAGAGGAGGAAACTGAGGTACATAAGGTTAACCAGCTTGCTCCAGATCACACAAGTAATAGCGAAGTCAGGATCTGAACCTGGGTGATCTGGTTTCAGAGCTGCCTGTGTTGCTCTACTTGGCTAGCACTGCTGTTATAGATCCATGGAGGCACATAATCACAAGGCCGTGGTAATAAAACGGCTGGAAAGGACCTCATTCATCAGGTAGATGGGGACCTAAGGCTGTCCATCACAAGACCATAAAGCCCCCTCAGTGGGCACAGTTGAGTTGCTCCGAGTAGAGGCCCTTGGTTATCTCTGCCAGCCACTAGCACCCACTAAGGATCCTGGCTTCTTCACTTTCTCTTTACCTGCTGTCACTGTCACGACTCCTCCTGCAGGGGGCACCCAACCAGAGTGAATGACGGAGGTAGTGATAAACACAGCCCTTTCCATCGGTGAAAGAATCAGTCATGTCAAGCCTGAGTTCTGAAGTCCTCTAAGTACCTTTTAATACTCTCATGAATTAAGTGTCTGTCTCATATTCTCCTCCTGTGTAATCCTACCAGCAAACTAGATGAGGAACTGAGACAGCTTTCCCAAGATCACTTAATAACTGATGAATCGGCCGGCGCCGTGGCTCAATAGGCTAATCCTCCACCTTGCGGCGCCGGCACACCGGGTTCTAGTCCCGGTCGGGGCGCCGGATTCTGTCCCGGTTGCCCCTCTTCCAGGCCAGCTCTCTGCTGTGGCCAGGGAGTGCAGTGGAGGATGGCCCAGGTGCTTGGGCCCTGCACCCCATGGGAGACCAGGAAAAGCACCTGGATCCTGGCTCCTGCCATTGGATCAGCGCGGTGCGCCGGCTGCAGCGGCGGCCATTGGAGGGTGAACCAACGGCAAAAGGAAGACCTTTCTCTCTCTGTCTCTCTCTCTCACTGTCCACTCTGCCTGTCAAAAAAAAAAAAAAAAAAAAAACTGATGAATCATATCCCCCATATTTTCAACAAAATGTTGATAACACGTTCTTCATGTGCACCAGTAAATGCCTCTCCCTCCTTTCCCACGCACTTGTGTGAATAGAGACTTGACGGAAGTGTGGACTTCAAGAAAAATTGGATTCAATATAAAGAAGGGTTTGGACATCTTTCTCCTACTGGTACCACGGAATTTTGGCTGGGAAATGAGAAGATTCATTTGATAAGCACACAGTCTGCAATCCCATATGCATTAAGGATTCAACTGGAAGACTGGGATGGCAAAAGCAGGTACTGTTTAGAAAGGATTCTAATTGATTGTGGTAGAGATTATCTGGAACATATATTTTTCAACTATCAATAGAACAAAGGCAAAGACAGTGTGAAAAATGCAAAGACCACATCCAGTAGTTTCCCGTAAGGGTCTGTTTGGTCCTTGGACAGTCTAAAGAGATAGGTCCTCTCCAGGTTGGATCTGAGTGTTTTCAGTTCAATTTACATACCCTAGAACCATTCATAATTATTGTTGATTACTGATCTTTCAATGCTTACTGGAAATTGAGGTTGGTGAATAGAGTCCAGAATAGCTATTTAGTGAGGTGGGTATTGTTATTACTTCCCTTTGACCAACTGACTTGCCCAAGGTCACATTGCTGGTAGATTGGAGAGGTGAGATATGAACTCAAATAGTTTGACTCTGGAACCTACCCTGTTAATAAGTCTCCGGGTTAAGAAGCAAACCCAACATCTGACTTCCCAGTGCCTTCATGATCCTTCTTTCTGTCACATTACAGGCTACCTTAAATTTAATCAGTTAACTCCTTCGGTGATCTAGATTCTGAGATCTGGGAGGTTTTGAGTACTCTAAACCTAATTAAATACAGAAAAAATACACAACCCTCTCATTACGTGTATAGAATGATGAAACATCTTCTGTCTCCAAACACAAGGATTTTTTTTTGTTTGTTTGCTTCTCAATCCAGGAATTACTATAGGCAGCAAATCTCCTATGAGAGTGCTCCTCATTTCCAAAGTCCTGGAGATCAAGGAAGAAGCTAAATATTTTCTGGAAATCTCTGATCATCTAGACCCATTCTTCCCTACGTTCCATAGGATTGTGGCCCTCTTTCATGAGTTGTTCCCAGGGAGAATCTCATCCTCATTCTTGTGGTTCATGTTAGCTTGGCGACACCTAGAGCATTTTGGTTTTGTGGTGCTCTAGGAGACCCTGCTTCTCATCACTACCACTTGCCTAGGGAAAGAAGACAATCCTTTTAGGATCTCACCCTTCAGGTGGTACCAGTAGCTAATGGAGTTGTATCTCCTCAAGTTTGGTGCATTGTCAGACAATTAATGTGATCTATGATAGCATGTGGGAAAAACCTAAGCATTTAGTCCCGTTCTGGGTAGTGTTGATGAGATCCAGCCTGGCTTGTGCATTCCTTGCCTCTTGCCAGTTGTACAGCAAACTTTACTCAGTGAGCACCTGTCAGCCTTCAGAAGCAAAGTGAAAAATTCCAAGCAACTATCCATGGAAGAGGGATCCTCAGAGCTCACTGAGTAGGTTGAGAACATGATGTCTCTCTTCCCTGCTTCACAGCACTGCAGACTATGCCATGTTCAAGGTGGGACCAGAGGCTGACAAATACCGCCTGACATACGCCTACTTCCTTGGTGGAGATGCTGGCGATGCCTTTGATGGCTTTGATTTCGGTGACGATCCTAGTGACAAGTTTTTCACATCCCATAATGGCATGCAATTCAGTACGTGGGACAATGACAATGACAAGTTTGAAGGCAACTGTGCTGAACAGGATGGATCCGGTTGGTGGATGAACAAGTGTCATGCTGGCCACCTCAATGGAATGTATTACCAAGGTATGGCTTTGTTTCTTAGATTCCGTATTAAAACATATTTATTTATTTTTATAAAAGGTAGTAAACAGATAGAAAGAAATGAGAAATCATAGTAATGATACTGGAACTTTTGTCATATAATTCTCCATTTGAAACCAGAATTGGATAAGACCAAGCTTATGCCCGAAACATCATTCTATAAGAAATCCATGTGCTAAAAAACAATTAGCAGTTTGTCATTGTGTCTGAAACTCCACCACTAGTATTGGCACAGTGGCTTATGACATCTCCTTTAGATGTTGCATATAAGTGATCTGGACCCAGTAATATTACCATATTTATGCTTGTAAATACACTAGACTGAGCTAAGGTGGAGCTTCAAAAATGGAAGAAGAAAATGGAATGAAATAGGCCAGTGCTGCGGCTCACTTGGCTAATCCTCCACCTGCAGTGCCGGCACCCCGGGTTCTAGTCCCGGTTGGGGCGCCAGATTCTGTCCCAGTTGCTCCTCTTCCAGTCCAGCTCTCTGCTGTGGCCCGGGAAGGCAGTGGAGGATGGCCCAAGTCCTTGGGCCCTGCACCTGCATGGGAGACCAGGAGGAAGCACCTGGCTCCTGGCTTCGGATCGGCATAGCGCCCGCCGTAGCGGCCATTTTGGGGGGTGAACCAGCGGAAGGAAGACCTTTCTCTCTCTCTCTCTCTCTCTCACTGTATAACTCCGCCTGTCCAAAAAAAAAAAAAAAAAAAAAGGAACAAAAAGATTAATGAATTTTGGCATAAAAGAAAAAAATCTGAAATCCATGCATGATTTTTTCATGATACACATCTTCCATGAACTTTTCGAATGCATTAATGTGTGTGTGAGATACAACCAGTGAGCAGTGAGCAAGTACCTGCAGAAATGACATAAACATCAAGGAAGAACTGATCAGAACCAGGGATTAGGAAAACTTGGGAAAGGAATTGAGCCTGAGGACTGTAGACACTTATTTTAGGATGGGGTTAGGCTGCAGTTCATTGTAAAGCAGGAGTGGTTTGAAACACTGGTTTTACTTATCCACCACCTGCAGCCTAGCCAGGAGACAGCGTGGAATCCTCTCAAATATTAAAGTGAACTTTCATTCTTTCAGTACATTGTTTATTTGGAGACATCTAACTTTTCTGTGTTCCAACAAACCACGCAACTAGAAGGCTCTCTCAAGGAAAGTGCCATGTTGTTAGTCTGCAGTACCTAGTAGAGTTAGACTCACACAACTCCCTTAGAAAATTCTATGAGATGCGGTGCCCAGGGACAAGAAGAAAACAAATCAATCTGGTCTCCACTTTATAATGAAGATGTGAACTAGCATTCCAAAACCACGCTCTAATGCCCCTCATACTTTCTTCAATTAAGCAGTAAAATCATGCAATCAGATAACCTGAGACCACTTAGGCAGGAATCAGTGGCTCTTGCCCTCTAACCTGCCTACAGAAAAGATAGCTGAGGCCAAGATGGTGAAACAGGAAGAGAGAACAATGGTGAAATCTGAATCTGAGGTTCTAGTTTTCTTGATACCGTAGGACTGTGACCCTGAAACACACCATAGATATAAGGAGAGATTGAATAACAAATGTATTTTAATTATCAATCAAAATTTTATGACTCTTATGGATATTTTCAGTTAGTGAATAATATTACAAAAATGTGATGTGTCTGGGAAGGCACCTTGTAATAGAAGGTTCTTTATAGGCTTTCTCAGGTAAAGCAATGTAAGAGCAATGATAGGCACGTCTGCACCTTGTTGCAGGTGGCACTTACTCGAAAGCATCTACTCCTAATGGTTATGACAATGGCATCATCTGGGCCAGTTGGAAATCCCGCTGGTATTCCATGAAGAAAACCACCATGAAGATAATCCCTCTCAACAGACTCTCCATTGGAGAAGGACAGCAGTTCCACGTGGGAGGAGCCAAACAGGTCAGGCCTGATCACCAGGTTGACACAGAATACTAATAAAACCCCAGAACTCTCTAGAGAATTGACTATTGCTTTCTACTGACCCACAAATTTCAAAACTTTCCTGAAGATGTCATCCTATTTTCTTATCATATTTATTAATTTTAATAAATTAATCTAAAAAGGATGTTTATCCTTAAGTGAAATTAAAACTTGTTTTGGACTGTATTCACAAATAACTGAAATCAGAGAAGTTTAAAAATGTGTATCTGAGGAAATAACACTTTGACTTATTTCCTAAACATATAATAATAACCTATTACTTTTTCACATTTTTATTATTACTTGTCACTTTATTGTGAAAATTTTTTGTTATTTTTATTATTTATTTGGTATTCTAGTATATACTAATAAAATAGGAGAAAGTTTTAGAATTTCAGATGCCTAAGTACTTTGCCATGTTTATTACCCTTAATTAATGTTTAATTCTTCCTTTTAAATATACAGAATTATGTATTTTAATATATTTTTGTTTCTGTTATATATTTATAGGCTGGAGACGTTTAAAAGACCGTTTCAAAAGTGATTTGCTTTTTAAAGGACTTTATCTGAACAGAAAAATGTACTATTTTTCCTATGGGACAATGGACTTTTCAAAGCATCACTTGGCTTTAAGAGTAAAAAGAACTGATGTTGAAAACTCCACTAACAGTTTTATGCTGGTGATAATTTATCTACATGAATTTCAATAAACATGATATTTCCTAGGAGTAGCTGCGTAGTACCTTTTACTGACCACTAAAAACCATGACATCCCATCCGTTTAGTTAAAACCATTGGGCATTGGCCGGCGCTGTGGGTCAATAGGCTAATCCTCCACCTGAGGCGCCGGCACACCAGGTTCTAGTCCCAGTCGGGGCGCCGGGTTCTGTCCCGGTTGCCCCTCTTCCAGGCCAGCTCTCTGCTGTGGCCCGGGAGTGTAGTGGAGGATGGCCCAAGTCCTTGGGCCCTGCACCCGCATGGGAGACCAGGAGAGGCCCCTGGCTCCTGGCTTCAGATCAGTGCAGTGTGCCGGCTGCAGCGGCTTTTGGGGGGTGAACCAATGGCAAAGGAAGACCTTTCTCTCTGTCTCTCTCTCTCTCACTGTCCACTCTGCCTGTCAAAAAAAAAAAAAAAAAAAAAAGGGCATTAATAAGTAGTTGCTGAGTCCTTATATGAAAAGTAGTTGCTGAGTCATTATATGCTAAACGTTATACCTGATTCTTAGGCAGTTACAAAGGAAATAGACATCATGGCTTTTGCCAGAGGATATGAGACAAACAGGAAAATGCAACAACTCCACATTTGGTACAAGAACATAAGCACAAGTGGCAATCACTAAAATGCATGGTGCCCAAGTGCAGCTGGAGACAGAAGGCTGCTTGGGGAATCTCCCAGTCGTCTTT
The DNA here is from genome assembly GCF_051225735.1 of Oryctolagus cuniculus. Lineage (NCBI taxonomy): Eukaryota > Metazoa > Chordata > Mammalia > Lagomorpha > Leporidae > Oryctolagus > Oryctolagus cuniculus. Next base: position 40,627,133 of record NC_142874.1, on the reverse strand, counting down.
AGATCCAAACGCAGAGACCTGGACACCATCGCTCTGAGAGGAGGGCCTCTCACAGCGGCGTGCTTTAGAGGGTAACCTGCATGGTCTTTTACTGGTGAACCACAGAGCCATTTCTTCCTTCCAAACCAGGGATATTGGGCTTCCAAGCAGGCTGAGTTCTGGAATTCCCATCTTTGTAAGAAACAGCAGCGTGTGTTTGTAAGAAACAGCAAAGGTTAGCTGTGTGGTCAGCGCCTATTTTTGTGAGGCAAGAAGCTGGTTGTTCTGAAGTCCCGATCCCTGGCTTTGGCTTCCTTCCTTTCTAAGTTTCTTTACTAATTCTCTCGCCTCCTCATGCTAATGAGTCCTGATTTTAAAGCATCCCCTAGTTACAAGAACCGTAGGTCAACTTCTAGGCACACAACCAAATACTCGTGAATCTTTAGGAAACACAAATGTTGATTCCCTGTTTGAAGCACTCATTTGGTATGTATGCATGAGGCATTCGCTCAAGTAACATTTTTTTTAAGATTTTTATTTATTTATTTGAGAGGTAGAGTTACAGTGAGAGGGAAAAACAGAGAGAAAGGTCTTCTGTCTGCTGGTTCACGTTCACTCCCCAATGGCCACAATGGTTGGAGCTGCGCTGATCTGAAGCCAGGAGCCAGGAGCCAGGTGCTCCTTCCCAGGCTCTCACGTGGGTGCAGAGGCCCAAGAACTTGGACCCTCCTCCACTGCCTTCCCAGGCCACAGCCGAGAGCTGGATTGGAAGATGAGCAGCCGGGACTAGAACCAGCGCCCATATGGGATGCTGGCGCCGCAGGCGGAGGATGAACCTAGTGCGCCACCACGCCGGTGCCTCAAGTAGCATTTATCAAGTGCCTTCCCTGTGGGGAACACTGTGTTGGGCATTGTTCTAAACAGTCCTCTAGGGCTGGCGCTGCGGCTCACTAGGCTAATCCGGCGCCGCAAGGTGGAGGATTAGCCTAGTGAGCCGTGGCGCCGGCATACCAGGTTCTAGTCCCGGTCGGGGCGCTGGATTCTGTCCCGGTTACCCCTCTTCCAGGCCAGCTCTCTGCTGTGGCCAGGGAGTGCAGTGGAGGATGGCCCAAGTGCTTGGGCCCTGCACCCCATGGGAGACCAGGAAAAGCACCTGGCTCCTGCCATTGCATCAGCGTGGTGCGCCGGCCGCGGCGGCCATTGGAGAGTGAACCAATGGCAAAGGAAGACCTTTCTCTCTGTCTCTCTCTCTCACTGTCCACTCTGCCTGTCAAAAACAAAACAAAACAAAACAACAACAACAAAAAACTATAAACAGTCCTCTAGTTCTCAGGTTCCAAAAGGACAGCGACACATCCCTTCCTCCTTGTTTCCAGTTACTCCTCAGGCCTGTCAAATTTACCTCACTCCTTTGCTGTTCTGCGTCTATGGCCACTACTGTAGTTGAGATGCACATCTTGCCACAATAATGGCAGCCGCCACCCTCCTGTTCTCTTTCTTGCCCCCGACCCTATCGGCTCTCACCTGGTCGGGCTCCAAACCACTAAAATCAGAAAGCAAACAGTCTACCTTTTGTGAGTCTACAAAATCCTTTAGGGGAGCAATTTGGTCATAAACAGTATGACTTATGTGAGTGTTGGCAGCGTGACATCACTCCAGAGATTCTCTACTCTACCTATGTAGAGAAACGTAAGCACAACCACAAATTTAATGGCTTTGGGAAATTTGGAAAATATTTAACAATGAAAGAATGGACAAGCAGGGTGGTTTATTAGTACAACAGTGATTACACAACAAATACAGTATCTCTGTATGAATACGGAAACATCGATAACGTAAGTGAAAGTTTTAAAATCTTTAAAATTATTTTTGTGGTTTTTATTTAACTGAAAGGCAGACAGAGAAAGACAGACACACAAAAAGAAAGAGGTCTCCCATACTCTGGTTCATTCCTCCCTCCACAGCAGTTGGAGCTGGGCCAGGCCAGAGTCAGGAGCAGGAACTCCATCTGGGTCTTCCACGTGGATGGCAGAGGCCCAGCTGCTTGAGCCAGTACCTGTCGAGTCCCAAGGCGTGCATTAGCAGGAAGCTGGAGTCAGGGGAAAAGGCAAGACTGAACTCAGGAACTCTGGAATGGGGTGTGGGCATCCCAAAATGGAATCTTAACAATTATGTCAAATACCCACCTGAGTGAACTTTTAAGATAAAAATATTTTCTGTGATAAGAATTATGTAATAAGTATGTATGTACTTTGAACAAAATATAATTTTAACATAAATGCATTATTGGTACATATTTATCATCCCATCTATAATATAAAATTTAGTAAAAACACTAAAACATGAAATAAATAGAAGGAAGTTCAAAGATTTATGATTTTTCCCATGATCACTTGTTTATCAGTTATAAAGTTGTTTCAAAAACATTTTGGAGTCTCCTGTTTTGGTAATTGTCCTGAATACAAGTCTACCTATTGGGTAAACCAGAATTAATGAATAAGAACAGACTTTTTCTTTGGATACCACTGTATTATTTGACTTGCTATAATAAGTGCACATTAATTTTGTAGTTTATTTTGAAACTTAAAGAGGCAGAAAAAATAGATGAACTTCACTTTTCTGTTTATTTATTAATATCTAATGATGAACATTTCAAGGGATGTAGCCTAAGACATAAAGCAGAAATGCTTCCAGACCCAATCACATCACATCTCCACAAATAAAGTGGAATTTGAAAGGATTCCCTAAAAATCCACTTTATGAGAAAAGAAGAGACAGTGTTTCCTTTGCACCTCCAACCACGGATAACTATTGTTCAGCCCTCCCTCTTACCTTCCCTGAACATTCAAAAACACAAGTCACTGCCAAATAGCGGGGTGAAGTGCCAAGTCTCACCCTTTGAAAACGCTGCAGAAGGAAGCTTCCAAAAAGGAAATATTGGAGCAGAAACAGAACTCTGACTTCAAGTCATGCAACTATCAGGGGTCCTCTTAAATAACACACAGGAGTAAGCATGTGTTGGCCAGATATCCGTATTTTAAGTATACCTCTGATGTGCTGGAGCTTTCCCCTGTCTGTTTATGTTTAGTAGTTATACTTTAAAGATTGTGTTTCAGATTTGTGGGTGGGTGGGAAATGGATGGGAAATGAAGGGATGTAAGTACAGACAGCATGTTTCAAAATCTTACCACACTCTAAATTCTTTCACTCTGACTCTAACCTATGTAAACCAGCCAAGGCATTTATAGTAGATACCTTTGGTTTGTTCAGATGATAAGGGTACAAAACAAAGTACACATTTAACCCTGGGGAAAATATGCCTACCTCATGGTTTCTTAGCAGTTTGATGTACCTCAAAATGAGGGGAAAGTTAAAGATACTAAGAAAAGTCAAGGTAAATGAAAACAATAGGTTGTTGAAACAGATCAGGAACACTGCAAAGACTGACTACATCTCATTTCCCTCTTTGTGGTGTGTGTGTGCGTAGGGGTACGTATCTCACAGGCAGAAGCTGAGTTCCTCATGTGCCTTTTATGCCAACCTCACTGGTCTGAACGGGGCTACTTGATTGATTGTTATTGACACATATTTCCTTTTCTTCTCATCTTCCGCTTAATAAACAACCATTCCAACAGGTTTGATGTACAGTTCTTTATTTGTATACATTTTTATAAACCATGGATTATTTTTGGTGTGCATGATTTTTAAATTATATAAATGACATTGTGCTACAAAATAGCATTCAGAACATTAGTCCTGCATTAAGTGCAAAAATTGCATACAACAACTTTTTCCTATATTGTGTTTGTTAACACAATTTTCTTTTTTCAATGTGATTATATCTATTTTTTAAAGCTTTTATTTTATGAATGCAAATTTCATAGGTGCAGCTTTAGGGAAATAGTGATTCTTCCCCCCCATACCCACCTTCCCACTCCCACGCTCATCCCACCTCCTACTCCCTCTTCCATCTTATTTTTCATTAAGTTTCACTTTTAATTAACTTCATATACAGAAGATCAACTCTATACTAAGTAAAGATTTCAACAGTTTTCACCCACACACATACAATATATAAAGTATTGTTTGAGAACAAGTTCTGCAGTTAATTCTTATAGTACAACTCATTAAGAACAGAGGTCCTACATGGGGAGTAAGTGCACAGTGACTCCTGTTGTTGATTTAACAATTGACACTCTCATTTATGATGTCATGATCACCCAAGGCTCTTGCCATGAACTGCCAAGGCTATGGAAGCCCTTTGTGACCACAAACTCCATCAGTATTTAGACAAGGCCATAAGCAAAGTGGAAGTTCTCTCCTCCCTTCAGAGAAAAGTACATCCTTCTTTGATGGCCCCTTCTTCCCACTGGGGTCTCACCCACAGAAATACTTTATGTAGGATATTTTTTGTCAAAGTCTCTTGGCTTTCCATGCCTGAATTGCTCTCATGGGCTTTTCAGTCACATCCGAATGCCTTAATGGCTGATTCTGAGGTCAGAGTGTTACTTAAAGCAATTCTCGTTCTATGAGTCTGCTGTGTGGACTGCTTCCCACGTTAGACATTCCCTCCTTTTTAATCCTGTCTATTATTATTACCAGGCACTTAATGCTATTTATTTGATCTCTTTAACACTTAATACTATCTGTATGTTCACTTTAACACTTAATATGATCACTTTGACAATATAGATGGCATTTTTACCACCAATTTTAATCAGATTTAGAGTCCCATGACAAGTTTTTAAACTGTACTCTTTGAAGTGAGTCTGTAGGAATGTATGCAGAACTATACAGTTTTATAGTTACAAACTTCCTCCTCCCTCTCTTAGTCCCCCTCTTATTAACACAATTTTCTGTCCATGATCTAACGAGAAGATTGGGGGTCCTATGTTTTTAATCTATTTCTTTTTAAACATTTTTGTTCTCCTAGTAATTATTTTTTATTTCATTTCATAAAACATTAGATCTACGACTGATTCAAAGGTCTGTGCTAAAACCAGTCCTTTACCAGAAAAACTTTGAGAATCACCAGGAAGGTCTTCATTGTAATTATTACTTTTACAATTCAGCATTGTGCTTTTTAAGATCCATCTATAATTTCTTTATAATTGCCTTTGACTTCCTTTTGAATCCACGCGTTATAAAGTGATTATTTGGTTCCAAAGCATTTGAATTTTTAAGGTATCTTCTTTCACTAATATCTAAATTTATTGCAATATGGTCAGAGTACATAGGCCTGTGGGTATTGATCACTAGGAGAGAAAATTTTGCAAATGATTTGAGGACAGAGATGTATCACAGAATTAATTCACCCCATAAAAATGTACGAAAATCATACTCATCCCCAATAGCAATCTACATGCTGTAACCCCAATAATATTTTTTTTCTGTTGAGAAGGAAAAAGAGCAAACTCAGATAGGCCCATGCCTTTTGGCCTTGTAAGCATGAGCGCTCAGCATGGCAGCCACTGGCCCATTGTGAGCACGGATAGTAAGTCTGCCCATTCGAATGGGTAGAAGTCTGCTCTGGGAGTGTGAGAGCTTTCTGGGAAGGCTGGCTGGCATAATTTTAAGCTCTTGTTAAACTCAGTTTCCCTGGGAAACAGCAGAAGACACAATAGTGAGGTAAATGCAGGATCATGACACTGCATCACATCTAGAGCTGGGTCAAAACCGCATTTCCCAAATCCAAAAATGCGGTCCTCTTAGCCCTTCCTCCCACTGTCTGGTCCTCGCCCAGACTTCATGTTAGTGGTGACTGCAGGGGCGTGATGTGACCTGAGGTATACGGAGAGAACCCTGCTGGATAACTCTGACCGTTGACTCTCCCTAAATAAACAGCACCAGGCAGACTCCACTCTGGTGAAAACAACCTCTTTTAAAACCTCAAGGACAAATAGTTAAATTGTAACTTAAAAAGATATGGCCTCACATTTTAAGAGAACTTGGGCTAAAATGCTTTGCCCTCCTCACATTAAAAAACAGCAAATACAGTGCTTTGTCAAACTTCATTTAAAATCTTTGTCAAATTGTTTAGAATTATATGCTATTATAGTTTTAATGATTTTGTGACTTTTAAAATTTACTTTATGTGAACAAAGTTGAACATTTTTTCATTTGGTGATTGTTTATGGCCCTTGCCTATTTTCCTGCTCAACTATAGTCTTTTTACTTTTATTTGTTGAACTCTGCCTAGTGGAGCAGTAAGCCTTTGACTGTAATGTGAATTCAAACTATGTTGGGGCTGGCGCTGTAGTAGTCTAAGCCTCTGCCTGCAGTGCTGGCATCCCATATGGACGTCAGTTCACGTCCAGCTCTCTGCTTATGATCTGGGAAAGCAGTGGAAAGATGGCCCAAGTGCTTGGACCCCTGCACCTGCGTGGGAGACTGAAAGACACTCTTGGCTCCTAGCTTTGGATCGGCTCAGCTCTGGCCGTTGAGGCCATTTGAGGAGTGAACCAGCACATGGAAGACCTTTCTCTCTGTCTCTCCCTCTCTCTCTCTGTAACTCTACCTCTCAAATAAATAAATAACCTTTTAAAAAAATTAAAACTATGTTTAAAAAAAATAAGCTGTGGTAAGGATCAAGCTACATGGGATAATATATGAAATTGGTCCTAAGACAATAAAGCAAAATGAAAATTGAGTTGGCTTTGCTAAGATTGGTGTTGCTACACAGAATTGGAATCTGATGTTGGTGAGGTTTTTGAAAATGTAACTTAAAAACATTTACATTTTTGCTTAAAAATAAAATCTTAATTTTGGATTTTTTTTTTTTTTTACTTTACAGAAGATTTGTAAAGATACTACAGAGCGTCACTATGCCATTACCCAGTTTCCTTTAGCATCTCCATTACTCTAGCACATTTGTCAAAGAAGTAGGCCTGGTAGGTTACTACCGTCTAACTTCTGCATTTTATCTAGGTTTCACTATTCTCACACTAGTATTCCTTTACTGTTCCAGGGCCCCTTCCAAGACACCATGCAACAGTGAGGTGTCACAGCTCCTCATCACCTTGGGCCTGCTGTTTTTCAGTTGTTCCTTGTTTTCCATGACCTTGGTGGTTTAGAGGAGGCTGTTCTGATGTCCTGGCCTGCAATTTGGTAAAATGTCCCTCAGATAGTTTCTCTGGTGGTTTCTCCACTTTTTTTTTTTTTTGAATTATATCTAACCATAATTTTTATCCAAACTCCTCTCCAAGTGGATTTGAATTTACTATTGAATAGCCTATTAAAACTAGATCCCAGTGAATACCACAAAGCATTAAATGTGGATCTTGGCGGTTAAATTACCCCATTTTTACATGCAGTTCCTTGCTTGTGGAAACCCTGTGTGCCTGGCAGATGCTATCTAACCATATTTCAATATAGTTACTGCTGAGTTAAAACCAACTAATGGGTCTAGTTTGCTAATCTGTAATAGGAGAAGTCCAGTGAAATCAGCATACAGTATGCTGAATATAATTGATTTAAGGCATTTGAGATTAAAATGAATCCATATTATTGATATGTTACATCAACTTATTATCAGTATCATTGCTTTTCTTTTCCTTTTCTTTTTTATTTTTTGACAAGCAGAGTGGACAGTGTGAGAGAGAGAGACAGAGAGAAAGGTCTTCCTTTTGCCTTTGGTTCACCCTCCACAGCTAGGAGCCAGGTGCTTCTCCTGATCTCCCATGCGGGTGCAGGGCCCAAGGACCTGGGCCATCCTCCACTGCCCTCCCGGGCCACAGCAGAGGGCTGGCCAGGAAGAGGGGCAACCGAGACAGAATCTGGCACCCCGACCGGGACTAGAACCCCGTGTGCCGGCGCCACAAGGCAGAGGATTAGCCTAGTGAGCCGCGGTGCCGGCCATCATTGCTTTGCTTTTCAAAAATAGCACTCATGCTTTATTACATGTTCAATGCAAAAAATTAATCTAGAAAAAGCACGTTATGGATAAATTTATCTTGAAAAATTAATTATTTAATTGATAATGGAGTTTAAAATGAAAAGAAATATAAGCCGGCGCCGCGGCTCAATAGGCTAATCCCCCGCCTGCAGCGCCGGCACACCGGGTTCTAGTCCCGGTCGGGGCACCGGATTCTGTCCCGGTTGCCCCTCTTCCAGGCCAGCTCTCTGCTGTGGCCAGGGAGTGCAGTGGAGGATGGCCCAAGTGCTTGGGCCCTGCACCCCATGGGAGACCAGGAGAAGCACCTGGCTCCTGCCATTGGATCAGCGCAATGCGCCGGCTGCAGCGTGCTGGCCGTGGCGGCCATTGGAGGGTGAACCAACAGTAAAAGGAAGACCTTTCTCTCTGTCTCTCTCTCTCTCACTGTCAAAAATTAAAAAAAAAAAAAAAAGAAATATAGAGTGAGCATCTAGCCTAGTGATCAAGACACCCACATCCCACGCTGGAGTACCTGAATCTAATTCCTGCCTTCAGCTCCGACTCCAGCCTCCTGCTAATGCAGACCCTGGAAGGCAGCAATGGGGTTCAAGTGGTTGCACTACTGCCACCCACGTGCAAGACTTGGATAGGGTTTGTATTTAGAAAATAATTTTAGTACTTCCAGCCTGGTGCAGCCCTGACTATTGTGGACATATGGGGAGTGTACTAGTGGATGGGAGCACAGTGTGTGTGTGTGTGTGTGTGTGTGTGTGTGTTTATGTCAAATAAATACATTTTTAATGAAAAGAAATGGAACAGTGGGAAAAACTCAAGCCCTTCACTTTCACCACCCCCCATACGTGTCTTGCTCTCTCCATATATGATATATACATGTGTGTGCATTCACATGCAGACTCATCACCACTTAGAAGAAACTCAAGTGTTTAAGCCTAAGTCCATGAAAGACATCTAAGGCCAAAAAAACCTGTCTATTATACTATTGGATCATGATAGATCTTCATTTCAAAAATGCTAAAACAAAATTGATTAAATGACCATCAATCTGGAAGACAACTAAATTATAAGAAACAAGGCACGTTTATTTCCTGAATAAGAAGACTCAAGTTACATGCAATGTGACAGAACCAAGGAAGAGCGAAACACAACTCCCCTCCCCCTTTCCTTCCTCTCTGTCCAAGTGTGGTTCAGAATCATTTCTGGGTATTTAAGCAAATCCTCATTTTCTCTCTTCTCTGGGGTCAGAGTTTTGACACATTCTGCAAACAAACCTCCCATTAGCCACTCTCCACTCCTCCATACTATGATAGGAAATCACTCCGCGTTCACAAAAGTGGGTTGGTAAACACAAACTTCGCAACACTCCTGAAGGACAGGAGACAGACAGAGAAAACAAGATACACAAAGTATCTCGGTCAATGTTTTCCAGCAAATTATTTATTGACCAGGGGCTGTTGTGAAACCTGAGGCAGAGGCCAAGCCTAAGTAGTCATAAGTGCCGAAATCTCCTACATTTTTACAATTCATGCATTTCAAATTTAGAAAATAATTTTAGCACTTCCTGATGATGCATTTATATATATTTATATATATGTTAAGATTTATTTATTTATTTGAAAGGTAGAGTTACAGTGAGAGAAAGAGAGAGAGGGAGAGAGAGAGAGTCAGAGACAGAGATCTTCCATCCGCTGGTTCACTCCCCAAATGGCTGCAGTGGCCGGAGCTGGGCCAACTGGAAGCCAGGAGCCAGGAGCTTCTTCCAGATCTCCCAAGTGGGTGCAGAGGCCCAGGTGCATTAGCAGGCAACTGGATCAGAAGTGGAGAAGCCAGGTCTTGAACCAGTGCCCATATAGGATGCTGGCACTGTAGGCGGCAACTTAACCCACTAGCTACAGTGCCAACCCTGCATTTAATATTGTTTTAATAAAGTATTTCCTGTCAAAGACACCATTATCTTCTTGTTATTAGGGTAATAATAAGTGCACAAAGTCAAATAGATTTTCCCAATAGAACACACAAGTATTTTTCAGAAGCACTTGCATTTTGAGACTTGAATGACATCCGACATTTGTAATATTATTTTACACAAAATATAACAAAACAATGCATAAATGATATATCATGTTTTACTCTGTGTTCTAACAGGGCTCTGGATGTCTTTTACATATTTTTGCATTGTTTCATATTAGATTCTACCATACAAAACTGTAGATACCATCACTTTTGCCTCCAAAAAACTCCAAAAAATGTTACTTTATTTGGCTTAACTGAATTCTTAGCTATATTCTCATTTGATTGGCTCTCCTACTTTAAGCATTTAAAAGTCAGAGACTATGTATCATTGTCCTGTCCATCTCACAGTGTACAGGACTGATCAAATGGTATATGTACAATAAATAATTATTGAAGTTCAACAAATGAATACGTGTGAACTCTTTTCTGAATTCAATAAATATAAAATAAATTGGTGAAGAATAGGTTGTTCCCCAATTTCCACAGGATACCGCCAAGGGAAGGGCCACTGTTTTATTCAAAAGAGAGCTGTTACATTGCTTGAGCTGCACCACACAATGCTAAATACCTGGATGACTGGTGATGTGGCTGAGTCTCCAGCTGTCAGCTGTGATGGAAGGGTGTGTTTTATAACTGAAACCCAATCACAGCTGCAGGATTTCTAGTCTTTCTGTACATCTTTACACCATTTAAACAAAAAACAATTCCAGTGCTACAGATGTCAGGTCCTAACCACGTGTACATTCCTGTATTTAAATATTTCTAACTGTGGAATATGGGATAATTTTCTTTTTTTAATTAGTTAATTATTTTTGACAGGCAGAGTGGACAGTGAGAGAGACAGACAGAGAGAAAGGTCTTCCTTTTTACGTTGGTTCACCCCCCAAAGGCCACTGTGGCCGGTGCACTGCACTGATTCGAAGCCAGGAGCCAGGTGTTTTTCCTGGTCTTCCATGCGGGTGCAGGGCCCAAGCACCTGGGCCATCCTCCACTGCACTCCCTGGCCATAGCAGAGAGCTGGCCTGGAAGAGGGGCAACCAGGACAGAATCCAGTGCCCCGACCGGGACTAGAACCCGGTGTGCCGGTGCCGCAAGGCGGAGGATTAGCCTATTGAGCCACGGCGCCGGCCCTGGATAATTTTCAAAAGGATTAATAAGAAGGATAATAAGAGGGTCTTCCAAATGTTCTTAGAAAATGCATACTATGAAAATCCTGAAAGGATTAAAAAATGTTTGTACCAAAATAAGCTTTTCTTTTAATTCTGCTGTTTCATGAATTGTTTGAAATATTCTCATAGCATACATAGCATATAGTCATCACTGGAAAGAGGAAATACACAGCAGGTTGTAATTTAAGCAACTGAAAAATTTCTTCTTTTTTTCCATTTTGCTCTTGTAAAAATACTCCGAGTGTCACACACCTTTAAAAACCAATACTCCTTGCATTTTTGGTTCCTTTTAATATGCGTGGTTTGTGTCTTAATAACAAACTCTGTTCCTCCATCTCTTACAACTCAGCTCATTCACGGGGCGAAGGCCCAGGCTGAAGAGTGCCGGCAAGCATTCCTGCTTAGGGAATTCTGGCTGGAAGAAGAACCCGGGAACTTCCTGTTATGGGGCATTGGGGCATTCTACAGTTCCTAGGGCTCCTCGTGAGTGTGTCTGATATGTTATATACAGAATTTAATTTAACCCTCACAGCAGTCCTCCAAAGCCAGGATATCCTTTGTATTTTACAGAGAAGTGAACCAGCTCAGATCATTTAAGTAGTGTGTTTGTGTCACTGGACTGGAGTCCGGATCCCACTCTCCATGGAGCTTGCCATCCTGCCACATACTACGCTGCTGTCTCTGTGCCTCGACAGTGGGGGGAGACATGAACAACATCCCCAAAACATATGAGTAGTTTAAAATTTTTTGTTTATTTATTTGAGGGGTGGAGATACAGAAAGAGAGAGAGAGAGAGAGGTCCCATCTGCTGGTTCAATCCCAAATGCTTGCAATGTCCCAGTCTGTACCAGGCCATAGAATTAAGTCAGGAAGTCAGTCTGGGTCTCCCACATGAATGGCAGGGACCGAACCACTTAAGCCATCACTGCTGCCTCCAAGGGTGCACACCAGCAGGAAGCTGGAACTAGGAGCACAGCTGGACATTGAGTCTAGGTACTCTCATGTGGGATACGGGTACCCTAACCAACATCTTCACCATTACACCAAACACCAACCCAAGCACACAAGTATTGCCCAGAGAGGACTTATGAAGAAAAACAACAGGTTAATTCAATAATATGTGAGAGTGGCTGCTCCTTAGGTAGGGTGGACAGAGAAGGCTTCCTTGAGGATATATCATTTCAGCACAGGCCTGGAAAGAGGGAATGAGACAAAGATGCTTGAGAGGTCCACGGAGAAAGCCCTCGGGAGGCGTCCTTGGAAATGCTCTGATGTGGCACTCAATATTCTGCTGGAGGCAACAGCCAGCATTCCCGCGTGACAGATGCCACTAGGAGAATGCAATCTAAGGAAGTGTAGACCAAGAGATTGTAACGGGAGAGAGTAAATTAAATACCCTGTAAAATGCCTAGCAAAGTGTCCAGTGTCCAGCAAATACTCAATAATATTAGCTGTTACTATTATCAGAATTTGTTTCATAGAGGAAGCAGAATTTGAAGTAATTTGAATTGAAGACCAGATAAATTACAGAGTGCCTAGAGAAGTTTACATTTCAGATAAAGGGAATGGGCATTTAACCCAGCCGTTAGATTCCCACACCCAATATTGGATTACCTGGGTTCGATACCTGCCTCCGGCTCCTGACTCCAGTTTCCTGCTCTTGCACATCCTGGAAAACAACAATGATGGCTTTAGAAATTGGACTCTTGCTACCCGTGTGGGAGTTGCCTGAATTCCCAGCACTGGGCTTTGCTCTGGTGTATTCTTTGATGACATTGGAGAAGTAGACTGGTAGACAGAGCTCTTTTTCTGTATGTCTGCTTTTCAATAATAATTTTTAATTCCTAAAAAGAGAAGCTAAGTTCTGCTTTAAAAAATAGAACATGTAGAAAAAAATTCAGGTAAACAGCAAAAAACTAATATACATGTTTCAAATATTGTATGAAATATACAAAAATGTATTTGTTAATGGGGTGTTTTTGCTTTGTTATCTGCTAAATATGTCAGATCTAAGCCACAGATTTTTGGTTTGCTTTCCTGAAGTGTAATTGACCAATAAAAACTGTATCTACCTGTACTTACTGTGTAAAGCCGGGTGCTTAGTTTACATACACATTATGAAATGATCATTACAATGGAGATATTACCATCGGCATCACCTCATCTAGTCAGCCCCTCTTTTTTTGGTGTGTGTCACTAGAAAACTTCAGCTCTGTCATCTTAGCAAATTTCATGTATACAACAGAGGGCTCTAATGTTAGTCACCTTGCAGAACTGAAACTTTCAAACTCCAACCAACATCCCTCCATCTCTCTCACCCACCAGCACCTGGGAACCACCCTTCTGCCCCCTTCTTCTCTAAGGGGAACTACTTGAGATTTCACAGGTAAGTCAGATCACATCACATTTGTCTTTCTATGTCTGGTTTCTCTCATTTGGTGTAATCTCCCCCAGGTTCCCCCTGCTGTCACAAATGGCAGAATGTCCTTCAGGAGAAACAATGTTTCTTTGTATACATATCCCCTTTTCCTGGACTACTCATCCATTGAAGGACATCTAGGTTCTTTCTGTGTCTTGGTTCTTGCGAATAATGCTGCAATGAATGTGGGAGTGAGAACATGCTTGTTTGAGATCTTGACTTTTTTTTTTCCCTCTTTGGAAATACTTGCAGAAGTGGGAGAGCTAGTTAGTAGTAACTGGTAGTTGCATTGAGTCTTGGAGAAATTTAATGTGAGGAAGAGGATTAGAGAAAGTAAATTAGCAAGACAAAAGGTATAGAAAGAGAATGGTTGGTTTGGTTTGGTTTTCATGGCACTAAATGTTCCCCACAGCACTTTATTATGCTCTTACTGTTTACGATGTGGCAATCACTGTTCTGAAGCTCCTGCAGGGATTCCCTCATTTGCTCTTCATGGAGACATGTGTGGTATGCTGTCATTATCCCCGTTTTCAAAATGATGCCACTGAAGCACAGGAGATAACGTAACTTGTGCAAGAGCACAGAACGGGAAATGATGGCGCTGGGATTCGGAGCCGGGATTCTGGGGTTTGTTTCCAGCAGCTGCTGTCTTAACCACTTTGGAGAGCGGGAACAAGTCTGTTCAGCCCCACTTAAAGAAGAAGGCTTCAGGACCAATCTAACATCAGAGTTACTTTTTCAAAGTCAAGTCATCCAACTAATTCCCAATACTTGTATTGTGTGCTAAATCTCAACTTCCCAGGGAGAGAACAATTAGCCCCTTCTGTTCCTTCAAGGGTGGGGAAGCATGGATCTATGGATATCTCTTCCTGAGTTCTCTTTTTTCCTTTTCAAAGTCACTCTGTTTCTTGAATGGGGGATCTTCCACTAGTTGCTAGAGCATGGAGGCTGGTATTTGCAACAGCTTACCAGAAGCAAACAAACTGAGAGGAGTTGAGTAAGCATTTCTGGGACACCACCGTTCTAAAGGAGCAAAGGATGTGGAGTGGGGGGAGGACTGTCAGGACTCAGGTAATGATTAACAGAAGCGCCTGCAGATTTAAGTGGCATGGTGACTGGGAGAGGAGGCACTCCCCTTTCCTGCCGCGGGGAGCATCTCAGAGCCAGCTCCACCCTCTGCAGAGATGTTCTCCATGAAGATCCTCTGCCTGCTCCTGTGTGCGGTGGGCACAGTCTGGGTATGGTCTCCTTTATTTTCTCTCCTTGCCTTCTCTCTGGTGTTTATTTCACAAAGAGCTTGGCAGTCTCAGTCTGCCAGTTCTATGTCCTGACATAGGAGCCTTCTAGGTCCTATGCCATGGAAACAGTTTCTAGAAGGACTTGAACTTTCAAGAGCACGTTGTAATATGAGCCTAAAAATAAGACTTTAGAATGGACCAAATTTGTCCAAATCTGTCGTTCAGTTTTAGATCACTAAAAAAAGAAGGGGGGGGGGAGACAAGAATTCCTTGCCTTGGTGCATTGTAATATTAGATAATAGAACAAAAAACATTTCCTATGTAAGCTATTCTTTTCCAATGCTTAATTTTTTGCCATTTGTCCATCATAATCAGAATTTTTGGCGTTAGTATAGTTTTTCTGAAAGGTTTTTTGTTTGTTTTTTAAAGACAAGAAAAGCAAGTAAGTTATCTTTGGAAACATAACAAAATCTTGAGACATTAGTTGATAAGGCAATGTGCTTTTCAGAATTGTATTCTTTTACAATAACTTCTGAGTATTGTGATAATTTCTAAAATTTATCTTCAGGGACATATACAAAAGAAGAACAATTTCATTTAACAAGACTCCTGAAACACTCTAATCTTGTGAAAACATGACAAATATGTTCAAGAAACAGTTACCTCCTGGTTAGTTATCCAGGATGTAAATTATTCTAATTTATTTCTTGCCTTGAACCACTCCAAACCCTAACATCTCACAGTAAAGAGATCAAAATTAAAGAGAATTTGAAACTTTATTTTCTCCCTTATAGTAAAATAAGTAAAAATTTTTGGTGGCAGATAAAATAATTTGCTAGAAGATACTTTGAATAATGAACAAGCAGCAATCACTTCTCCTCTCTCTTTTATTGTCATAAATATTGAATTGGTGCTTGTTTTTATTATTGTATCACTGTATTACAAAATATGTTTGAATTTATGATTTTATTTCTTAGACAAAAGAATTGTACTTTTTGCCATAAGTAAATTATTCTTAAACTCATGAATTATTATTATTATTATTATAACTTAGGTATTTTTAAAAATGAGAATGAGACTGTAAATGTTAACTAATTATAAGAATAAACTACTCCAAATTAAAGCAGTCACCGTAAAATTCTTATAAGTTGGTGCTGGAGACTATAAATACTGAAAACCTAAAACCCATCTTCATTCATTAGACTGTGAAGTCTTGTTGGAAGAACTCTTTATGCCTTTTTTCCCCTCCTGGTTCATACTAGAAAAAAACATTAACTCTAATTTTAACATTTCAAAGAAGTTGTCAATTGCTATTACTTTTACTTTCAGTCTGCTTTTTCTCATTGGAAATAAAGAAAGTATTGCACAAATGAGTAAAACTGCAAAGC
Organism: Oryctolagus cuniculus; assembly: GCF_051225735.1. Classification (NCBI taxonomy): domain Eukaryota; kingdom Metazoa; phylum Chordata; class Mammalia; order Lagomorpha; family Leporidae; genus Oryctolagus; species Oryctolagus cuniculus. Next base: position 40,611,036 of record NC_142874.1, on the reverse strand, counting down.
ATTTCCAAATCCTAATGGGTCCATTTGTGTCCTTAGGGAATTCTTCTCCAAATTATAGGCTTATCTCAAAGGTTACAGCAGAAACTTGAAGCAGAGAGGGCTGTTGAATTAGGAAAACTGTAGATATTTTTCCTACTGAAGCAGGAAGTGCCGGTGAAAGAACTCTAAATTTTTCACTCATCTTTCGAGCTGGAGTCATTAATAAAAGTAAAATGTACAATTTAATTTTGTCTATTCAAATAACTTTCTTTTCTTCATAAATCCTCTAAAACTAACATCCACGAAATTTATTTAATGTGAAATACCGTTATGAAATGTATATTACTTATCTCCTTTCATTTGCTCTCAACTCCATAAAATGGGTATTAGAGTTTTTAAAATTAATTATTTTATTTTAAAAAGTTTCAATCAACATGTAATATTCATACATTTTTATGGGATACAGTACAATAGTTCATCATGTACACACATGAACCAATCAAACCAGGCAATTTAGCCTTCCCATTTCCTTAGCTTTTCTTCCCGTTTTGAGCCTACCGGTTCCTCTTGTCCAGTTCCTTATACAGAATATAATTCATTACTGGGGACTGTAGCTGTCCCATTGGGTTCTGTGGAAGACCAGCACCTGCTACTTCTATTTGACTCTAATTTGCTGCCTGTTATCCCACCTCCCATTCTGCTGTTCTCCCCCATTCCCCTCCCCTTCCCAGGCTCTTGTAGTCACCATCCGAAGTGCAGATTGACTCATTTCCGTAACTCCCACATATGATAGACAACACATAGCATTCGTCTTTCACTTGAAGACAAGACAGCTGAAGCTCCTGGAAGCCCTCCCTGCCCACCCATGCAGGGGTTCCTAATCTTCATGGGAGTCTTTTCTTCCCTGGGACTCAAAGGCTTGCCCATCTCTCCTCCTGTTCTGGCTAACGTCACTGTTGGTCTGTTTTGTGTGTGTGCATGAATCTTTTTTGAAGACTGTGGATCCTGGCGAGAGTACATTTATAGATGAAGGAGCAACTGGGCGTGGCCCAAGGGTCGTGGATAAACCTCCATCTTCCTGCAAAGAAGCAGACTGGCCCTTCTGCGCTGATGACGACTGGGTGAGCCATGGGCAATGCGGGTGCAAGCTTCCCTCCGTGAGGTGCCAGAAAGGTTCTCAAGCTGCCCTAGTGGGGCCTAGAAACCTTTTCCAATTGGAAATAATCGAATATCACCTTACATGGCTCATTGAAGACAACAAAAGGAAAGGAACCTGGTCCTAAGAGCCCTGTGCCATTGCCTCTGACTTAAGAGTCGGTGGTGGGATGAACAAATTGGATTTCAGCGCCATGTTTAGGCAATTGCTAGGAACCTAAGGTTCTGGGACCTCACTTTGGATTAAGTAGGTCCTTGTTTAAGAATGTCTTCAAGTCACATCCTCTAACCAGTCCTGCTATCTACTCTGAAGCCAATAGATGATCTGCAGAGATGGAGTCAGGAGGCAGTGGGGGGCTGCATGGAAACCTGCAAAAATTGTCCTGTATCCAAGAGATAGGCCCTTACTGTCATTTTTCCTCTTCACTTTCAGAACCAAAAATGCCCTTCCGGCTGCAGGATGAAAGGGCTGATTGATGAAATGAATCAAGATTTCACAGACAGAATGAATAAACTTAGAAATTCACTATTTGATTATCAGAAGAACAATAAGGATTCTAGCTCTGTGGTCACGAATATAATGGAATATTTGAGAGGAAACTTGGCCACAGCCAACAGTAAGTGTCACCTATTTAGTGGTTTGACTTTGTGGCAACAACAACAAGCCTAAATGAGTATGTCTGCTTATAGCTGCTGTGATTTTATCCCAAGGTACTTAGCGTACAAACGTTCTTCCATGATAACCTTGGATTTTAATCCTGATTTGTGATGGTTATCGAGGAAAGCAGGTTACCCTAGCTTTTTTAAGGGCACAGAGTAGGCCAGAACTTCAGATCAATGACAAGAACCTAAATGTGTTCTGTTCAACAGAATTTACTGAAAGAAACATGGGTCAGAGCTTTTGAGCAGGTATTTTTGTTTCTATCTTAGAGAGACGTAACTCAGAGGTCAGTGTACTTGCTCAAAGACACAAAGCTGGAGGTTCAATCCTTAGACTCTACTGAACTAATTCTGTAGATTTTAAAATTTGAAATGCAGAAAAATGCCGTGCCTTTTTCCATGGGACACATATTAGGTCCAGGAAACATTGCATCCACTCTGGGTATGGGCAGGGAGGCAGGTGGGGTCTCACTTCCTAAAGCTTTGCTTTGATTCTTTAAATTTTCAAGAGACACTTGACTAATTTAGTATCAGTGGCGCAGCACTAACTGGCAACTGAGAGATCCTGTTGACCCCAAAAAGCTTAGAAACAATTTCAAATCTGTAAGCAGGAAGGAAAACTTCAGTAAGAAAATCCAACAATATATTCTAGTCCCTTGATCAAGAAAATGATGAAACGATTGGAATGTTTTCAAATTCATCAGTTTATCTCCTCATTACACCTCTAAAATGCCAAAGAAATTTCTCCTGAATTCATTAGGAGTACTGATTACTAGGAGGAGATCTTAACCGACATCCATCCATGACTGTGGGACATAACATAATCAAAATATCAAATGCCTAAAAGGTTAGAAACTCGCTGATAATATGTCCAACGAACAAACTATGAACAAATAAGATGGGATGCTTTCAAGCAAATTTCCTCTTCCTGCTGGCTGTTACAAGTGTCACTCAGCAGGTGCGTCCATACTTGTGTTCTCTGTTGCAGACTATGACACCACGTATAACCAAGTGTCCGAAGAACTCAGACGCAGGATTGAGGTCCTGCAGCGCAAAGTCATAGAAAAAGTGCAGCACATCAAACTACTGCAGAACAACGTCAGGGCTCAGCTGATAGATATGAAACGCCTAGAGGTAAGTGTGCGGCTCCACCAGCCAATTTCCTTGTTTGGAATAGCGGAGAAAAGGAAGGTGATAGTCATGCCTTGAGTGTACTGTCTGCAGAGAAAAGCGTTGTCCATTTTCTGTGTAAAAGTAGGAATTATTTCCCCCACTCTACAGATGAAGGAAAAAGTTCGGAGATTTTAAGTAGATTTTCCAAGGGTGCATAGATAGTAAATTTGAAAAAGCAGACATTTGATGCCTGTCAACAGGATTCCAGTCTCCTGGAGAATCCGTTAATTAGCATTCCCTTTCAGAGGTAGTAAGACCTTTCTCTTAATCCATCCTGAGTCTAAGATGAATCTGAGTAGCTCCCATTGTGAATAATGGCCTTACCACACCCAACTTTTAATGTCAGTGGAAAACCAAGAATATTGATCAGTAGGTCTCCAAGTCAAAGAAATGCAACCAGTTTCCAAAAACTACATTTACTACCGGGAATGTAGCAGATTTCATGTATTTATTTATATGTCTCTTGTCTTCCTTCTCTTTCTCCCCGTCTCTCTAGGTGGACATTGATATCAAGATCAGGTCGTGCCAAGGGTCTTGTAATAGGGTTTTGTCTCATGAGGTCAATCTAAAGGACTACGAAGATCAGCAGAAGCAACTTGAACAGGTCATTGCCAAAGACTTACTCCCCCCACCAGATAGGCAATATTTGCCGACGATAAAAATGACCCCAGTGGCAGACTTAGTTCCTGGGGAATACAAGAGCCAGCTTCAGAAGGCCCATCCGGAGTGGAAGGCATTAACAGAAATGAAGCAGATGAAAGTGGTGGTAGAGAAGTCTGGGAGAGGTGAGACTGCCCGAGGAGACTCTGCATCTTTCGGAACAGGATCAGAGACAGGAAGCCACAGGAACCCTGGACATGGAAGCGAAGGACCCTGGCCTACTGGGAGCTCTGGATCGAGTACTAGTCATTGGACTTCTGGAAGCTTTGGGTCTGGAAATGTGGGCACTAGAAACCCTGGAATCTCTGGACACGGAAGTATCAGACCAGATAGCTCAGGCCATGGAAGCACCAGGCCTACCCACCCAGACTGGGGTACATTTGAAGAGATTTCAGGAAATGTGAGTCCAGGGACAAAGAAGGAATTCCACACGGAAAAACTGGTCACTTCGAAAGGAGACAAAGAGATGCTGATTAGTAACGAGAGGGCCACGTCTGGTAGCAGCAGTAGCACGTCCACCGTGCGTCGTTCTTGCTCCAAAACCATCACCAAGACTGTTACAGGTCCCGACGGCCACAAACAAGTGGTCAAAGAAGTGGTGCACTCTGAAGACGGCTCTGAGTGTCCCGAGGTGCCCGATCTAGACTCGATGCACTCTTTCATGTCCAGAGGCAGCCTGGATGACTTCTCCTTTAGGCACCCTGGCGAGGCATCTTTCTTTGACACTTCCTCCACAGGAAAAGCATCAACATTCCCAGGTTTACTTTCAACTTCTTTCAAAGAGTTTGGCAGTAAGAGCCAGTCTATGGGCTCTGAATCGGACTTCTTCACAGATGCGGAGGGAGCCGGTTCTCACCACACGAGCTTCCCTTCCAGTGGCAAGACCACAACTCATAGAAAACAGATAGTCACCAGCCACACAGCGTTCAACAGAGGAGGCTCCACCGTCGAGAGCAAAAGCTACAAAATGGCAGATGAGGCTGGAGGGGAAGCCGACCAGGAACTCAGACACACCCACACCAGCAGGAGAACCCATGCTAAAGTGCGCCCTTCCAGAGGTATCCACACTTCTCCTTCGGGGAAGCATTCTCTGACCCCCTAGACTAAGTTAATTACATCTGCAAAATGCTCCCACGGCACCCTGTACTTCTTTCTATTCCTCTTTATTGAAATTGCACTCTTTTTTGGGGGGAGTCTCTCTCTCATGTTAGACTGTAAGTTCCATGGGGGCAGGGACTTTGTCAACTCTCTTCATCTCTGTATTCCCAAATGCCTAACAGTGCAGACAGTCATCCCTCAATAAATACATGTGAAATGAAATGAATGAGTTCTTCTGCAACTCGATTTGAGTTTGTCTAACCAGATTCTTTCACCACTCAAAATGCGTGCTGTTCGAATTGCTATCCAATAGATTAACCATGCTTTCACTGCATGTATCAGCTGACATTTAGATAGGTAAATAACAAGTTGTATTAGTATTAAGTGATGCTTAGTCGCTTTTTCTGATCACTTGCTATTCGTCAGTATGCACAAGTAAAATTCCAAATCTATTTGGGGAAAATAATCTTAGATTTTGTAGGTGTCTGCTCCTCACTTGCACAAAATCCTATCCGAATGTAAATGCATCCTTTCCCCACAAGGGGATGGAAGAAAATCAGGAAGGAAGGAAGGAAAGGAGGGAGGGGAGTAGTATTTGTCCTCTTTAATCTGCGCCATGCCTATCTTTGTGAAGTTAAATGAGAGTAACTTCTTCCAACCAGCTTAATTTTTTTTTTAGACTGTGATGATGTCCTCCAAACACATCCTTCAGGTGCCCAAAGTGGTATTTTCAATATCAAGCTACCGGGATCCAGTAAGATTTTTTCTGTTTATTGCGATCAAGAGACCAGTCTGGGAGGATGGCTTTTGATCCAGCAAAGAATGGATGGATCACTGAATTTTAACCGGACCTGGCAAGACTACAAGAGAGGTTTCGGCAGCCTGAATGACAAGGGGGAAGGAGAATTCTGGCTAGGCAACGATCAGCTCCATCTCCTAACGCTGAGGGCCTCCGTCCTTAGGGTGGAGTTAGAAGACTGGGATGGGAGAGGCGCTTATGCAGAATATCACTTTCGGGTGGGCTCCGAGGCAGAAGGCTATGCCCTGCAGGTCTCCTCCTATGAGGGCACCGCCGGGGATGCTCTGATTGAAGGCTCCGTGGAGGAAGGAGCAGAGTACACGTCTCACAACAGCATGCAGTTCAGCACCTTTGACAGGGATGCAGACCACTGGGAAGAGAACTGTGCGGAAGTCTATGGAGGAGGCTGGTGGTACAACAACTGCCAAGCAGCCAATCTCAATGGCATCTACTACCCTGGGGGCCCCTATGACCCGAGGAACAACAGTCCCTACGAGATCGAGAACGGAGTGGTGTGGGTCCCGTTCCGAGGGGCAGACTACTCCCTCAGGGCTGTTCGCATGAAAATCAGACCTCTGAGGACCCCATAGACTGGACTGGTGGGAGCGGGAGCGCGCGGTTCTTTTGTTTGTTTAGCAAAGTGGAGGGAAAATAAGGAAGATGAGATTCTTCACAGCCTACTAAAAAACTCCCAGGTGCTATTTTATCATTCTTTGTACTGTAGCTAAATGTAACTGAGATATATTAGTGCTTTCCAAAATAAAATTACATGAGTTTTTTTAATCTTTAAATAGTTCCATGGGCCTTAACATTTTTATAAGGATATGCCAAGGGACTTTGGTTCACTCCATCAGGAAGGGGAGGCAGAGGGAGGCTCCTCTTTGCAACCCTGCAGGGTACTGCCAAGAAAACTGCTCTTTCCATAGCTCCCAATGTCACAGGACGGAGACCAAGTACAAAGTTCTTGCATTCATTAGACTTGAATAGTTTCAACCAACATTTTATGTTAAAACTCACCCTGTTGAACATTGCCTGGCCTCTGTTGAATCCACAAAGTGTGCTCATGTCTTCTGATAGAAAGCAAATCCAGGAAGGCAGGGGAAGCATTCTTTTTCCTACTAAAAATGGAAATCTATCCTCAGTCTTCCACTGGAGACCATGGTGCACACTTACATTTCGGGTTCTAACCAATGTCTTTCCAAAATGTAAGAGAAATGCACTGAAGATCTAAAGTGGGGTGGGCGTTTGGCACGATGGTTAGGATACTGCTTGGGACACCTGTGTAACATGTCAGAGGGCCTGGGTTCAAGCCCTGGCTCTCCTCCGGATTCTAGCTTCTTGTTTATGTTCACTTTGAGAGGCAGCACATGGTGGGTTGAATACTTGGGTCTCTGCCAATCACATAGGAGACCCAGACTGAGTTCCTAGCCCCTGGCTTCAGCCTGGCCAGTCAGCTGTTATGAACATTTGGGGAGTAAAACAACTGATGGGGACTCTCTCTCTTCCTCTCATTTCTCTCTCTCTCTCTCCCTCTCTTCTCTCTCCCTCTATCTCTCTCTCCTCCACCCTCTCCATCTCTCCCTCTTTCTCCCTCTCTCTCTCTCCCCCTCCCTCTTTATCTCTCCCTTTCTTTTTCTTCTCTCTTCCTCTCTCTTCTCTCTCTCTCTCTCTCTCTCTTCTCTCTCTCTCTCTCTCTCTCTCTCTCTGTCTCTCCCTCTCCCTCTCTCCCTTTCAAATAACTAGAATAAACTTTAATCATGGTGGCCTCAGCTCCTACCTCCATTTTTTAAGTTTCTAGTAAGAACTGCTTGCCATTTGCCTTTGAATAAGTATGCAAATAGCCCAAGCAAATAAGTACATCACCCTTACTCCTATAGCTTCTATCCCAACATAACTGCATCCTTTCTCCCAAGAAGAGAATGAGGGTAGAACTAAAAATCCCTGATGCACCTCCAAATCTCTGGGTAATTGGATAAGAACCTCTTTAGCATTATGTCATATCTTTGAGACACCAGATCCGGTGGTACCTCCATCCCCACCCCACATACACTCATACAGATGCCTCAATAGATTTGAGTTGGGGCTAGTAAACATTTCCTTTAACAGAACAACACACTATGTAGGGACAGAACTGTTCTCAGAGAGTAAAAAAGATTGTGAATGAGTGCCAGTTCAAGTCCTGGTTGCTGCACTTCCTATCCAGCTCTCTGCTATGGCTTGGGAAAGCAGCAGAAAATGGCTCAAGTGCTTGGGCCCCTGCACCCATGTGGGAGACCTGGGAAAAGCTCCTGACTCCAGGCCTCTGATCAGCCCAGCTCCAACTGTTTCAGCCATCTGGGGAATGAACCAGCGGATGGAAGACTGCTCTCTCCCTCTGTTTCTCCCTCTCTCTGTAACTCTGCCTTTCAAATAAATAAATGGGTCTTTTAAAAAAGGGTTTTTGTGGATATATGTATAAACTTTTTCCTGTTCTTAAGCCTCCTTGAACCGAGGCGTTCTGCCATGGAACAAGGGTGGAGCTACTGGGGTAAATACTCACTCCTGATTTCCAAGCATTTTATAAGTTATTTTAGTTTAGCTATTTTGTCCCTCTTTTATGTTGGAATTTTTGCATTCTTTTTGTGGACAAGTACAGATTAATTTTTGTAAATGTTTCACAGGCAAAAATGAATGTACACTTTTACAAGTTATAAGATGTTATATTATCAAATTTATTGATGTAGTAGTTAAATATTTTATATTTCTTTCTTGTTTTAACTAATCGGCCTGTCAACAACACAGAGTGCTATAGTGGGGAGATTCCACTTGGGAAGAAGCAGTAAATTAATTAATAAGCAAGACCTGAACATTATAGCTTTTATTTCTCACCTAGTAAAAGCAACGATTCAAGACCACAGAAGCCAGAAAGCTCAGAGGAACCTGCTGAGGCTGAGCTGAGAAACGCTCAGTCCATGGGCAGAGGCCTCCCTGGTCACCAGCTCATTGCCAAATGTGGGTGCACGCTGATTGCCACACAGTGCTCCAGAAAATGTTTGCCCAACTCACCTTTGCCTTAACCCTACTGGGTCAATGACCTCAAGGCTGCTTGCCTAAGTGAGCTGTTGCTAAACTGCATTAAAGTATCTCCTTTGCAGAGATAAAGCAAATGCAGAAAACAGTTGGGGAAGCCGGGTGAAGGGCAGGGAGGCATTCGTTTAACCATTCTGATGATTTCTTTTTAGGGCTAAAAATGCTCAAAATAACAAGTTAGAGGGAGAAATAAATGATTCAATAAAAAATAAGCAAAATATGCATTGCCTGTTGGTCACTCTTAGGCTGGGAGAATGGGAGAAAAGGTACATTGATGAATACAGCCAACAAGGTTTCAGCTCCATGTAAAGTGGTGAGTAGCACGTTGAATGTCGTTATTCTTCAAAAGAATTTTAAGTCCAAACTACGGAATCATGTAAGATTAAGATTTTTAGTGGTTCTAGCATTTTAAGAGATGTTAAGCCCAAGTCCAGTGTTAAACATAGGCAGTTGGGGCCGGTGCTGTGGCATAGTGGGTAAAGCTGCCACCTGCAGTGCCGGCATCCCATATGGGCACCAATTCGAGACACGGCTGCTCCTCTTCCAATCCAGCTCTCTGCTATTGCCTGGGAAAACAGTAGAGGATGGCCCAAGTCCTTTGGCCCCTGCACCTGCATGGGAGACCCGGAAGAAGCTCCTGGCTTCTGGCTTCAGATAGGCACAGCTCCAGCCATTTCCGCCAACTGGGGAGTGAACCAGGAGATGGACAACCTCTCTCTCTCTCTGCCTCTCCTTCTCTCTCTATGTAACTCTGCCTTTCAAATAAATAACTAAATCTTTTAAAAAATATAGGCAGTAGACACCTATAAAGTCATGGTAATTTCTTTTTTTTTTTTTTTTAAAGATTTATTTATTTATTTGAAAGGCAGAGTTACAGACAGGCAGAGACCAAGAGAGAGAGGTCTTCCATACACTGATTCACTCCCAAAATGGCCACAATGGCTGGCGCTGGGCCAATCTGAAGCCAGGAGCCAGGAGCTTCTTCTAGGTCTCCCACGTGGGTGAGGGGCCCAAGGACTCGGGCGATTTTCTACTGCTTTCTCAGGCCCAGTAGAGAGCTGGATTGGAAGTGGAGCAGCCAGGACTTGAACCGGCGCCCATATGGGATGCCAGCAGTGCAGACCAGGGCTTTAATCTGATATGCCACAGCACTGGCCCCACGGTAATTTCAAGGATGACTAGTTTTGCTGAAAATAGCACCTCATGATCACCTTTTGAGTGAAAAGTGTGCTAGGGCAGAAAGACAAACTGAGTCTCAGATAAATATAAATGTAGCCTGTATCATGGGTCATTTTTCCACTCAATTATTGTTTACAGCCATTGTCTATATTCCCACTAAAATAGGATCTTTTTGCTTTTTAAACTTCTTATTTGGTGATAGATTAAACCTTTCTACTGTAATATAATTTTATTTATTTATTTATTTATTTATTTTACAGGCAGAGTGGACAGTTATAGAGAGAGAGAGAGACAGAGAGAAAGGTCTTCCTTTTCCATTGGTTCACCCTCCAATGGCTGCCGCGGCCGGCGTGCTGCGGCCGGTACACCGCGCTTATCCAAAGGCAGGAGCCAGGTGCTTCTCCTGGTCTCCCATGGGGTGCAGGGCCCAAGCACTTGGGCCATCCTCCACTGCACTCCCTGGCCACAGCAGAGAGCTGGCCTGGAAGAGGGGCAACCAGGACAGAATCCGGCGCCCCGACCGGGACTAGAACCTGGTGTGCCGGCGCCGCTGGTGGAGGATTAGCCTATTGAGCCGTGGCGCCGGCTGCTACTGTAATATAATTTTAAAATATTATGGCAAAACCTAAAAAAAGAAAGGGAGAAAGAGTGTGGGAGGGAGGAAGGGATATTATTATGTTCTTAGAATTATATCTACAGATCCCATTGAGCCTATTAAAATTAAACTAAAAATTTTACATTAAAATAGAAGAAATTCCCAAATCTAGGCAGTGCCTAGAAACCCTTGAGGACATTTATTTGATAATAGAAGCACTTAGGCTCTTTCTATGTGGAGACTCTGATCCTTAACCAGGATTAGAAGCGGGAACTTTGATTTTGCCGCAATGCAAGGTTTAGATGACCAGCACACAAGATGTTAAGTGTGTAATGGTTAATGACAAGTGTCAGATGAGCCACTGCAGCCGACGGTGTCGATATTACCTGTATTTTTGTGACACGTGGGGAATCTTTGCTCAGCCGAAAGTCAATCCCTCTATCACACTGGTCAGCTATTTCCCTTGTCTGTGTCTTAAATACAGAGGAACTACTCCAGCTGAAGTAACTACTGTCTCAAATGCATATATTCTGTATTGTTTGTTGCATATCTTCAGCCCCGATTGAATAATAAAACATTATCATTCTCATACCATAGTGTGGGATTAATAATTTTCAGCTGATGTCTCTTTTGTCTTCATAAAGTCATGTGTTAATCTATATAGATGCAAGGATACTGAAAAGCATTCACAGAAAATAAAATTGCAAGCCAAGTTTACTTTTGTGCAAAAAACTACATGATCCATGTATGTGTACGAGGGGTCTGCCGAAAGCTCATGAAAAATGTGTGTGATGAAAAAGCTATGCAGAAGTTTCAAAAATTTTTTATGTTTATATAAAGAGATTAGATTTCATGTATTTCCATAGGAACAGTTCTAAGAAGATAAACTTAGCTTTTAATTCCATTTTTTTCCCCAAAATTTCGGAACTCTCCTTGTACTTTATATATTCTAACCAGGGTCAGCTACTGTTTTATTATATTCAAAATTGTGACGTTTAGATGACAAAATCAGATGCATAACATTTCTTATTAAACGATACTTTAAGAAAGCTGACTTCTTTCTAGATGGACTTACACACTTTTATTACGCAGTCTTGGTCTCGGGGTTTCTGCTATTTGTACAGTAACTGGGAATTCACTGTGGGTTGTAGTCTATGGTTGATTCACTTTAGGTACTAAGGGGCCATTAGGGCCTTTGTGTGTGTAAAGGGGGCAGAGCAAAGGTGTCAGGATTGTACCCTCCCATCCCCCATGCTTCATCAGTGCCCTTGTGCTACTCTGTCTTGCCTCAAAAGTTTTGCTTTTGAGTATTTTGTATATTGAGTTTCTGGGCAGAAAATGGTGTGCGTGCATTTGTGTGTATATGTTTATAGAATTTCTAAGACTTTCATGATTATTGGGAGTTAGACATCCAATAGTTATGATTTTATGAAAATCAACCTTTATGGAAGGATGATGATTCTGGAATCAAAGCTGGATAAAACTCATTATTAGTAAACAAAAAAGATGCATGATATAGACCAACTACTGGCACTAATGATTGAAAAATGACAAAAATTATCCAGGAGTTTCAGAAACTTTTCCCTGGATATTGACAGTTAAAGCAAGTTTAGAAAATCAGTAGTGATTTTTTTAGGCCAGCGCCACTGCTCACTAGGCTAATCCTCCGCCTAGCGGCACCGGCACACCGGGTTCTAGTCCCGGTCGGGGTGCCGGATTCTGTCCCGGTGGCCCCTCTTCCAGGCCAGCTCTCTGCTGTGGCCAGGGAGTGCAGTGGAGGATGGCCCAAGTGCTTGGGCCCTGCACCCCATGGGAGACCAGGAAAAGCACCTGGCTCCTGGCTTTGGATCAGCGCAGTGCGCCGGTCGCAGTGCACCGGCCACAGCAGCCACCGTGGGGTGAACCAACGGCAAAGGAGGACCTTTCTCTCTGTCTCTCTCTCTCACTGTCCACTCTGCCTTTCAAAAATAAATAAATAAATAAATAAATAAATAAATAGAAAATGAGTAGTGATTTTTCAGACGGTGTTGCAGGGAAGAGCCTGTTGATAGCAACAGCATGACAAAGCAGGGCCTGATCATGCGAATAGTGCTGCAATGAATGTGGGAGTGCGTGTTTGCGCTCAGATTCTGATTTTGCTGCTTTTGCATATATAACCAGAAGTGGGATATGATAGTTCTATTTTTTAATGTTTTAAGGAACCTAGATACTGCTGCCTATATTAGCTGTAGAATTTTATATTCCTACCAACATTGTACAAGGGTGCAATATGGTTCTACTGATATGAGGTACCTGAAATAGTCAAACTAATTGAAACAGAAAACAGAATGGTGTTTGCCACAGATAGGGGTAAGGAGCAGTGAGGAATTATGCAGTAAGTGTAAAGTAACAGTTATAGAAGATGAAGAAATTCTAGAGATTTTCTGTCCAATACAGTGCCTACAGTGAATAATACAGCATGAAGTGCTTAAACATTTGTTAAGAGGGCAGACTTCATGTTAAATGTTCTTACCACACCATAACACAACACAACAAAACAAGGGACATAAGGACAGTTTTGGTGGTGAAGGAAATATTTAGTACCTTGATGTGGTGGTGGGATCATAGATATATAAATATATAGATATATAGATATGGCTGGACTTATCAAATTGGATACATTAAATATATACAGATTTTCAAAGATATTAACTACACTCCAGTAAAGCTGTTGGTATGTTTTTACGAAGGGCCTGATGAAAAATCCATTGTGACAAAAATATAGGAGTTTAGTGAAGGGGTAGGAGATGGCATTGGGCTCTAATATAAAATATGGGAACATTAATTTTTACCTCTAACTAAAGAATTCTGATGCAAGGAATTTGGATATAAATAACAAGAAGAAAAGTAACTTGACCAGACTTTCCTAATTTTAGTATAATATATTTTATGGCAAAGTGATAGGTGAAGTATAGGACACAATGGGACAGAACCTGTAACAAGGAAAACAGGTGAACGCTGAAGTTGGATTTGATGAATAATTAAGAGAATGACAGTGATCCCAAGATAGAAATTAATAACCTGGGGCCGGCGCTGTGGCACACTAGGTTAATCCTCTGCCTGCGGCACCTGCATCCATATGGACACCGGGTTCTGGTCCCAGTTGCTCCTTTTCCAGTCCAGCTCTCTGCTGTGGCCTGGGAAAGCAGTAGAAGATGGCCCAAGTGCCTGGGCCCTGCACTCACATGGGAGACCATGAAGAAACTCCTAGCTCCTGGCTTCGAATCTGCACAGCTCTGGCCGTTGTGGCCATTTGAGGAGTGAACCAATGGAAGGAAGACCTTTCTCTCTATCTCTCGCTCACTGTCTGTAAACTCTACCTGTCAAAAAACAAAAAAACAAAAAACAAAACTAAGAGGCCGGCGCCGCAGCTCAATAGGCTAATCCTCCACCTGCGGCGCCGGCACACTAGGTTCTAGTCCCCGTCGGGGCGCCGGATTCTGTCCCGGTTGCCCCTCTTCCAGGCCAGCGCTCTGCTGTGGCCTGGGAGTGCAGTGGAGGATGGCCCAAGTGCCTGGGCCCTGCACCCCATGGGAGACCAGGAGAAGCACCTGGCTCCTGGCTTAGGATCAGCGCGATGAGCTGGCCGCAGCACGCTGGCCGCAGCGGCCATTGGAGGGTGAACCAATGGTAAAGGGTAAAGGAAGACCTTTCTCCCTGTCTCTCTCACTGTCCACTCTGCCTATCAAAAAAAGAGAAAAAAAATCTAAGAAAAAAAAAGAAATAATGACCTTTGCCTAGATCAAAGATCAAGAGGTATAAGCTCTGGATAAAAAGTTCTACGAAAGTGGGAGGCAGTGGCGATGCTGGGGACAAGGCCCTGGGGTGAAGTGAGGAAACGTCGAGGTGACATACCCAGCTTATGGGGAGATACAGAAAGCAGAAAGCTCTCTTCTACTTTAGTTCTATCTAATGTGATGACATGAAAAAGGAAAAAGGAACAAAAAACTAATTGAGAGCAATAATAGGCCTAGCTTCGTGGGCAACAGGCAAAGTCTGCTTTTTATTTCCCTATTTTTCTTAAAAAGCACACAGTAAAGACTTGATCCTGATTGTCCTCTTGGAATTTCTGTTCCCTCTGTTTACTTAAGTGGCAGACAAGTGGTTTTTCCATGGAACACAGTAAGATTTTGAAACTTCAAATTTTCAATACCAGTTTATTAGACCTTGAGGTTGTGAATACTTTTCTTAATTCATTGGTCACGTGGATCATAAAATCAGGGAGCATTAACTTATTGCAACAGAGACTGGTTTAATTAATAAATCTTTTTGAAAGTTTTCTGTAACAAATCTTACACATGGTTTTAAAAGTGGGTTTTTAAACTAAAGTATTTAGTTTGTCTCATAGTTTTCCTACATTAAGGATAGAATATCCTCATTCCAAACTTAAAACTTTTCATAATCAACTAGAATTAAAAATCTGGACACCAACTTTTTCCACAGTTATCCTTTTAATGACTTCCTGGTGAATAAGATAAATAAAGATTACAAAAGAGAAATTGTGCGATATTTTAAATGTTATTCATCCTATACATTTTCCAAAAAGCCACACAATTGTTTGAGAGTTTTAGAGGGCTGTAATGGCTGAAAGAGAATCCCAGTAACATAATGTACAAAATGTTGTCATACATAGAATAAAAATCTCCGTTTTGAGCACTACTGCTGTGGGAAGAAGGGCCTGACCTTCATAGACATCTTCTTCAATGAATACCATGACCCCTTCCAATTCATCCATACTATGCCGTCATCTGTGCCATGCTTTGCCATGTCCCAGCTGTAATGTCCACCCCAGTAGTATCTGCCGTTTGGATTGGCTGCATGGCATCTGTTATACCACCATCCACCACCATCCTCTTTAGCACACTGTTTTCTGGGATCTGCAGTTAGCCTGAAAGGAAACATTTTTGGGGTTATTAGAAACCGAACAACAGTGTTTAATTCAGTGCTTTGCAGTCCCCATTGAAGGGTGCTCTATTCAGTTGTGTGCAGTGTTTGTTCCTTAGGGTACTATGTGTAATAGGCCAAAGGCCTTCTCTGCCCTGTAGTGAGAAGGGGGAACAACTGGACATATATGGCCAATTCATCCGGGAATTACACTGATTACTTTCACTGAAATGACAATTTTCCATGTCTTAGAGTTAGAAAGCCCTGGAAAATGAAATGAAGATTTCAATATACATATTAGAAAAAAGGGATATGTTTATTTTCCACTCAGATAAGCTTTCTAGAGACCAGCATTATGGCACAGTAGGTTAAGCCACTACCTAAGACATCCCTTATGAGCTAAAGTCCCGATTGCTCCATTTCTGATCCAACTCCCTGTTATCATGCCCAGGAAACCAGAGAAGACAGCCTAAGTATTTGAGCCTCTACCACCCACATGGGAGACCCAGATGAAGCTTCTGGCTCCTGGCTTTGGCCTGGTCTGGCCCCAACTGTTGCTGTTGCAGCCACGTAAGGGAATGAACCAGCCAATGAAAAGTTATCTCTCTCTCCATCTGTAACTCTGCCTTTCAAATAAAAATAAATATTTATTTTCTTTAAAGAAATAAATGTGTTCTAATTCCAGTTTTATCTCTTGGTAGTTGTGTGACATTGATTAAGGTACTCATCTCTAGACCTCAACTGTACAGTGGTACATGAAGAGACAGGAAGTACTCAAGAAATGGTAGTTGTTACCAGCCTTAGCTATTACTGATGGTAAGTAGTAATATTAGTAGGGAATTTTAAAGCAGAACAAAGAACACAGTACACACCAGCCATCATTGTCTCTGTCGTACGTGCTGAAGAACATGCCGTTGTGAATGGTCATGGTTCTGTTCTCGCCCACAAGTTGAGATGCCCCCTCCATGAGAGCGTTTCCAGCAGTTCCTTTGTATTTGTTCACTGAGATCTGGTATTTGTTGGCCTCGTTCTGGAGAGTGAAGCCTCCATAGTGAGCCTTCACCTTATCTCCGTTCCAGTCTTCCATTTCAATCAAAAGTTCTGTGGGTCCTATCTTGGTAATCTGGGAAATTTTATCATTTCCAAGCCAATATTCGCCTAAAGGAAAAATAAAATAAAATCTCATGAAAAATAAAACTTTTGTGAACACAAAAGCCCATGCCTTTATTCTACATTTTTTAAAAAAGTATTGTAATGAAACTCCTCTTAATTATCTAAAACCTAAAAACAGACTCCCAACATGATATTTTCTTTTCTTTTTTTTTTTTTTTTTTTGACAGGCAGAGTGGACAGTTAGAGAGAGACAGAGAGAAAGGTCTTCCTTTTCCGTTGGTTCACCATCCAATGGCCATCGCGGCCGGTGCGCTGTGGCCGGCGTACCGCACTGATCCGAAGCCAGGGGCCAGGTGCTTCTCCTGGTCTCCCATGGGGTGCAGGGCCCAAGCACTTGGGCCATCCTCCACTGCACTCCCTGGCCACAGCAGAGAGCTGGCCTGGAAGAGGGGCAACTGGGACAGAATCCTGCTCCCCGACCAGGACTAGAACCCACTGTGTCGGCACCACAAGGTGGAGGATTAGCCTATTGAGCCATGGCGCCGGCCCGATGATGTTTTCTTTTAATGGAAAAAAAAAACATTTTAAATAGGATGATTTTATTTTGTATTTGAAGTTTTTACCTGGTAGGCCGCAATATTTTTTCCCATCTGCGTTCCTTGCGATGTTTCCAAACCCTTCCTTGTATGGATTCCATTTCCTGCCAAAGTCAACACTGCCATCTTGACGATTCTGAATTACTGTCCATCCTTTGGTTGACAGAAACAAAAGTTGCAGGCATTAATCAATACACAGCAATGTCATTTGAAAGAAGGTCTGGGTCCTTGTCCACTCAATGTATTTTATGCCCTTCTATATTGGGTGCTCCAGAATAGATAGAATCAAAAATAAATGTAATATGAAAATTCTTAAAGTCTTTGGTTACTGCGAGTGCTTTATATTATTCCAAGTTGTGATTCATGGGTATTTTACAACTTTCAAAATATCAAATCAAATGACTCATTGTTAGCTATGTTAGAGCTCAGTCTTGGTTCCTGGCATTTTATGGCATCAAATGAATTCCAGAGCAATAGGTCAATACCAATCAAATACTTACCTCCATTTTCTGTGGTCATATCACAGTATACTCTATATGGTTTGATAGAACTTTCAGGCTGAATGAGATACATTTCAGATGTTTCACCTCCTTTCCTGATAATTTCCTCACATTCTGTAAATATAAGATGACAGATCATGTTCAAGGACCTACAATATAATAACCTGGTCTTTTTGTCACAAACTCCGATCTTGTTTAGACAAGGCCATAATCAAAGTGCAAGTTCTCTCCTTCCTTCAGAGAAAGATACCTCCTTCTTTGATGGCTCCTTCTTTCCACTGGGATCTCACACACAGAGATCTTTCATTTAGGTCATTATTTGCCACAGTGTCTTGGCTTTCCACACCTTAAATACTCTCATAGGCTTTTTTGCCAAATCTGAATGCCTTAAGGGCTGATTCTGAGGCCAGAGTGCTGTTTAGGGCATTTGTCATTCTATGAGTTTTAGTCACTAATTCTTTAAGATAACTGATTACATGGGTTACAGAGGACTGTGTTATTACAGACACTTAAGAATGATGTTATAGAAATTGGATTTTCTTTTTACTGAAAATTATGCTCAGTTTTGAGTTCTATCTTCCAAAGCTTTCTACCCACCACCCTGCCCTGGATATCTATTTACTCTTAGAACACACAGGATGGAGAAATTCCTGAATCTGTCCATGGAACTACCATCAGCACAAGCAAGTGTGTCTATACACACAGAAATCAATGCTGGGATTACAACCATCATTATATTCTATGCTGCTCATAAAAAAATTGGCAAATTCATCAGGCCAAGGCAGAATACAACACGCTAAGGATACCTTCATGGTGTGATATTTCATTATAATCTTCTGGGGGAAATCACAGCTTTGTTTAGTTATCTATCTTATTTTTAGAAAGTGTGAGTTCCTTTGGAATCCTTTAGAAATATGCATAACTAGATACCTTTTCCAGACACCACAGGAATATTACAACTGACAGTGCATGGAGTACGGCAGTAGTCCATCTGAATTGAGACGTCAGATTCTAATTTTTGTATTTTGCTTCTCAGAGTTTCCAGGATTGAACGGAGCACACGAAGGTTAGTTGGAATATTACTATTCACAGTCTCATCTATATATATTTTCTGCTTTTCCAGCTCTAAGGAATACTCATTTATTGCATTTTCATTATCTGGAAAAATGAAGTTATTAGGAATAGTCAACATTTTTTTCTCATAAAAAGTAACATATTAACTGTACAATTATGATTTTGATTTTCTGCAAATAAATTACTAAACACTGAGCTACTATCAAGCAGTCACCATATATAGTTATATGTATAGGAAATTATTGGGTCCATACTATGTATAAATTAATGTATAGCCTAACTACCACACTAGTAATTTACCATAGATATTAGCTACAGACTATGTCCAATAATAAATACAATAGATTTTTATTTCCTTGGTAAGGATAAAAGGAGAAAAGAGTATTTGGACCTTTCATTTCAGAAGTTCAATATCTCATAAAGTGGATACACTTGATTCACTTATCCAAATCATGTTAAGTACTTAAGAGCTTTGAAATTTACAAAGGATGTCATGACTCTTTTGAAAACTGTCCAAATTTGAACATGCTACTCACTGAACTGCCTATGACAGGCTGATCCCTAATCATCCAGCCAACAGCACTCAACATTCAGATCTCAAGATTCACAAGTTAGATATCATTATCCACAACACAATTGAATAAATCATGAATTACTCTCTCATGAAAATTTCAAATGTTAAATCAGTAAATGCTAAATCTGTACTCTGTGGAAATTATCTTCTGAGTCACAGGACAGGTTTCTTATAGACTAAAAATGAGTTACAGTGACATTTTTCATGGAAAATCATCCTTGCAGATACCATACTTGGAATAAGAGTTGAACAGTGCTTATCTGATATGGCTGCAGGTAAAGGCATCTAGAGTAATGAGGTGCCTAGTGAAAGTAGGATGAATGCTATTTAGGCTAACTAGAAATGTTGATTTTCTCATAATCATGTATTGTCATGGCAATTTCATTGGTTCTGATTTTATAACTGAGAATCACATGGAAAACACCAGGATATCTACCTTTTGCTTGCTTCTGCCTCTTTTGCCACATGTCTTTTAGCAGAGTCATGTACTGAAAGGTGGTGCTGGAGCTCTCAGAAATCTCATCCATCGTGTTACGTAACTCCTTAACCCTGTTTTTGATTGGCTTCTCCTGTCTTAACAAGTCCTCTTGCAACAGACATCCTGTGGGACACAACACTCCCTACAGACAAAATAGTTAGTGTTAGAGGAAGTATTGGGGTTATGGATATTTGTTAAAACATCACATAGTGAAAAGAAATTATGTCATTAGTCAATTTAAGAACATTATGGGGGACAGCGCTGTGGTGCAGTAGGCTAAGCCTCTGCCTGGGTTCTGGCATCCCATGTGGGTGCTGGTTCGAGTCCCGGCTGCTCCTCTTCCAAATCCAACTCTCTGCCCATGGCCTGGGAAAGCAGTGGAAGATAGCCCAGGTGTTTGGGCCCCTGCACCTGCATAGAGGTCAGGAAGAAGCTCCTGGCTCCTGGCTTTGGATTGGCCCAGCTCTGGCTGTTGCAGCCATCTGGGGAGTGAACCACTGGATACAAGATCTCTGTCTCTCCCTCTCTCTGTAGCTCTACCTCTCAAATGAATAAATAAAATCTTTTTTTTTAAATTAAAAAAAAAAACATTATGTGGTTTTCTTTTACAAGATCAGAAATTCTAGAATCATCATCAAACTCTTATGAATATTAAAAATATTTCTGAGGCCAGCATTGTGACACAGCCTGTTAAGCCCATATCAGAGAGTTGGATTAAGCCTGGATAGTCCAGTTCAGACCTAATTCCCTGCTAAAACATCCAGGAAAGCAGAAGCAGAGGGTACAAGTACCTATTCCCTTGCCACCCATGTGGGAGACCCAGATGGAGTTCCAGGTTCCCTGGCATCCGCCTGGCCCAGTCCCAGCCATTGTGGCCATTTGCTGAGTGAACCATTGAACGGAAGAACTCTTCCTCTTTCTGTCTCTTTCTCTTTCTCACTGTCAGTCTACTTCTCACACCAATCAAATCTTTAAAAACAAAAATATCCCTTACCACATGAGAAATGTAATCAGGCTCTGAAAATTGTACCACTTGTAGAAAGGACACAGGCGAGATACAAAGGAAAAGGCAATACCCATGCATTGTAATCTGTTATCTTGGCCCCAGACCAAAGAAAACAAGAAAGGAAGCCTAAACTAAAGACCCCATAAGCTGGTTTTGAATTTGATTTCCTAAATAAACCAAAAGAAAAGGACAATGGTGGTCATGTGGGCCAGTGAAGCACCGGGGAGCCATGAAGAATCTTCTCTGAGCACTACCACTAAGAGAGCCAGCGCACCCACCCGCTCTTCATCAGCATGAAGGCAGCCTCCAGCATCAGGTATTTTCCTTTCCTTTTTCGTTTGCCTGGCAACTGGTGTGGCTGGCCGAGCTCGGTAGCCGCCTCCGCTGATGGGAGGTGGGGCAGGTCTCAGGCTCGGAAGTTCTTCCCTCTTCCTGTCGATGGGCCGATGACCACGGGCGTCTGGTAAGACCTACAACAAACAACAATGCAGTGCTCTAGCAGATTTGCGATGTAGCTGTCCTGACACCTTCAATTTATTATTGAGATTGTTACAAGTCTGAGGATTCGCTGAAGGCCCATCAACCGGACAGTTGGCAGTGGTAAATCAGTAGGCTGCCTGGGTCTCTTACGGGCATATAATGAACTTGTATCCAAGGTAGTTGTCGAAGAGAAGCCCTAAGACAAAACTAGCAGCTTAAGTATAATAACGATTTTTGATCCCTGAAACCTGTGTGTTGGAACATACAAAATTTTAAGAAATCCATTTTGTTAAGGATCAATATTCTCTAGCTACTTGGAATACTAAATCCTTGCAATTATTGTTAATCATTTCCCCAATTTCTATTTTTATGAATCAACAATTAGGCTAACTCTCATATAATGACATATATAACAGACAATACAAATTTATTAAAAGTGAAATTTCTTGGGACCAGTGCTGTGGTGCAGTGGGTTAAAGCCCTGGCCTGAAGTGCCTACATCCCATATGGGCGCCAGTTCGAGTCCCGGCTGCTCCTCTTCCAATCCAGCTCTCTGCTATGGCCTGGGAAAGCAGTGGAGGATGGCCCAAGTCCTTGGGCCCCTGCACCCACATGGGAGACCCGGAAGAAGCTCCTGGCTCCTGGCTTTGGATAGGCACAGCTCCAGCAGTTGCGGCCATCTGGGGAGTGAACTATCGGGTGGAAGACCTTTCTCTCTGTCTCTACCTCTCTCTGTAACTCTTTCAAATAAATAAAATAAATATTTTAAAAAAGGTAAAATTTTTTAGGATTTATTTATAATAATACAACATTTGATCCTAATATGTTCCAAGAGGAATTAGGCACTGGAGCCAGACTGTTCAGGTTAAATTCTTGACTTTGCCACTTTCTAGTTATAAGTCTTTACCCAAGTTATTTTATTTGCGTCCCAGTTTCCTCATCTGTAATATAAGAATAATAATGGCTTGCATATGCCCTATGAAATTACTGTAATAATCAAATGACTTATGCATATGACATGCTCAGAAAAGTGCGTGGCACATTGTGAGCGCTCATTACTACTTATATTGGAATCACACACAAGAAATGCTATAGTTTAAGTGGCTCTTTTACTGCTAATTCTACTTTTTATTCTTCTATCAGCAAAATTATTGGTTAAACCCTTCCTACATGATTTTTTGATGTACTCATTTTAAACATGCTTTTCTCAAGTTTAAAATAATTCTCAGGTATTTGCAAGGCAACTAAAATTGCTTACTAATTTAGAAATATTACATTAAAAATAATGAGGTAGAAAATCTGCAATATAGTACAAAGTTGTGGCTTGCATAATTACACGTCTATGTCCTTCGTCAGTAGCCTTAGGGGCTTCATTACAAATTAACAAATAACAAGATTTGGAGTAGCAATTGAACTATCTTGCAATTGCCTACAAGTCATCAAGTGAACCCTATTTGGATTTTATTGTCATTTGTTTGTGAAATTGTTATATCAATTAACATTCAGTGGGGTGGAAGTAGGCTTGAAACTCAAGCAGATTGTGTCCAGATTCTCCTGTTGAATCCCTGAGCTGCATATACACACACCCTTAACTCACAATCAGCAGAGGGAAACCTGTACTGCGTGTCCAAGACGTGGTTCCAACCACACTCTGTAGGCTGCAACATCAAGTTTACAAAATGTGATCACCTGCTTATTGCAAATAAAATTATGGTCAAAGAAAACTTCCACTAGAGAGGTAGAATGGATGGCCTGGCTTTACTAGAGAAAGAGCAAAATGAAAAATATTTAAAGAAATTATGTGCAGATTTAGGCCTCATAGAGATCACTTACATAAGTCACCAAATTAGAAAATTCATTTTGCTGCCTAACTGTTAAACTGTTTCCCTGTGAATTTGGTGAGCAAGAATGCGAAAATACTGAGTAAAGTATTTCAAAAATGTAGTTTTACAAATTCACATTTTTCTTACCTAATGTGATTAACCTGGCAATTACCTTTTTATATGTACTCTGAGAATTAGAACATTAGAGTTCCCGTCAAATTGAACAAATGTTCCAAAATGAATTACTGCATGTATTATTGTGCACTCTTTTTCAGTGTGACAATATTTTGCTATATCCAATACATCTGATAATGATACATTTAATAATTAAATTTGAATTTTAAACATAGAAAATGCATTTCTGTATTTTGATGTCAAAACGCTAGCATAGATAATACTTGAGAAAAAGTGTAATAAAATGAAAAATAGACCGAGCTATGTTTCATAACCATTAGTAACAACAACAAATATTTCAAATGTTCTCATCCGAAACATCAGTATTTCATTTTCTAGCACTGCCCTTGGCCTATTCTGCTTTCAATCTCAGGTTATCATTCTCATTCAGAAACAGTAATCTCAGGAGCCATATGTTACTGTTCACCAAAGCAACCTACCTACTGAAGTTTTTTCTTTGAAAATATTGTTACTTTTATTGTATAGTCTGCAAAATTTTTAGTGTTTCTCCTCATAGTTAAAACAAAGTATTGCTAGAATTTTAATTGAAAATTGTACTACTCAGGTTAGCGACAATGAGAAAACACATCTTATTCTAACTAAGTCAACTTCACCTGGGAAAATAATGGTGATAAACCAGAAAAAAAGAAACTATTTTGTTTTAATACAAGACATACTATGAAAATATTCTCTAAATAAAAAGAGTCCCTAAGAATAACTACTCAATTTCATAACTGTAATCAATGCCAACTTCATTACCACAAGCACACATAAGATTATGATTATTATATATTAATAATGTTAGTAATAATATATTTTTAAACATCACCTCATCATCGTAGTCATCGGCAGCTTGGGATTTAACTATAAAAGTACACAACAGTAGAAATAACAGATGTTTCATGGTTTTAAATTTTTGAAAGTTCCAAGAAACCATCCTTTCCCTGTGGACTTAACTGAGAGATCTTCAGTCTTATATATACCTGTGTCCTCAGTTAGGGATGGCTTTAGAAATGGTTACCTTCCCTTAGTTAAAGTTTAACTGTGGTGCACTTGTTGGCTGAACCATTTTATCACTTAAGCAACATCTTCCCAGCAACTTATTTGCTTGTCACAGGACTACTCTTCTCTGTAGACATAATTTAGACACACTGAAATTCTCCAGTTCCTTTAATGGGGAAAACTGATGGAAAGTCAGGCCATTCCTAAACTAGATGTGGATCACGCTTCCTGTAAATGAATGTGTGTGCTGCACATGCTCACCAATAACATGAGAGAAAAAAAAAAATCCAAGCACAAAAGGTCAGACCTATCTGAAGGCATCTGACGAGATCGTAAACTCACAGAAGAGTTACCAGAAATGCTTACGTTTGGAGGTAACCATGTAGCTCAGTTTTAAAAGGGCTACTAAAATCAAGAGTAGTGTTATATTATATGTTTAGCCTTTAATTTAGGTTATCACAATAACAAAACCACAATTCATCAGAAATAAACATTGGAAACAAAATGTTCAGGATCTTTGATTTTTTTTTTTGCTTTGACCAGTTTTCACTAACATATGTCCTTTATCAACATGTTAAAATGTTAAATTCTAAATAATATTAGAATAATTAGTAGGCTATAAATTCCTAAATTAAAATTATTATGCTGATTGGATACATATTTAATATGCTAGTTTATTGTTATATTGAAACATTGTCAACAATGGTGAAGATTTTCTATATGTACTTCATTAGTATGCATACATGTTGCATGTGACACATTTCCTTCACCATTTCCTGTAAATCTCCAAATCCATCTCTTTCATTTGTTCATTGGATTGTTGCAATGAGGATTAACAGTACTACAGGAGTGAGTAGGAAAAACAAAGTCAACAACCCAAGTCCCAGCAAGTGTGCTGTTTCAAAGCATTTCCTGTCTTTGTATGGAAAGTGAAACATTTTCATTAAATTTGAAAATTTACTTTATGAATATCTGAGTTTGGATCAGAAAAGTGTTTTAAGTAATACTTTGAAACAGAATTTTTTTTGTAATGGTATGAGATACTGAAAATGTTTCTTCTCTTGGTAGCATGAGTATTGGTTTCATTTTCAAATTCTTTAGACTCACATTTGTAGAAATAAAGTTTTGAGTTTCAACTGAGAAAAATACTTGATTGAGACTTTGCAAATCTGTGTCCCATTTATTAGTAATGAGTAACTATTGTATACTTTAAGATTTTTTTAGTTTTGTTTTTTTCTTAGAGTAAATGCCAACAGAAAAAGGAAATGTGTGTATATTAGCTAAAAATATGGAAAATATTTATATTTAGAGTATTACTGAGAAAAAGTTTATTTTAACTAGCTGGACAATTTTCCTTTCGTGATATATATTCCTGCTGATTTCAAAATAATTATTTCTTAAGGGCCTTAATACAAATATTTTTTATCTTTTGAGGTAACAATCACTGCATTTTCAATCACTGACATTTTAACAACTAGCAATAGGAACATCATTTAACTTTATTTATTTGATTTATTTGACAGGCAGAGAGAGCTCTCCCATTCACTGGTTCACTTCCAATTTCCAGCAAAAAACAGGTCTGGACCAGGTGAAAGCCAGAAATCAGGAAACCAACTTGGACCTCTCACGTGGGTGGCAGGGATTCAAGTACTCTGCCAGAGTGAGCATTAGTAGGAAGCTGGAATTAGGAGCACAGCCAGACCTTGAACCCAGGTTCCTGGACGTGGGATGTGGCCCTACCAAGAAGCATCTTAACTGGCAGGACCTATGTCTGGCCCTGACCCATCATTTAACTTCCAAAAGTTTGCACATTTTTGTTGTTGTGTCTTCTAGAATTTAATAGACTTTTTTTTTTTTTTTACAGGCAGAGTGGACAGTGAGAGAGAGAGACAGAGAGAAAGGTCTTCCTTCGCCTTTGGTTCACCCTCCAATGGCCGCCGCAGCCTGTGCGCTGCGGCCGGCGCACCACGCTGATCTGATTGCAGGAGCCAGGTACTTATCCTGGTCTCCTATGGGGTGCAGGGCCCAAGTACTCGGCCCATCCTCCACTGCACTCCCAGGCCACAGCAGAGAGCTGGCCTGGAAGAGGGGCAACCAGGACAGAATCCGGTGCCCCGACGGGGACTAGAACCCGGTGTGCCAGCGCCGCAGGCGGAGGATTAGCCTAGTGAGCCGCGGCGCCGGCCTGATAGACTCTTGTTCAATATTCAAGTGAAAGTTCCTTCCCATTCCCACTTTGCTCTACTCTGACAGGCATTCTTGCCATCATCAGAAAAAAGAAAATGATGGAAAGAAATTGGAATGCGTGCTCCATAGGAACGAATTCATTCTGTAGTTTTGGAGAGGACTATAAGTGCTTGGAAGTGTGCAGGAGGCTGGGAAGCACACTGGTGAGCAAAGTGAACATAGTAGGCACTTACTAAACAGTTACAGAAGGAGGGACTGAACTAAGCCTCATTAAACGTGCCTCAGAAGCCAAACTCTGTGGTTTATTTACCTTATTTAATTATTGAAACCACTAAGTTCTATAGATGACAAAACTGCGGTTCGGAGAAATGTCGTAAACTACCCAAGAATAAATGGGTAATATATGCTATTGTCAGGAACTGACTGGGTCTGACCCTACAGTCCATCCTCTATGCCCACTACCTCATACCGCCCACATGAATCTATTATAAAAACTTTTCCTATAACTTTTTTTGGTGGTATGTTGCTTTCTGGTTTGGTTTTCGGGCCAGTCCCTCCTCTTGGGACCCACTGACACAGACTGTTACACTCAGTTTCACCTCTTGCTTTCACTTGCTCCATGCTCCGAATGGGTGTAGGTACCGACAGTCGTGACTGTGTGAGGAGCATTGGTGGTGCAGAGGTGACGGGCTTCACTGCAGTTCCTCTCAGACACTTTTTTATACAGTTACAGAAACAGCCTAAGTTGCCTCATATTACAAAGCAGATGTTTGCAAAGAAAAGAAGTGTATTTGCAGATTCCATTTCTTAAAACACTTGGATTTTTAGAATGTTGATGCCATTGGTGGAGGGAAAAGGGAGTACTATTTGCTCAGTTACATTTTGGGGTCAATAGTGCAGTGTTCTTCATATTAGCTGATGTGGTTACCTAAGTCAAGGACAGTAAATCAGTGACAGAACACAGGTCACTGGTGCTGTCCAGCACACCCTGACATGAAGGGCAAAGACTTCCGGGCACTGATCAACATACTTGTTACAATGTTTACAATCCGTGTGAGGCCCTGTCTACACAGTACAAGGAAATTGGGTTTAGCGACTACTTACTGAGCACCTGCTTTGAGGTAGCCAGTGGGCTGGGGGCCAGGGATGCCGTGGTGAACAAGGTAGAGGCCAAACAGTCACAAAAGCTTTCTGTCTAGAGCAAAAGAAAATGGAAACTACTTAGGAAACCTTGTTCTGAGCTTTGGGGAACATTAGCAGGGGCCTCATCTCCCTCAGGGTGAAAAGGGACTTGAAAAGAATGAGGCTTTAGTGATTTCAATGACTCCATGGTTTATGTCAAGCATAGGAGGTACTTAACACATCGGAGGTACTTAATAAATAATAACAGAGCAAGTTTATGATTGTATAAACAAGTGAATAGAAAAATATCTTTGTCTAAATAGGCATAGGTTTTTGGGATACTTTACCAAGGCTCCACGTATTTTCCTTGCGTTCACTGAGCTACCATTTGGGAACCAATGTTTAAAGGGAAATTAATACTGGAGATTTACAAGCCAGGCTGAAGCGAGCTTTTTTGCTTAACCTGAAACAGTGTGGCAGAGATATCTGCAATCGGTTAGTTACCCTCTCCGGGCAGGACATGTGGCAGCTGAGAAGAGCGGGTGATAGTTCTACCTCTTGTGGAAGGATTGCTTGCTAACACGGATGTGTTTGCTTTTCTCGTGGGAGCTGACATAGAGCCGGCAGTAACGGACCATTGGAGATTTTCTTCTAGTACTAATTGTAGATCACAAGCACTAAAGAAAAGGCAGATGCTCTTCAGCTCCTTTCACAAAGACATAGTGAACTCCTCTTCCAGGGCTTCTCCCTCCTCCTGGAATGAAGCTAACATGTAAGAATGGGGCACTAGGGAACTGCATTGTGGCGTAGTGGGTAAAGCCGCCACCTGCAGTGCCAGCATCCCACCTGCAGGCACCAGTTCAAGTCTGGGTTGCTCCACTTCCAATCTAGCTCTCTGCTATGGCCTGGGAAAGCAGTAGAGGATGGTCCAAGTCCTTGGGCCCCTGCACCCGCGTGGGAGATCCGGAAGAAGCTCCTGGCTACTGGCTTCGGATGGGCTCAGCTCTGGCCTTTGCCACCATTTGGGGAGTGAACCAGTGGGGTGGAAGATCTCTCTCTCTCTCTCTCTTTGCTTCTGCCTCTCTGTAACTCTGCCTTTCAAATAAATGAAAATAAATAAATAAATAAAAGGAATGGGGCTCTAGAGGTCCTGCTAGCCAGCCACCAGTGACCACACCACAGGGAGGTGCATCTGTTATCTAAGCTAACTCCTGTGATTCTGTCTCCCAGTGTTGTGTTTGCACAGGAAACCAGGCGAGATTCGGGTCAGTGGGTCTGATACCATATTCACAGCAGCATGCTAGACACAAGAGCTGTAAGATAGAACTGCTGAAGTAACCAGAGCTTGGGCTTAATCATTTGTCGACCTAACAGTCCCATCATCACCTCACCTTTGTTTAACTTAGACTTGAGATGGCTTCTGGGGTTGCTGAGCTAACCCAAAGCGGAATTCATACTTTCAGAAATCAGACTGGCTGTCTTGTTTTTAAGCACCAATTTCAAATTAGAAAAAGAAGTAATGGAATCAATCACTAGAACTTTGTACCTGTTAGGTATGCGTTACCACTAGTAAAAACCTGGGGACAGTGGAAACTTCTATTTTGGAGCATGTCAGTTATACTTATTTCTAAGATCTTTCACCATTTAATAGCTTTTTGTTGATTAAATAAAAATATTTTCTATAAAATATGCCCAAAATTGAGCAGTTTTAACAACATTTTTATGAGAGTTAATAGCTTGATGAAAAAGCACGAGCCTGGCAAATAAAACTGGGCAAAAGATTTATACAAAAGAAAAAGGAAATGCAGATATGTGTTTGGGAAAAAATACTGATCTAGATATGAATCAATGAAAGCCAGAATGATTGGTTCTAGTAACAGAGATACTATGTCAGGGAAGGAGAAAGAGGGCAGAACAACACCTCCATCATCCCCACCAAATAAATAAGAAAAGAGGCAGGGTGAATGGAAACACAAAGCACATTGTAGGGTATCTGATCTTAAAGTGTCATCAATCCCTTACGAGTTCTTTAATATTTCAATCTACCTTCAGTCACTAATTTCTGGTGGACTATGAGGCATTCTTTAAGCTTAGATCTCAATGAAAACAGACGCTGCCTGTGTGGGAGAGCTGACCTCTGGTCTTATGGGTTATATTTATGCAGCTTTCCCCCTTTCTAAAAATTACAATAGGGCAATTATTGTAATACAACTAACCCTTATAAAACAATTCATTTGTACTGGTCACTCACTGCTCCCAGAACTTTGCCCGTCTTTTTTTTTTTTTTTTTTTTTTTTTTTTTTTTTTTTGGACAGGCAGAGTGGACAGTGAGAGAGAGACAGAGAGAAAGGTCTTCCTTTGCCGTTGGTTCCCCCTCCGATGGCTGCCACGGCCGGTGCACCGCGTTGATCCGATGGCAGGAGCCAGGTACTTCTCCTGGTCTCCCATTGGGTGCAGGGCCCAAGCACTTGGGCCATCCTCCACTGCACTCCCTGGCCACAGCAGAGAGCTGGCCTGGAAGAGGGGCAACCGGGACAGAATCCGGTGCCCCAACCGGAACTAGAATCCCGTGTGCCAGCGCTGCAAGGTGGAGGATTAGCCTAATGAGCCGCGGCACCTGCCTTGACTGTAATTCAACAACCGTGAGGGAGAGGGATACTATTATTTCCATTTTACAGATGATGAATTTAGGCATAAAAAGAAGAAAGCTGTTCAAGTTGACCCTATTAAATTGCAGAGAAGTGATTGACCCCTGGCATTCTGGCTCCAGGGTCTATACCCCTCACTACTCTGATGGGCAAATTCCTCATGTTATACACAAAGCTAACTGATGGCTTATTGGAATGCTGTTCCTACTCCAGCAAAATAAACACCTATGAGCATATCTCTGCACACTTTTATGAAGACACGTAACATACACGCACATATGTGAGAAACATACACGCATGCACAGCATATTTTTGGAAAGTGACTCTGTATGATGAAAGGTATGCAGATATTTTTACCAGTTTATTGCTAGCCTATCAAAGATTGCCTCTATTTAGACTCCCAGCAAAATTTAAATTCTCCTCTCACTCTTGCTACATCTCATCAAATTTAAAACTTTTTTGCCAATGTTATGTAGAATATGGTATTACATTGTTGTGTTAACATTTCTTTAATGATGAAGCACACTGAGAATCTTTATTTATACTTACTGGCCACAATATTTATTTTTCAATGAACTGTCATTTTGTCATGTGTTTTGTGTTGTTCATTTTTTTCTCTTGATTCATGAGGCATTTTATATTAAGAATATTAGACTTTGAATCCTCCACCTGTGGCTACGGCACACCGGATTCTAGTCCTGGTCGGGGCACTGGATTCTGTCCCGGTTGCTCCTCTTCCAGTCCAGCTCTCTGCTGTGGCCAGGGAGTGCAGTGGAGGATGGCCCAAGTCCTTGGGCCCTGCACCCCATGGGAGACCAGGAGAGGCACCTGGCTCCTGGCTTCGGATCAGCGCGGTGCACCGGCCGCAGTGCGCCGGCTGCAGCGGCCATTGGAGGGTGAACCAATGGCAAAGGAAGACCTTTCTCTCTGTCTCTCTGTTTCTCACTGTCCACTCTGCCTGTCAAAAAATAAAAAAAAAAGAATTTTAGCCTTTGACTAATATATACATTGTGAAAATCTTCCCAATTTTCCACTTGCCTTTTGACTTGGTCCATGATGTATATCATATGTGCCCCCACATACATATGCTATTTTAAAAAGTATGTATATGACACGACCAAATTATAAATACTTTAAGGACGCTTGGTTTGGGATTTTGCTTTCCCCATTCCAGTTATTTTCTAAAAGTCAGAATAAAGCAGTACATTGCCTAAGAGCATGTATACTACCCAAGAGTTAGACAATTTGGTTGAGAAACAGGAAGTAGTAGTAATATTGATGATTTTATGCATATAAGAACGGCACTCAGATCTACACATGTGACCTATCACTGTTTAAGAGCAAAGAATACAACATTTGAAGGAAAATAAAAATATTTTAAATATTGATGAATTTTAAAAATTACCTGGTTAATGAAAGAAGTCTCCTTAAAATTTTCATTGTTGGTTCCACACATACTACTAATATTGATACAAATTATTTCCAGTATCTGCTTTAAGGAAAACCCCGAGTCCTCTAGCAGAGCATTAGTGACACCTGCCGTTCAAATGAGGCAGCCTGGGATGTCAGGCAGGGCAGGGATTCCTAATGGGTACTGGACCCTTTACAAATCCAGTGAAACTTAGAGTGGGGAGGAAGAAGGAGAACCGTTCCTATACGAACACAAAATTTAGCCGCACTACACATAATCCATGTATCTCTGAACTAGGTAAGAGGGTCACTCGAGCTTTGTAGACCATAAAGCTTCAAGCACAGTACATAATTCTGTATATTCAACAGTGCTTTAAAAAGAGTAAAAAGTAGTTCAATTTGCTTCAATCACTACAATATTTTATAAGAGTCTGGGTTTATAAATTAAATGTCTCCAGGATTATCGAACAAGCTTACAAGTCCAACTAGACAGTTCTTGTATTGTCGGATACATTGGAGTCTTGCTTACATTTCTAGTTTGTCATTTAAAAACATTCTTTTCCATAGTAATTACTATTCATAGGTGAGTTATATTTTTATTCCCTATGTATACGTACTCTACAGCATTTCCTTGCAAAGTGTCCTATCCTGGGCCACTTTAACAGAAAATAAAATCTGAAGTCAAACTCGCATTCAAATTCTGAGATGATGGTATTTTCAAGTAAAAACATAACCTTAATGTTTTAAATAAAATTAAAACTTCGTGAATTTCAGGAGACTGTTGAACCACTTTGCCCTGTTCTTGCTGGAGACTCCTCCCACGCGCCCCACTGCACCCCAGACCCGCAGTATGCGCTGGGGACAGGATCAGTGAAACTGATGAGGGTTAAGGGAGAACCGGGGCCACCGAGATGACTGTAGATCTGTTTGCAAACACTCAACTACATCAATTTTGTAGCTGCATCGTGGCATTACTGAACCCATATTCACCAACAACTAGGCAGTAGACAAGTGGTAGGTCGTTTATGAGAAACTAAAACACTATGTAGCCCAAAATAAATGTGGGGCTGTGCTGAATGCGGTAAAAGAGTTATTCTGCAGACATGTCCAAATTTCTCAACCTGAAACCACGGTTCTGCAGCATGCCTTCCCACCAGCGCCGCTGGATTCTGTAAGCGCAACTATTTCCAAGCGCTGAGAACGCACCAGGCTCTAAGCGCATCCAGCCAGGCGCTGCAATCAGCCGACCCAAACGCGGAAGGCGACCCCTAAGTCAGTGAGACCGTGTTAGGGCAGGACCTCAGAGCCCAGGCAGGGTCGCTCTCCAGAACGCCCCCCGTCCCCCGCGCTGATTTCTTAACATTTCCGACTAAAAGCCATCCAGCTTCCAAGGAATTCAGCACAACGGACCAGGGCCCCTAACGCACTGTAAAACTGATTCAATTTGGCAGAAAACAGTATTTTGACTCGTTCACAACGCTCTGCGACACGTCCCAGCCCTGTCCGTTCAGACTCGGCCCCAGGCGCGAGCAGGAAGGCCCGCCCCCCGCCCCTGATCCCGAAAGGCCGAGCGAGCGGCGCGCGCGCGCAGCGCTCTACGTCATATCCGGCGCCAGGCCGTCCGATTCCGGAAGTGGCTGCCCAGTTGTGGCGGCGCTCTCTGCGCGGGTGATAGGTGTCTGTTCTGCAGGAGAGCTGGGGTACACGGCATCATCATGGTCGAGGTAAAGTGATGGTCGGGCGCTCAGGAGGCGTTTGCCTCTGGAATGTTTTATTTGGCAGCGCGCTGGGGGGATGGAGCGTGCTGGGAGGCTGGAGAGGGAAGAGGCTGCCAGGGCAGCTGTGTGGCCAAGGCCAAGTGGTCTCTTCTTAGGGAGGTGCTTTGCGCAAAGGGTCTAGGGTGCATGGAAACCCGAGTCTGAAGCTCCGTCCGGCGGGGAGCCGTAGATGATTTCTGCAGTGCTTGTCTGACCCCCGGAATCCGGGCTCTGACCTCGGAGGCGGGGCTCCTGTTGATGTCCGACCCCTGGCCGGTTGTCGCTGCCGGCGTACATAGTGGCACTAATTCTGCCACCTAAAAGACTCTGGCGGTCAATTCACCTCGTGTTTCAGCCCACGCCAGGAAAGCCTGCCGTTCTTGATGCCTTACGTGTTTTTCCCACCTGGTTTGAACATTAGCAGGCCTTGCTCGTCTTACTGCGAACATTGCCTGACGCCATCCTCTCTGGTCCATATCCGCTGCAAGTCATCTTAATTCAGACGGACGTTATCTTTAGCCAGGAGCGACGCACTGGCTTCCAGCTGACTTTCTTCTTTTTTTGCCCTCCTATAAATTGTTCTATGCAAGACATAAGTTGGCCATGGTTTTCTGGCTTAAACCCCTCTCCTGTCCCTGTGACAATAGGACAAAACTCGAGACTGTTGGAATGGTCTAAAAAAGGCCTTTCCTAACTGGACTTTACCTGCCTTGGCAACCTCGGCTTACTCCGCATCCCACCCTGTCACCCAGCCTGCACCCCGGGCATTATTTCAGTCCTTGGTCACCTTTGCACTGGGCATGTGCCGCTGCCTGGGCTGCGCTTACCTGTGTTCCCTCCTGTCTGTTCGGACTTCGCTGCAGAGCGCTCTTTCGCCGTCATATCTGGTTCCTCCTGTGTTCTCTGCCTTGGCCTCTTGTCTTTATAGCGCTTACCCAAGTGTGGACTTGCTTTCCTAGTTTTGCTTGTCTTCTTCCTCCTGAGTACAAGGAGCGTGCTGCCTATCATTCTGTTGTCAGCTTTAGCACCGTGCTGACAGAGAGGTGGAGCGAGCCTAGTAGGTATTTCCTGAGTAAGGGGGTACTCTCACCTCACTCAGCTGCTCTAGCCGAGGCTCTGGCGATGAACTTGACCCCTTGTAGCTTGCTGCAGGAGTAGCTGTGGTGAGTGGTATGGAGCGTTCGACATTCTCACACACGTAAAGCGTCTGATGAGTTTGACTGTAATTCAGGTTACGCTGTGGGTAATTTATAGGTTAAGTGTGTAATTACACACACACACTCTCTCTCCCTTTCTCTAGGAAGTGCAGAAGCATTCTGTGCACACGCTTGTGTTCAGGTCCTTGAAGAGGACCCATGACATGTTTGTAGCTGACAATGGAAAACCTGTGCCTTTGGATGAAGAGAGGTAGGCATAGTTTTCTTTCATTTGCTAAAATTGTTAAAATTCTAATACTGGGAGAAGAGATCAGGGAAAGGGAGACCTTTAAACATTACTTAGTAATACTTGGTTTTACTCATGTAGTACTCAGGTAGTGCTCATGGACTGTCTCTTTAATGAAAGCTCTTTGGGCATAATTTTAACTGGTTTAACCTTTCTTTTTTTTTGGCCTTTATGGTAAAGAATCCCATTAATTAATTGCATTTTACAAATGTCCGGTAATTAGGAGAGTCCCGTTCAGGTATTTTATTTTATAATCAATCACTTTGTATGTGCTTTCAGCTTCCCGCTGCTCTCAGAGCCTTGCTGAGCTGAAATTGTACCTGGCCAGTACTTCTACTCCCATCTTTTCTCGTTAGTATGGTGAAGATTGTTGAGTGGGGGCATAGTTTTGGTTCTACATCTCCAGCTCCAGTCTGGGATTGCATTATGTGCAATGTTCCTTCTTTGTCCTTTGCCCTTCTTTTTAAAACTTAATTCCTGAAACAAATATTTCTATTTCATTTACAAGATGAGGTTTTCTTAAAAGTAATATAAGTGCATTTCTTTTTAAAAATACTGAACTAATTTAGTACTTTGATTAGTTCCAACTAACCTTTCTAGATACATCTGTTTAAGGTTACTGAGGTAATTTTTACTGTTTTTATATTTAGATATATGAAGGAAATAAGTGTAGGCCTTGAAAGAATTTTTAAGGGTATATTAGTTTCTATATATCTTTAAATCAGTTTGACCTTTGATAACTAATCATGAAATGTTTTATTTATTAAGTGACAAATTAAAATATTACTTGGATTTAATGCCTGCCATGTGATAAATTGTGAATTAAAGTAACTACATATGATGTGGAAATGCACTTGGAAATTTTAGGTTTTTTTGAAATATTGTTTAAAATCTTACTAGAAACTTATACGTCACTGGGCAAACTTAAATTATGTTTCCTAGCTATCTGTAAACACTTAAATTTGTGAGTGTATTTTACATATTTAAGGATACATTCTTATGTTTATAATTTTTAAATAGTCACAAACGAAAAATGGCAATCAAGCTTCGTAATGAGTATGGTCCTGTGTTGCATATGCCAACCTCGAAAGAAAATCTTAAAGAGAAAGGCCCCCAGAATGCAACGGATTCATATGGCCATAAACAGTATCCTGCCAATCAAGGTCAGTATGGTGTTATCAGCAATATTTGAGAAATATAAAAACAAATAAAATGCTTTAATAGGACCCCTGGAAGAACTAGTTACAGTCATACAGTGTTTTATAGCTATGCTGTATTTTAATGGAAGTCTGATTTTCGTCATGTGAGTGGTGGGATAGTTGGTGGCTTTCTTACAGGAAATAAAGAGGTGGAAAAGATCACAGTGGAGAATACAGAAAAACCTGGGAGACTGTTCTTAACTTGTGGAGGGGCTACCTAGCCTTACTGTAATTGAGAAAGATGAAATTCAAGGACAAATTGAGTAGCCCATAACAAAATGCTCGAGGCCAGACGTGTTTTGCATTTCTGATTCTGTTTTTTCAGATTTTGGAATATTTGTGTATGTGTAAATCTAAACACAAGATTCTTTATTATGTTTCGTATATACCTTTTATTGATAACCTGAAGATAATTTTATTCACTGTTTTTAGTGTGCCTGCTTCACATGAGGTTAGGTGTGGAATTTTCGGTGTCACATTATTTCAGTATTTTAAGTTTTAGAGCATTAAAATCTAAAAATCTAAAGGTTTTAGATTTTTGGATTATGGATACAACTTGTGCAATTGTAATGAAGAAAAGACTCTAGATTCCACAGGAAGCCATTGCCTTTTGCTTAGAAGAAAAACTGGAGTGGATTGTCATTTAATAAGCTCACTCTGTGGCACCATCACTGTAGCAAATGCATGAGCCTTTTTGAACTCATGTCAGCAACTGGGCAAGGACGTAGCCGTGTACATGATTTATAGAGGTCAAAGCAAACATGATGGACTGGGCATTTGGCCTGTTGGTGAAAACACCACTTGGGATGCCTGCATCTCATATGAGAGCCTGGGATGGAGTCCCAGGTCTGCTGCCAGTTCTAACGTTCCTGCTAAAGTGTAGGAGACAGCAAGTGATGACTCATGAGACTGTGTCTGGGCAGCCCGTACAGGAGACCTGGCTTGAGTTCTCAGCTACTGGCTTTGGCCTGGTCTGTCCCTGGCTATTGTGGGCATTTTGGGGGTGAAGCAACAGATGAGAAATTCTCTCTGCTCTCAAATAACATGTAAATAATTTTGAAAATATGGTCAATATCTTGTATATCTGAGATTGCAGTTTAGTTGGGAAAATTTGAGAAATCCAGTTGATGATATGGATGTATTTAAAAAGATAACTTGTGTATAAGATAAATTCACCATTGATTAATTTTTCTTTTTAGGACAAGAAGTTGAGTATTTGGTGACAGGTACACATCCATACCCACCAGGACCTGGTGAGTGAACTATGATTACAGAAATTGTCTTATTTTATTGTCACAAATATTTCCTTGAATGAGGCAATAATGACATTCGAATTACCTATAGAATACAGGTTAAACTCAACAGCCCGGCATCCACACATAGCTTTTTAGAATATAACTAACTAATATTTATATACAGTAATTTAGCAAACATTATTAAACTCTTATATTTTTTCAAGCATTGTGCTAGGAATTCACAGACGATAAAACTGCTCCAAGCCTAGAGAAATTTGTTGGCTGGTGGTTTAGAAAGGCATGTAAATATCACTGACCACATGAATGAAGAATTGTTAGTGTTGAAATATGTACAGTGGGAAGGTGTCCCCCGGGTGTGTGTGTGTGTGTAGAGGGGTTGGCACATGGACACTGTGACTAGCATAATAGGGTATGGCACAAAGAGCTTAATATTGTAGAAAATGCAAGGGAGCTGGCTGCTTCTGATGGTAGTAACTTAAATTCACTCCTAGAAGCTCAGTATTTAAAGAAATGCTTGGTTTTTACTGTTGAAGGTAATTCTGGAATTTCACAGAAATTTAAACTTGGCTTTTTTGGGCTGCTTTAATACCAAGCTGCTTATGAGCAGGTCAAACATGAGGTATGTGGTAAGTGTATTTATTGTTAAAAACAAAGACAAGCAAAATTTCATCATCCAATTTTTGTGATATCACCACTTGAAGACAGTAACTTGTGTATGTTTTCCTCTGGTGCTTTATTTCAAATGCATGTAAATGAAAACAAAGATAGCTATGAGAAGAGTTTTTTTTTTTTTTATGTTAATAGGGGTTGCTCTGACAGCAGATACTAAGATCCAAAGGATGCCAAGTGAATCGGCTGCACAGGCCTTAGCAGTGACGTTACCTTCTTCTCAGACCAGGTATGAAGTGCTGTGCGTGTAATTGTAAAGATTTTGGAAGTGCATTATACTTTTCACACTTTTTTCGTTATTTACATTTGTTTCTTTATAACACATATTATATGATATTTTCCTTTGTCAGGGCTTAGAAAAATTTGAAATAAAAGGATTGGTTTTGCAGGATACATGGTGGAGGCATTGCTCACAATGTGCAATTTTCTTTGTCTCAGGGTTGATGCCAATCGTACTGCACCTGGCGGGGGTGAATACCGACTTCCTGGTGCT
The DNA here is from genome assembly GCF_051225735.1 of Oryctolagus cuniculus. NCBI lineage: Eukaryota > Metazoa > Chordata > Mammalia > Lagomorpha > Leporidae > Oryctolagus > Oryctolagus cuniculus. The sequence goes on along the minus strand of NC_142874.1, from coordinate 40,572,742 downwards.
TCGGATCGCACACAGCCTGCAGTGGGGAATGCAGTAAGTTTCCCTGTGTCAGATAGCACTAAAGATTTCCAGCTCTCAGAGTGTGCTGCCTTATTTATTTTTATCCCAAAAGTCTTACCTTAAATATTAAAGAAATGAACACATCCTTGGAATTAAGGTAAATAGCATCCTCAGGTAGTTGTTAATGCTTCATATCCCTAAAACTAAGTTGTTAGTAAATAAGCAATTTTTTTAGAATTTAAAATTTTGTATTTCTGTGTCCATTTGCACATGTACATACTATGTATTTGGTGTGATATTGATATTAAAAATGCAAGGAGTATTATTCTGAAACTTGGGTCATATTTGAAAGGTTTTTTTTAATTAAACTTTAAGATGATGTGCACAGGTACAGTTGAATGCTAATGGTGTGTAAAAATTTATGGGCTATAAAACTTGTCTTAAAAATGAACATTTAGAAATACATTAATTTTATCTGTGAGTAAATGACAATTGGGGCTAGTATAAGTGAGAATTGTAGAAAGAACAACTGAAAATGTGCTATTATCTGAAATAAGTGTGGGCTTGGCTTCCTCAGTTTCCTTTGCGGTTGATTTGGCTTTATGAAGTGAATGTATTTGTGACTTTCATATGCCTTGTTTTTCTTTTTAATCTTCCATTTTCCAGGCTTTCTGTCTCTTCATGAGGTTGTAATTTAAGCTTCTTAAGGGCAGGAACTTTATGGGCTGAAATATTTTGGGGATGAATAGATAGATACTAATAATATATTTTAAAAGTTATCAGCTAGTTTATCTTTTGAAGTAATGTTTAAATATTATATTAAAAGGTTAGTAGGAGCTGTCAGTCTCTCCTTTGCTATATTGAATCAGTAATAATAAAATTCAACAGTGGAAATACACTTAAATGACTTCGGTGACATGGGAGCTCGCATAAAGCATGTACAGTATTTTAAATCTTTATAATAACCCCATGATACAGCACTGTTCTTCCTGTTTTGCAAACAAGGCGGCTAGTAGGCTTGCATTTTGAACACATACACAGTGATATCTGTGTGTAAATGTTCTGCCTCTCTGGTTTTTTTTTTAATTGGTTTTTAGAATTAACATACAGAAAATACAGTACTGATAAATATCTTATTTTAGCTTCCTTTTTTTAATTGATCACATGAAACCTTTGGTGTGATATGTTTAATATAATGTAATTTATTCCATATCTAGATGATTGTGGAGACTGGCAATACCAAGAACTCTGCACTAATGGCTAAAAAAGCCCCTACAATGCCCAAACCCCAGTGGCACCCACCATGGAAACTCTACAGGGTGAGCGAATGTCCATTTTATTCTGCCGTGTGAAACGTGTTGCTGTACAGTTGACAGTAGTCGAAGAATAGAACAAGAAGGAAGAGGCGTGACTGAAAACTGGTAGAGTGATTGCAGATGGGATGAGACGGGGCTTAGGCCAAGATATCTTGGAAAAGAATTTTCCTTAGGTAAAAGTGATACTTGTACATCTTATAAAATATTGATAGAAGGCTATTAAATGTGGAAAGCCATCAATTTAAGAAAATGGAATATTTAAAATGAAGGCCAAAGTATACAACAACCATGTAAAAAAATTTCTTTGAACCTACCAGTTATCCTTTCATCTGAATAACTGATTTAATGTACCAGATATAAGATGAAAAGTATTTACTAGGGGCCGACACTGGGGTGCAGCAGGTTAAAGCCCTGGCCTGCAACACTGGCATCCTCTATGGGCACAGGTTCCATTCCCGGCGGCTCAACTTTTAATCCAGCTCTCTGCTGATGTGCTTAGGAAGGCAGCGGAGGAAGGCCTGAGTAGTTGCATCCCTGCACCCACATAGAGACCCTGGGGAGGCTCCTGGCTCCTGGCTTCATTCGGATCGGCTCAGCTCTGGCCATTGCAACCATTTGGGGAGTGGGCCAGTAGATGGAAGACCTCTTTCTCTCTGTTTCTGCTTCTCTCTGTAACTCTTTAAAATTAAAAAAAAATACAGCTGACATAATTTAGTATATATTTAAATTTTACAAGTATTCAAATGATTATATAGTAATAGAGATGTTTCTTTTGGTGTGTAGGTCAAATGAATTAATAGATGTGTAGATCTGGGTGACCATTATCACCATCAGGATGTAAATATTACATAATCTCAAAACACAGCCCTGTGTTGCTGTGTTTTTGTGTATTTTTATTTTTTTAACGATTTATTTAAAAGTCAGAGTTACACAGAGAGAGAGAGGTCTTCCATCTGCTGGTTCACTCCCCAGTTGGCTGGGATGGCCGGAACTATGCCAATCTGAAGCCAGGAGCCGGGAGCTACTTCCGGGTCTCCCACACGGGTGCAGGGGCCCAAGGACTTGGGCCATCTTCTACTGCTTTCCCAGGCCACAGCAGAGAGCTGGATCAGAAATGGAGCAGCCAGGACACGAACCGACGCCCATATGGGGTGCCTGCACCGCAGGTGGCGGCTCCACCCGCTGTACCACAGCGCCGGCCCCCTAAATGCTGCTGTTTTATCATCATACCCTTTTTCATCCCTGGCAACTAACTGATCTGTGTTCCAACACTGTAGTGGTATCTTTTCCACTATCTCATATCGGTGGAATCATACAATACATACTTTTTTTTTTTAAGATTTAATTTATTTATTTGAAAGGCAGACTGACATAGAAATTGAGCGAAAGACATCTTCTGTCCGCTGCTTCACTCCCCAGATGGCTGAAATGGCTGGGAGTGGGCCAGGCTGAAGCCAGGAGCCTGGAACTCCATCAGGGTCTCCCATGTGAGTTGCAGGGGCCCAAGTACTTGGGCCGTCATCTGCCTTCCTAGGAACATTGGCAGGGAGCTGGATGGAAAGCAGAGCAGCCGGTACTCAAACTGGTGCTCTGATGTGGGATGCTGGCATTGCTGTCCGTGGCTTAACCTGCTGAGCCACAATGCCAGCCCCTCGGTGTATACTTCTGGGACTGACTTCCTTCACTTAGGTTAATGCCTTTGAGATTCCTCCAGACTGTTAAATATATTAATGATTCATCCATTTTTATTACTGACTAGTATTGCATTGTGCAAATGTGTCATAATTTGTGTGTCCATTCACCTTTGAAGATAATATTTCTCATTCTAAAGCCTAGTTTTCAAATAATTTTGTTAGTATTTGAAGATGTGAGGATGGCAGTTTAAATCTGACTTGTGATTAAAATGTCATGTGCTAGCATAAGGGTTGAATCATGCTCTACTTTTTAATACAGGTTATCAGTGGGCATCTTGGCTGGGTTCGATGTATTGCTGTGGAACCTGGAAACCAATGGTTTGTTACAGGATCTGCTGACAGAACAATAAAGGTAATAAGGAAGTTAAAAATGAACATGACTATTTGCCATGGAAGCTTGGTCTGTTTCACATTATTTCCTGTGGTGGACGTTGCTGTTGCATTTCCTTTGATTTCTTAGGCCTGAATATAAAATAAAATGTATTGTATTTTGAATTATTTTATTACGATAGAGCCAAAGAAATGGAGTTAGTGGATTAAAAATTAGTTTCCTCTGTGGGTAAACTGATACTTGCAGTCCAGGAGAAGACTGATTTCAGCATATTGATTCTGTATTCCTTTAAAAAATAAAACTATTATGATAAGCAAAAATGGGTATCTAATTTTTTAAACACTGTTTATACAAAATTTCTAGTGAAATTAAGTTTTCTTGTGGCTGGTGCTGTGGTATAGCCAGTTAAACCACCTTCTGCAATGCCAGTATCCTGTATGAGTGCTGATTCGAGTCCTGGCTGCTCCACTTCTGATCCAGCTCGCTGCTAATGTGCCTGGGAAAGCAGCAGAAGATAGCTCAAGTGCCTGGGCCCCGCACCCACTTGGGAGACCTGGATGAAGCTCTTGGCTTTGCCTAGCACAGCCCTGGCTGTTGGTGGCCATTTGGGGAGTGAAGATGGAAGATCTCTATATCTCTGTAATTCTGACTTTAAAATAAGTAAATATCTTTAAAAAAAAAAAGTTAAAAAGAAAAGAAATTGAGCTTTTTCATATCTTTGCTACTTTCAGGTTTTTTTAAGTTGTCAGTCTTTTCTAATTTAATACCATGTTATTTTTACTATTATAGTTATATCATTTATATATTAATAATATTAACCTTGTCAACTCTGGAAAATATTTTCTGTTTGGGCTTGTCTTGTCTTTTTTTCCCCTGCTTTTATTTGGAAGGCAGCTATGCTCACCACTATACCACCAACGCACACTCCCCTGCTTTTATTTGGAGGGAAGTCATTTTGCATATTTATTTCTTTGTATCTATTTTTATCTTTTCCCTTCTTTTTGAAGACTTAATTTTAACATCAGGATTCTAAAATTTGCTTTAAAGTAACCAACATAAAGGAAAAATAATTACTGTTTGATTGCAGATATGGGACTTGGCTAGCGGCAAATTAAAACTGTCATTGACTGGGCACATTAGTACAGTGCGAGGCGTGATAGTAAGCACAAGGAGCCCATACCTGTTCTCCTGTGGAGAAGACAAGCAAGTAAAGTGCTGGGATCTTGAGTATAATAAGGTAACCACTGGGATAAGGGCTTAAAACTTGACAAGACACCCTTTATCTTTCTGCTTGTACAGACTTTAACTTCCCTGCTCTGTCCTTAGGTTATAAGGCACTATCATGGACATCTGAGCGCAGTGTATGGCTTGGATTTGCACCCAACAATCGATGTGCTGGTAACCTGTAGTCGAGATTCAACTGCACGGGTGAGATAGAGCTATATATTTGTAAATACTTTGTGTCTGGTAATGTCTATGTTTGCCGTTAGTCTCATATTGTTTGGTAAAGAATTAAAGGTAGCTGTCTTGACTCTTCAATACCTTAGTCCCTCAGGTTCTTGATGTGTATACTTTCCAGTTTTCATCTTCAGTTCTATGTCATGTTTGTTAGTATTAGTGTTCTGCCTCTGAAATGTGACATTCATCTTCTGGCCGGTCACCATAACTGTTACTCATTAGCTCTTATATTCAGCAGCCCCATTAGACTGATTAACCTTTCTGTGTGCTGATCTTTTAGCTTTTTCTTTTTCCTTGGCCGATTTTTCCTGTCTATATTCTCCACACAGATTATATATAGATTTTATCCTTTGTTTAAGCACTTTCTGTCTGTATTACAGTAGGTACAATTCCTTAGTAAATTCCCAGCCTTGAGTTGATCCAGTTACCTGCCTCAGGTTTAGATACCTGAGTATTCTCTGATCATAAGTCTGTTGTGTTTTTATAGATTTGGGATGTGAGAACTAAAGCCAGTGTACACACATTGTCTGGACATACAAATGCAGTTGCTACAGTGAGGTGTCAAGCTGCGGAACCACAGATTATTACAGGTGTGATTGTTACTTTCCAACTTGACAGCATGTTTATCACATGCCTTTTATAGTCACTGACTCTTGATTTGTATTGTGTATTCAGTGTTTCCATGTCCTTATTATATATTTTAGTCATCAGCATTTGAAATTTTGTATAATAAAATGTTATTCAATTGGCTTTTGTCCCATACCTTTTAAATATCATAGAGTATGTCATACAGTATCTTATAATATCTGGCTAGAAAACTGTCAGATGTAATATAGTATTGAAAGTATTAGTTTAGGAAATTAAAGTTAGAAGGAAAAAATGCCCTGAGACGAAAAAAACCTTTAAACTGATGTGAATCTTCATTTTGTCCAAAATAAAGTTAATAGCAGTGAATCTCCTATATGAGATGCTGGAGTCACAAGCAATGGCTTAACCTGCTGGGCCAGAGCGCTGGCCCCAGTAACAGTGGTGTTTACCTTAAAGCTAAAATAATTCTTTAGCTTGATATATTTTGACTAATTAAAAAAAAAAAATTGGAGAGCCAGTGTTGCGGTACAGTGTAAGGTTAAGCCTTATCAGAGCACTGGTTTGAGTCCTGGCTCCTGTGTTTTGAATTCAATTCCCTGCTAATGTGCCTAGGAAAGAGCAGAGGATGGCACAAGACCTTGGGCCTCTGCCACCTGTGTGTGGGAGACCTGGGTCCCATGTGGATGGTAGGTGCCCAAGCACTTAGGCCAGCATCTACTGCCTCCCAAGGCACGTTTAGCAGGGAGCTGGTTCAGAAGTGCAGCAGTTGGTACTTGAACTGGCACTCTTCTTTTTTTTTAGACTTATTTTTTATTTATTTGAAAGGCAGAGTTAGAGGAGGAGATACAGCAAGAGAAATCTGCTGGTTCATTCCACAAAGGACCACAATGGCCAGGTTCCTGGAATGTCTTCCAGGTCTCCCACATGGGTGCAGGGCCCAAGCACTTGGGCCATTTTCCACTGCTTTCCCAGGTGCATTAGCAGGGAGCTGAATTGGAAGTGGAGCAGCCAAGACTTGAACTGGCGCCCATATGGGATACCAGCATCATCACAGGTGGAGGATTAACCTGCTACACCACAGCACCCACCCCTGAACTGGTGCTCCTATGGGCATTCCAGCACAGCAGGCAGTGTAGCCCAACCCAGTGAGCCACATCACTAGCTCCTTTATTTGTATTGTTATTTTTATAGAATAACTTTAAAAGCAACCTAGTATTTTGGAACTATGAAGAAATTAGCCAAGGTGTAATATAACTTTAATTTAGTATATATTTGTTTATGGAAGAACACATGTTTTGTTATGTTTATGTTTGCAGTCTTTTTTAACAGTCTGTGTTTTGGTGTCTGTGTGTTTTTGTTACAGGAAGCCATGACACTACGATACGATTATGGGATCTGGTGGCCGGAAAGACGAGAGTGACATTAACAAATCATAAAAAATCAGTGAGAGCTGTAGTTTTACATCCAAGACAGTAAGTGCACTTACCTAGTTAGTTTCTTTATTTCTTAGTCTAGTAGTGAATACCTGTATTAACACTATTCTGGGCATTGAGCCACTGTCTGTTCCTATACTACTTGTAGACATGCATTTCTCTTATTTTCCTTATGTACTATTTTGTTTCATGTCCTATATAAGATGAGGGAAGCCTTCTCATAATGACAGATAAATAGTGTCAAATAAAACAGTGTAAATAAATCGTGGTTAAAAGTTGCAAGTCAAAATGGAAGTGATAGTGGCTGTGCTTACTGTTTTGGATATAAATGGTATTAGACATTGAGACATCACATAAGTAGTTTAAGTGCTAAGAAGGAAGTTAATGTATATATAGGGAAAAATAGAGCCATGAACGTGATAATCTGTATATTCAGAGGTGGGGCGTAACATCACAACCTGTTGTGTGTGGTTTCAGATCACCTCTGAACTTTTCTACTTATATTTTCTGTTTTCCTCTCCCTGCTTTCATACCCTGTCTCTCTCCCTCCCTTTCCCTTATTCGTTACTCCCTTTTGTCCTCTCCTCTTTCCCTTTCTTTCCTTCTCTCTCTTGCTCCCCATCCCATTGTGCTCTTCCTTCTCCAGAACATCATGTAATGCCTTGCCCTTGTGTAAAGTATGACTCCTGCACGTACTTACTGCAGCTCAGTGTACAGCACTGGGGAAATGAAAGGAGAACAAAAATCTTAAAATAGGAATTACAATGCATTTTAAAAAGGTGCAAATCGGATTATACTTGAAACAAATGTCTTGATATTTTTGTATTATGACAATATTACTTTGTTAAAACTACGTAGATCAGTGAGTATGCAGTGAAAATATAATTGGCTTTTTAAAACTCGCTGTTTAGTTTAAGCTGGTTTACATTGCCATGAATTCTGCTTAATCTGATTTCAGTTACACATTTGCATCTGGCTCTCCAGATAACATAAAACAGTGGAAGTTCCCTGATGGAAGTTTCATTCAGAATCTTTCTGGACATAATGCTATTATTAACACATTGACTGTAAATTCTGATGGAGTACTTGTATCTGGAGGTAAAATAAGACCTTTACAGTAAATATGTTTGTCATTTTTGCTGTTAGTGAATGACTGAATGTTTATAAAGTTTCAGAGTGATCACACATGTGCTGTAGTGGCACTTGCCTGATTTGGGTATATTTAGTTGCCCACATGTGTGCTCATGCATACTCGTAATATGTTTAGTGTATTTCATGGGTTAGCCTTCTTTGAGTTCCCACATGATAAATCTAAATTAGGGGTTTATGATAGGAATTGCCTAAAAATTTGGTTAGGTATTCTGGAATTGGTTGTCAAATTTTGTGGGTCTTTAAGACGTACGATAAATTCTTTTTTTTTTTTTTTTAAGATTTATTTTATTTATTTGAAAGAGTTACAGAGTGAGGTAGAGACAGAGAGAGAGGTCTTCATCTGCTGGTTTACTCACCAGATGGCCGCAATGGCTGGAGCTGTGCTTATCCGGAGCCAGAAGCTCCTTCTGGGTCTCCCACATGGGTGTAGGGGCCCAAGGACTTGGGCCTTCTACTGCTATCCCAGGCCATAGCAGGGAGCTGGATCGGAAGAGGAGTAGCTGGGACTCAAACCGGCGCCCATATAGGATGCCAGCGCTTCAGGCCAGGGTGTTAACCTGATGCGCCACAGTGCTGGTCCC